>NC_056564.1:19054818-19088777 GCF_013358625.1 Macadamia integrifolia | reverse complement strand
AAAAAAAAAAAAAAAAAAGAAGCATGCAAGTATAATTTAATTTACGGGAAAAGGCTGGGCATGCTAGTGGTGTGCCCAGCTGGTGTCTGCTTCTCTCCACCTCCAAGTGAAAAGACCCCCTGCCCTCCCTTATTCCCCCCCCCCCACCCCTCCCATGTGTCTGCCGTCTGCTAACTTACTTGGAGCAGGCAGCGTCCCATCCCTTCCCCTTAATTTACAGTTGAAAGTTCGACCTCAATCAGCATTCACACCAGAGGAGGGTCAGCAAAACTAATTATTCAGTAGGTGCATTTTACAGAAATGGTCATTTCAAGCACACCTTGAGTGGCCTGTACAATTAAGGAGGGAAATTTCATGGCCAGCTTTGCTATAGTAGCCAATGCATCATCTACAGGTCCACTGCATCCAGTCTCAACAACTGAAATCAGAAGCACAAACTCCAGACCATAGTTGAACTCCTGCCCAAGAAAAAACAACTGAGAGTTACCAAAGGACCTGCCAGAGAAATTTTGGATCATGTAATAACTATTCACCCTCCATAAAAGAGAAAACCAAGATTGATAATGACAAAATGTCAACAAAGACAAAGGGAAAAAATCCACCAAATATGAAATTAGTAACAGCATCCACCAAATTATCTCAGTTTTCTACAGTATCAATCTGAGATTTTACAATAGCCTGTGAATTCCATGGGATTAATGATCCTAACCTCTCCTTTCCGGAATATGAGCAGGATATCATCTTCTACTTCAGATTCATAATCCACAGATATCAATCCCTAAAATATCCATGAATTAAGAGTGCATCAGTTGAATGAAATCGTAGTTAAGATGAACGATTACAAGAATAAAGAACGAGGAACTAGTGTTGTGGTGTTTACATGTTAGGGCATACATGGCAGTATGGCATAACATGATCCTTTATAACTCCCAAGTAGAAGGGGTTCTTGTAGAACTTTGATAGGTCTTCCTGCCTTTGGAAACGCAAATATACAGCATGGGTGTAGCCATCAGGGTTCTTTTCAGAGAGACGACCTATGGAAGTAAGGGATCCAAGTCAGGAATCACGTACATGAGGTTTATTAACATACAAGACACAATGCACTCCAAATGCATCTATATGCATATTACGCTATATGCTATCCATCCCTTTCACATAGCACTTCAGGCTGGCCGAGCTGCCACTTTTTGAGTCAATAATGCTTACCACATAAGATTGGACAAACTCTTTGTCTGACTGCCTGAAAATGGATCAGGACATTTCATGTACAATATAGCAGGGATTATAATTACAAGATAATGGCTCAAAAGGCTCATTTCTTGCTGGATCAATCTAAGTATGTTTCCTAGACTTGATTCTTTATTCCTTTTCAATCACATACCAGCAACACCAAAAAACTAGGAGACATGTTAATAGGGATGTTGTAGAATGTTGATAGATATCCACTTCACATGGGAATCTATTTTTTAGCCTTTTGCATTATAATCATTTTCTCATTTACATACATTCAATCACTAATCCTGGAAAATGAATAATGAGGGGAATTTTTAGTATGCCCTCATAGAAAAAGAAAGACATGTAATCATGACTTAATAGACTTTGACAAAAACCAGAATCTCCGATTTCTTAATCATGACTTGATAGACTCTGACAAAACCCAGAATCTACAATTTCTCACCCAATGATATTGCAACAATTCCACCCATTTGGTACTGAGATGTATAAAGATAATCAAGCATATCATTCTCCTCCTCTTCAGTCAAGTCCCTGTTCGCTTTCAGAAGACAAATGTGTTCTACAACTTTCCTACAACAAAAAAGGAAGAACGGAGTAATACCCCTTTATCATCATATAGATTTGTATCCACTCATGTTTGAAAACTAATAAAGTGCATGATGCCCGGGTATATTCTTTTATTTCTCATAGAAACGAGAATGCACAAATACACAAATGCACCTCGTATAGTATGCCATCCCATCAATTGGAAAAATGCAAGAGCAGTAAACTATCAAGCTACAAGGGAATAGACATTCCACAACAGGCATTAAGGCTATACACTCCCTTCCCCTTCTTAGTTTGCTCAGCCATCCCATTGGTAGATAAAGCCTCCAGCAGAATGAAATGTCCATGATAAGCTTGGGACTGAGAGAGAGAGAATCCACAACTACATCCCAATAGGCCACCAAACAGAAGTCTTCCACACAATCCTGCACGGGGTTGAAAATTTGCTGAATGACCCACCATTTTTCTCCTCCCATATTGACCAAACTGTCACTATGAGAATAATCCTGAAAAGGAATTTCCTTCCCTAAAGTAGGTCATCAACTAAAATCACATCAAATGAACAATGCCCCAACCCAATCTGAAAATTCTGAATTACGCATAGCAAGATAAATATCAAATCCACAAATAAATAAACAGATATACACAGTATTAAAATGGTGCCACACTCTCATAACAAGAGATAAGAAACAAATGGGTTCCTCATCCGCCATAAACAAGGCAAACTTAGAGAAACCAAGCGAGCTCATAATATTAGGAGACGAATAATTGAACAAACAAGTACCAATCTCATTCTTCAATCTTCACAGGGAGGAAAAGTAGATGTAAAATAGTTATGATGTTTAGTTAGAATACGAAGAGGAATTTCAAACCCAGAAATAATATTTCAAATGAATAATGATTAAAGTGGGAGTAAAGGTATCACCTTTTCCTCGAAAGCCCATAGTCTTCTAAATCAGAGTCTGAACTGGATCCTTCAGAAGCCGCGAAAAACACTTTTCGGCGATCCTGGCGCCCGGAAAAATCATTTCGAAATCCGTTTAATTTCGAAACTGAAAATCCAAACAAAATCAAATATACATATTGAACCTTTATCTTTTTCTTAGGTTTCATTTCAAAAGAAGAAGAAGAAGAAGAATTAAATGTCAATATGTTCGCAATCCACCGCACCAGTGAAGGTTCTCCATGCGGAGCGTTCGAGAGACCGTGAAGAACAGAAGCTGAAAGCCTTCGAAGAAACGCATACAGCAGGCACTACAGGTCCCACGCATACAGCAGGCACTACAGGTCCCACAAAACAATGGTAGAAGGACATTGTTGAACTGGAAAATGTGCAGGAACAGAAACAGGAACAGGTCATGCGCTGCTGCTGTGCTGCACTGCTCTGCTGCCCAGTCTGGCATAAGGACATAGTTATCACAGTATCACCTGAGTAGAGAGAGAGAGGCCCAGTCGGCCAGAGGTGAAGAACATCGTCCAAGTGATTTCACCTTCAATACAATCTGTTAGCCCTTCGTGGCACATTTTAATCCACACTGATGATCCGGTATTTTATCCCTACAGACCCGATTGAGGGTTCGGGTCGTTCGGTACATCCACGGGTCAAATAAATTGATGTGTCGAAACTGGTTTAAACTTACAAATCAGTTAAATCGAATCACGGAAGATGCTAAGGCAAACGCTCGTGCAAACACCATCAACCGAGATACCCATTAATGTATGTGGGACCTGCTGTATCACCTGACCGTGTGATTACTATAGCCAGTAGGATTTGCAAATCAGCAAAGTGGACCCACCTCACCAGAGTATTTAATAAGTTAGTACGGGCGCAACCGAGTGGGTTGGGCTGGAGTTTTTTAAAACCACAGCGGCCCAGCCCAACCCATGGGTTTTTTTTGTAAGACAGCTTGGCCTGAGGTTAGGTTCGAATATGTCAGCCCAGGCTCATCCCTACAGGGCTCATACCTCAGCTCAACCTGGCCATGAAAGCCCAATGTTGTAACAGGCTAGCCAGGTTGAGCCGGATTGACACCGGTTGCCTCTGTTTTTTCCCCTCTTTCAAGGGTATCGGGTTGGTGAATTTACCTGATTTAAATAACCGGTTTGGCGATGGTAGGGCCGGACTAACCCAATATACAGAGAGACTGACTTGAGTTTTCCCTCTTCTTATAGTTGTGCATGCGATCAGATGGCAATGACCCCTTGGGTGTTTAGCTCCAAAGGCAAATCATCAAGGATGCAATAGTGGAGCTTCAAAGGGAAATCACCAAACTTCTCGCCTCGAGGTTGCAATAGTGGTTTGGGATCATCCACCTCAATAGAGATCTCATGGCTACTCTCCATGGCAATGACCCCTCAATTTTTTGGTTTGTCTTGAAGCAAAAAATCGTCCTACGTTGTTTTCATGTCCTATATAGAGGAACAAACACAAAAAAGTAAACGTCAGTCTGATATGGCTGGGGATTCTCTGATACTTAAGTCAGACCTATTAGTAAACAAATTATTCCAATAAGAATGAAAAAAGATCAGTCCTCAGAAAAGATATTTACCTTGGTATTTTTAATAGAAAAGGTGGTGGCCATTGAAGCGAAAGTCCCACTTTGTTGGCCTCCTAATGCTGATAGGAGTCTGATCATAGTAAGAGTTGTAACAGGAAAGTGAATATGGAGGATATTGACGTTATAGGAACTCCTCGTATTGGTCATATCCCTGGTGATATGGTGAGATACCCTTCCTTCTAAGAAATATTCAATATTCTACTGAGAGTCCTTTATGGACTAGGATGTCCTTTATTCAAGCCAGGCTTGGTAAGCCCTTTTTAGTATTGTCTTGGTGAGGATGATCCATTGGAATCTTATGCTTAGCAGCCTGAGTCAAAGGACCTAAGATGAGCTACTTGTTCCAAGCAATGGGTTGTGCGCTTGTTGTTCGACGGTTGAGTACTTAGGACCTACCGTTTGATCAAGGACCTAATGTAGCTAGCTACGTATGGTGATTTGTGTGGCCATGTGGCGGGACATGAGTGTAATGTCTCATTTACGTTGGTATCGGCTTGGCCATTTGACTGCATAAATCCCTTTGGTGATATTGGTCGATTAGCTTTTGATTTGACATCTGGTTCAGCTTAGGTGGATGACCACGTAGGGCTTATGCCGCTCGGCTAGACTTGTATATCTTGGTTCCGCTGCCCGCTCAATTCATTTGGCATTTTTTTTTAAGATTACATAGTTTTATCATAACAGTTTGCAACGAGAGAGAGAGAGAGAGAGAGAGAGAGAGATTACTAAGTTTAATAAAACACTCTTCCAATGATGCAAAAGGAATGCTCAAGTCAAATGCATTCATATATTAATTAAGAAGGCAGGGTTCTTTGAGCCTATGGTGCATTCTACATCAAGACACATTGTCATTTTTGATTATATTTTTAAGATAGAGAAAATATTATCAAACAAGAGATATATTTCACTAAAAGCCTATGTGCCCTTGTGTCAATAAGGGGATCGATGGAAGTGTGCACAAAAGCATAAACAAAAGTGGTTTTTCGTTTTTCACGAGGAGTAGAGTAAGTATTTTGCTCATTTTATGTATAGGGGTTGCAGGGCCATGCTGTCTTTTAAGCTTTTTTTTCCTCTTAAATCAATACTTGTGTCTTGACATGGAGAATGCCTCAAGTTCAAAAAGTCTCTTCCTATGATCATATTACAAGGGAAGAGGATCAGTACCTGATTGTGTGTAGTCAGCACTAACACCTCAGCCATTAGGATCGCATGCTGGAGAATCCACATGGGATTGCTTGGTCATCTCGCAACCTTTCGTTAAAGGGTACTCGGCCATGTCGAGTTGTTTTCCAATGATGATTAATAGTGAAAATTTACGGAGAGAAATTCTCTCTGTGGGAGCGTGGCTTTCCATGAATGTGAGCTTAGTCCAGTGAGAATGTATATGGAACTTTACCAAAAAAAAAAAAATGTATCTGGAAACATCAATGTGCCTGGGCGAAGCCCCTACAGTCTGGACAGTATTTATTTATTTTTCCCCATGTTTCGCTTCGCGTCGCCAAATGGCCGCGTGTAATTTCGGAACACGCGATTTCAAAGGCTTGTCTCTTGTCGGATTCAACTTCCAAGCTCACTCGAGAAGAGAGCGTGAGCCGTGAGCAAGTTTGGAAGCGATTGATTAAGGTCAGAGAGAGAGAGAGAGAGAGAGAGAGAGAGAGAATAGGGAGTGGGGAGTAGGGAGCACTGAGCAGGAAGTGGAGTTGGGGAGGAATAGACACTGAACTTCACCAAAAAGAAGGAAGAGATAGTGAAAGAAAGAAAGTGCTTTGCATTGTGTTGATCAGCAGAGAGAAGTCCGTGTAAACGTCAGATACCCACTGAATGGCTATTGAGAAGTCGCCGGAGTGGCTACCGCCCGGCTGGATTCTGGAGATTAAGAAGCGACCGGACGGCAAGAAGGATTCTGTAATCAAACTTCTACACCTCGTTTATCCTACATTTCCCTTTTCTTTCATCATTTTTAGGGTTTTAACTTAGGGAATGTACGATCTGTATGTATTTTGCTGACGCATGTTTATTTCCCTCAGTTTTGTTTAAAGATTCTGTGTTCGAACTAGAATGGAAGGCATTGATACCTATTGAACATGGTTTTTGTATATTATTTGTAGATTAGTTTTCTGTTTGTTTGGATATGCGGGTGCCTTTCTTTTTTTTTTTTTTTTTTGCTTCAATTGGGTTTGCTTTGCTCATGCTGTTTGCCTAATTCGAAATATCTATACTCGCTGCATGTTAGAAGAGCTGCATTTGACGGCATTTTCAGTGCATGCAAACTTGCCATGTCTGGATTGATGGAAAAGAAGACTGCATGCAATTTTATGAGGTCTCCATGTCCGCCAGTGTGGTATTAGAGGAAACAATAGTAAGATAGAATCCGCCGCTCGTACGATCACCTGGTCGAATCATATTAGGTGGGGGAGGGAGAAAGAGGGGGAGAAAGAGAGAGATTTGACCAAAATGCCCTTCTAAAGTATGATATTCTCCTTGACGGATTGCATGAGGACTAACAGAAAAAAGGAGTTAGATCAATTATCAAAGACTATCAAATTTGGCATCTTATGTAAGTTTTGAGATTTTTGCCATTAGTTGGAAAAGTTTGTAAGATTAATCCAATTCTGACTTTTGTAGTATTATATTAACTTGGAAACTGGAGAGAAGTGTCGTTCCAAGATCGAAGTTGCTCGCCATACTAACTCTGGAAATCTCTGCGAGTACATGCCTCGAAAAAGTAAAAGATGCACAAAAGACAATGAGAACCAAGTGAGTTTGAAACATTTTCATTTTATTGTGCCTTAGTTTTGGTTTTCCTCTGTACATCCCAATTTATTATTGTTCCATTAATCAATAGATTGTGCAAGTGGAAGATGATGTACCCAATTGGTTACCTACTGACTGGAGTATGGTGATACAAACCAGAAAGAGTGGTTATAGAGCTGGACAAAAATACAAGGTAGCCACTTTCTTGCATATTATCATTGTTCTTTTTGTATCCATCCCCCTTTTTTACTCAATTGATCATTTATTTTTTTGGGACTGGAATTGACTTAATTGAGCATGGCTGCATGATCTACCCACAGATTTGAAACACTCACTGTTACTTTTTTTTTGTGCTTCTATTGTGTTGGTCCTTTTGCGTAAATTCAGAGGTGATTACTTGAAAGATAAGCCATGCAGCAGTTACTCACATTCATTATATGTGACATGCACGTTGGCATGTGTGAGAATTCATAACTTTCATTGTTATTTCAACTGCAATGTAAAACTGTTTCAAGTTAACTGTTAGAAAATATTTTGTGTTGCTAACTCTACGGAGTCTCAGTAGTTGTTATTGTTATGGAATATTTCCTCATTATTAATCACCACAATTTTGTCAATTTATCTTTTGAAAAGTGTTACAGTGTTACTTGGAAGCTTTACTTTTCTTCTTCTTCTTTTCCCTGATAGGTAGGCCCCAAGAAAAGTTGAACTCATGACCTCTTAATTGTGAAGTGTTGGTCCTTGCCAATTTCCCCCCTTAGGGGTTTATTTTTCTTCTTCTTTATGTGTGTGCAAAGCTGGAATCAAAACTGTGACCTCATTGTCACAGGCAACATGCCAAGTAACTAAAATGTTAGATAAATTTATATTATTATGATAAATTCCAAAATTGTATTAATTAATTGCTGTCTGCGACATACAATGTGTTGCACAGAGACCTTGGAATTACACGTGCTTCACAGTCTATCAACTCAGTATCAATAATGGTAAATTTCCTTTAGCTTCTGTGACTCCTGCATGTGAAGGAGATTAGTTGAAAATTTCCATTTGCTGGTTCACAGGTTTTCTTTTTGAATTGGGAGAATAATGTTGATTGATTCCATGGACAGCATTACAGCCGCAGGAATCAGATCAGGGGTGGTACATCACCCAAAAATATAGACCAACCAGCTAAGCTGGGCGAGCCATTATTGGCTGTAGTTTTTGGGTTTGGAATCTTGCCTTGGATAGCAGCTACAAGAGCTATTGATTTGGGCAGCTTCTAGAAGATTAATTTCCTGTTAGGTTTGTTTCCTTTTTTAGTAAATCAGTATTTTTTCTTTCGTTTTTGGTTACTTAGTCTAGGACAAGCAAGTTACTTGTCTTAGGAGACTTTCCTTTTCTCTTATTTTTTTTTTTCATGCTTTCTTTTTTTTGTGGCTCCATTCTAGAGCCTATACAATGTAACAGACCCAAGGGTCTCCCCACAATTTTAATGAGAAAATTAGCTGTTACTTTTGTGCAAACATTTTCCTGAGAGAGGATGTTAGGTGAGATGCCTAGGCTGAGATAGCCACATCTATCTCCATCCTCTTTCTATTCCATCAATCTCCTCTCTCTTCCTTATTTGCAATTTTCTGTGCATACTGAGGCTAGCTGAGGCATCTTTTTGGACTGCTGATCATCACCAGCATTCCCATCAAGTAACCTCAAGTTGATGCTGATTGATTGCTTTTGATTATAGACGGATTCCTTACCTGCGATACTGGTTTTGAAAGGTTTCCTGGTGAAACCTTCGAAGCCTGGGATCTCTCAAGTCTGCCATCAGAATTGGCCCATATTTTGGTGATCAGATCCCCTCACCAGAAGGCCCACTTGACTAGACTTTGGGCCTGTTCTGGCTCCTAGTTTGAGAGATATCAGGAATCTCTCTAATTGTGCCCTAAATCAAGAATTGATGAATCTCAGGAACCATCCACCAGTTTGATCTGAAAGTTGGAGGACTGATTCTCCCCTGCAAGGGCTCCATTTGATACTGTTACGGTGCATTTCTAGTAGTTGGGTTTGTCTATCTCTTCTGATTGTTAAGTCTGAGTTATCTTTTATTTTGTGACCTTCGGTAGTACTGTTTTAGATACTGTTGGATGACCTATTGGATAGGGGTTAGTCCTGATAGATGTTGAGTACTGTAGGGTGTTGTGGGGATTATTCTAACCTACTGTTATGTTTTATGGAGTTCATAAATATTAAGGCCTGACATCAGTTTTTGTTTAGGCTGTTAGTGATCCCGTCTGGAGTTAGGAAGTTTGTGTCATAGCTTTACATTAGAGAAAGTTTAGGCTGGTAAATGACATGCAATGGAGTTATCTTAGATGTCTGAATGGATGTATATCTGTAATATGTAGACACTATGAAAGAAGGAGAACTGAAAAGGAAAGGATAAATAACTGTAAGGTGCTTCCCTTCTCTGGTTTATTGCTTCTATACATTTGACTGGTTGAATGGATGGAACCGATGGAATTTGCGAATGCTAACTGGCACTTAAATGAATAAATCATACAGAAAGGGAAGTCCAGGTTGTGGAACTTTAAAATCTTTATTCAGCGTTCAGTTTCAGGAGTTAAAGAAGGGCCTTGAACCTAGCTGAGTGCATCAAAGATGAAAGGAAAAAAGAAAAGGGGGACAAAACCCTAGCCAAGTACAAAATAAGAAACTAAAATTTGGTCAGCCTCATGACCTCTTGGGGAAGCTTATCAACATGATAAATGGGTAGAATATTGATTCAATTAGAAAGAGAGGAAATTACTATGGAAAATGCTACTGTTCATTCTCTTGTACAGATATTTTAAGAGAAACTTGTGGATCTCCTAAAATGAATTAGTTTTTATAACAGTTCATGAGTCCTTAAAACTTTTTTTACTCTTTATTGATATTAAATATGTTTGGGTGGGGGGGGGGGTTCATTTAAATGAATGTTCTCTATTGGTGTGCAATCCTTGGGGTGAATAGTCTCCTATATTGATGGCTAGTATTTTCCCCCTATCATTACTTTTATTCCTACATTGTTGCTGCCACCATGTCCATACAATTGCCACAGATATGCTGTGAGAAATTGAGAGAGTTGGAAGAATGCTTTGGTTTCACATGTGTTCAAATAGAAAGGGTGGAGTCCAGAGCTGTCTTTGTGGATGATTGTTTTAAAGGTTTTGATGGGGGCATAGTTGTCACGGCATCTAGGTGACCGAACTTTGGGGTGGAGGGGGGCTATTGGGGGGGGGTGGTTAGGTAGGATGAATCATAGGTTCAGGCAAAACATACCTCCCTTACAAGATTGCAAGTGAACTCCAAAACAGTAATAGGTTAATAATAGGGTCAAAAGACAACCTAATTGGATGGAGTTCAGATTCTAGACAAAGGTAGGTTGATGTTAGGTTATTAAGCTCTTAAAAGACTGATGATTCAGTGGCGTGATTTACCCAATTAGAGAAATAGTCAAATCTGGAAAATTAAATCAGAATATGCATAATTCTAATTACTTTCAATCAGAGATTTGAATGAACCTGAAACTCAAGTCGAGTTCAGTAAATCAGGGGTAGAACACTTTCTGAAAATCCCAACTCAATCCAAGGGCTGGATCTGAGAATTTGAGTCAAACCTTGTTGGACTAGGAGAGGGGTATAAAAGTAAATTTACCACTCAAAGCAGAATTCAGAAAGCAGACTCTCAACTTAAGAGATAAGGGCAGAATGGGAAATTCAGTAATAAAACCAGATCCGATGGAGATTCTGATCGTCTCTTGAACAGTAAAGAACATATTTTCAAATCCGAAGGTATACTAATGGCTAGTTTGTCCCAACTCAAATTCATGCAAAAAAGGTCTTGCATATGAATTCCTGATCAGATAAGGAATTGCAGAAATTTCAGAACAGTTACATGATTTAATGGGGAATAGAAAGGAAGAATGTGACTTTTGGCTTCCCACCAGTAGTCTTGGATTAGAATCATACTGATCCCAAGGATTATCCACCCTTCACTGAATCTCACAGCATGCAGACTGTCTCAGCAGCAAAAGAAAAGGCTCGAGCCAATCAAATTCGTGTATAAGGCTGTAGCCCCTTACAAACTTATATAGAAAACTCAAAAACAGACTCAAACATTAAAAGGGAAGGCCTAGATGGTACCTGAACAGTTTGTCCGTGTTTACCGATCTTGAAGAAGGCAGGAGATGATAGGCGATGTTGAATTTTTTGAAACTTAGTCAGCGTAGTTTGGAAGTGCCGAGCCTCTTTTCTCAAGAGAGAAATTGCAGGGGAAATCAAGTTGTCCTCTTCCATTCCATCATAATTACTAAATAAAGTTGCATTGCAACCGTTACAACTCCTTCATGGTTACCATAACTCCTACCACTCTTGCCATTACTTCTACCCACATATGACAACTGATCACACAATTAAACACAATGACACTGCCTCATACCCTGGAACTGAACTTAACCCGCCATCAACCAAACCCGATAACCGTTACCTTGCGTGTGCATGGTGCATGGCATGCAAGGCAGGTAACAAATTCCTCCCTCCTAAGAAATGGCCTTGTCTTCAAGGCCCGACTTTGGGAAATGATTTGCCATTAGATACTCCCAAGTTGCTTCTGCTGGCGGTAATCCATGCCAATGAACCATAACCTGCTTCTTGCCCTAATACCTTTTATGCTCCAGGACGGCTTGAGGTTTAGGGTGAATGGTTGCATCTTCCTCTCGAATAGCAGGGAGTTCATTTTGCATTGGAATTGCATTACCAACCCTTCCCTTGAGCTGAGATACGCGGAAAGTGTCTCCTTGGGAAGATCAAGTCTATGTGCAATGGCTCCTATTTTTTGGAGAACCTGATATGGGCCATAAAATCTATGCGATAAATTTAAGTTCCTTGTTAGAGATAGTGAATTATGGTGGTATGGTTGAAGTTTAAGGTACACCCATTCTCTTGCTTGAAACTCTCTCCTGGTGGTGCCTGTCATACACCTTTTTTGTTCGGTTATGGGCTTCCTTGATATTGCTCTGCATTTGCTTGATCATGGCATCTGGGGCAAGCAGCTGTTGTTTAATGGCTTCAACCTTTGGTGTCCCTGGAACATACGTGATTAGTGTTGGCCCCCGCGGGGGGGGGGGGGGCATAGATGACTTCAAAGGATGTGGCTTTAATAGCTGAATGCCAGCCGGTGTTTTAGCAAAACTCCGCCGCTCACGGTAGCCACTGTTCCCACTCCTTAGGATTTGAGCTGCATAGGCATCACCAAGTACATCTCTTGGGTTTGATTCATAACTTCACTTTGGCCATCCATCTGAGGTTGTAAGCTGGAGCTATAGTTGAAGCATGGTTTAGAAACTCAGCGAAATCTTGGATATTTCACTATTTTTTTGTACTGAAACGAAATGGCGTACGAAACATAAATGTACATAATTTTGGTCATATTTTGGTCATTTCGTTTCGAAATTTCGCTCATTTTGGTTTGAAAAAAAAAGGCACTATTTTGTCGAAATTTCAACCATCTTGGTCCATTCATTTCGGTAATTTCGCCACTTCAGCCATTAGCCTCCCAAAATGGCCCAGCAAAGCACATGAAAAAAAGCATATTGTTTTGGTGAAATTTTGGTATTTCGGTAGTTTTAAAACCACCGAAACAAAATGAGTTCTTGAACCTTGAGTTGAAGTTGGTACCATGGAGGTGGAACATACACATAGAATACCAACCTAGGGTCTGAATTCAAGTGCCATTTTAGGCTTGATTTTTTAAAATATAATGTTTCCACTGTGTTGAAGGCCTTAAATAGGCTGGATGACAAGTTTCAAGACCTGACTTGCCATATGGCTACCGAAACCCAACCCTGAAATTTTCTGTAAAAAAAATGCATGTTTCGAGGAGATCTCGGTAAAATTTGGTTTCAGGCCTGACAGAAACCATGCGCGAAGCCGAGACCTCAAACCAAGGATGTTATACACTTGACAATTTATCCAAGTAGGTAGTGGGGTTTTCTTTCCCATTTTATATTGGTAAAGAGCTTTAATTATGTATTGATGTGCAGTTGAAAATATTCTGTTCCTTCGCTATATCTTCATATATTGACTTCTTAGCATGGATTCTCTGAATTCTATTTCGTTTCATTTTTTTGCGCCTGCAGATCAATAGGACAATAGAAGATGCAAAATAAATAAACCCTTAAAAAAGTAAAGATATTGAAATGTTCCATAGTATTTGAAGATATTCTCTTCTTTGCCTCCCACAGTCATTTTGGAAGTTCTTTCTATTTCTACATTTGTTTCTTCCTCACATTGCGCCCTTTCTTCTGTTTCTTCCAGTTTCTTAGCTACAGTTGGTGAAGACATTCTGTCTAATTGGAAATATTGTCTTTCGGTGTTGTAGTGTTACATTGCTCCATTCACTGGATTCAAATTGTATACCAAGAGACAGGTCTTCAGCTATCTCAAGACTGGGAAGCTGCGTAGTCGTGCATCTGAACCGAATGAAAGAGACACTAGAATGCATTCTACAGAATCTGCAAGAAAAGTTTGTTTTAGATATAGACTAAATCTACTATTTAGTGGGATTTGTAAATTTTGCAGTGTTTTGATTGACTTGTGAGATATTGAATCTGATTATCTGTTAATATCTAGGTTGTAGTGGAGAAGCATACAGCAGAGGAGTTGCCTTCAGGATGGATTAAGGAAATCAAGGTCACTCAACTGGCAGATCGAACCAGAAGAGACCTGGTATTGTCTCTATTTTCAGATTCTGATCTGATGTAGCATATTTACATTTCATAAATGTGCATATGTATTTCATTTGTGGTTCTGAGATATTTTAAATCTGTGTTATTTTTTCAGTCATATGTTAATGCTCTTGCTTGGCTGAATCATCAACCTTTTCTCTTAGGTTATTTTGTGCAACATTTTATTTGCATCTGTGAAAATATTAACACATTTTCATTTGTCACATTTCAATTGTTTAACTAATTGCTGCAGTCTTACATTGATTCTGTAACTGGATATGAATTCCGCTCCAAAAAGGATGTGTTTCGCTATCTTGAATCTGGTGATGTTGGAAAGTGTGCATCTATGCCAAAGAAAAGGCAAATAGGTGACATGGAGTCTATAGATGCAGAGATCTTTGTAAGTTGCCTTACATATATTTCTTGGTCTTCCCAATTTCTATGTTTTTCCTACACTAGGCCTGCTTCATGATTTATGTTGTGCTTTTAATGCTGAAATTACAAAAGGCATCCGAACGAAGAGAAGAATTGACAAGCACCATCACAGGCTACATGCTTTTAACATTGCTTCAAGCTTAGATTTTTTGTTTGGTATGCTTGCTTGCCTATGACATGCATTCTGTTGGGCTGGAGTGCCGAACATTGGAGAAATTCTATTTAAGGTCGGCCATGCCTCTCATAGTTTGATGCCTTTCTTCCAGTTGCTATTGGAGTACGTTTCATTGACTTCGTTGTAATTGTTAAGATTTTGTATTCTGTACTCCAGGTAGGCAGAAAAAGGATAAAATAGACATTGCTGGAAACCTCTATGGGGAACAGCCCCTATACGTTATATGGAAAGGTTAATTAAATATAAAAGAAACAGTTAGGAGTATGCATGTGAATCAAGAGAAAAATGTAGGAAACACTAACAAGAAATATGAATGATTTTTAAGTTGTCTGAATTGAATTGGAGTTTCCTTGCTAAATCTAATTTTTCACGTCCTTTTTATTTTGAAAATTCCTTGAAAAGAGCCCATTACTGTGGTACATTGTGATCAGTAGTGGACATGTAGAGCCCTTTTACAATTCCAACTGAGCTGCCATACATTAGATTCTCCACCTTGGGCTGGACTTGTCCTCTATTATTACTAGATGTTGAGTTTTTGTTTATATCATTTTTTATTGTTCATAGGTAAAGTGCACAGAATTGTTTGGGTTCTTTGTCATGTTTTAATGCCGATTTGGATGAATTTTCCAGTTGAACAGTTAATGATGATGATGTGTGTCAAGCTATTTTTAGGCTGCCACCTTGCTGTGGCGTTTAAGATCCCTAAGTTGTTTTTCTTGATGATTATGTTTGCTTTCTAACTCAGTCCACACTTGACTGGCACAAGTGAACTTACATGTGGCCATAGGTATAAACCCTGACCAAACCAGCAATTAAACTGGAAAAAACTGAAACCACCCTTTTTTTTTTCTAACAAATGGTGGACAAGTGTAGAAAGCAGAAACAGACCTTTTCAGTTCGACCTCCAGTCCGGATTTAATTATGCATCTGACATTGATAGGGAGAGAGTTTCTTGAAATCTTGGTGTACTTAATTAGGAGAAATAATAAGATGATAAGAATTAGGACTAAAGGATTTTTGGAATTTCACTAACAGCAGACATTGTAAGGGTTATGATCCACAGAGAATTCTCTCTCTCTCTCTCTCTCTCTCCTGAAATTTTCTAAAATGATTTAATGATTTGGAACACAATCCAACTGGTTAAAAGATAGTAATAATTCAATCCCTTTGATCAAATACGGTTAACGTTAGGTGCAAAAGGAGAAGACGGAAGAAATCAACTATGGCATGTATATATGAATTACTGGTTTTATTGTGAAGGAAGAAAAAAAATATGGAGCATTCACCAAAGAGATACTGGGAGGTTTGATGCATGGAACTCTATTATCTATGAGACAACTGAATAACACACAATTTGATCAAGATGTAGAACTTCATAAGTGCTTTAAGAATCTCTACATTAATTTGTAGAGTATTATCACTAAAATATCATATTGCAAACTTTTAGTGTATAAAATTTTGATCAACTCTCTTACTATTCTTTCTTTCGGTTCATACTCATTATACGGACTTGATTTTGTATTGTAGGCCCAGACTTCAACTCCGGCCACTGGCACCACTTCTTTCCCAGTGGCTACCCCCACTCCACCCCCTGCAGTTGCTTCTGCTGCTCCTGAGGCAGGGGCTTCCTGTACCCATCAGGTCCCTCCAATGAACGTGTTCCTTCCCGCATTCCCTGGGTGGACATACTGGAAGTTGGGAAAGGAGGCACCCATCCCACCGGCTGAAACTGTTCACGGTGTGCCTTGTGGATATGATTATGTAAGTTCTTTTTGATCTTGTCAATTTCTCTCATTTCCTTTTGTTTTTCAAAAACTGTCATTTTTTCTTTTGCCTAGGTCCCTGCCCACAGGTATGAGGATCTGGTGAATATGGTCTCCAGTTTGAAGAAGATGGTGTCAGGGCTTACGGAGGAGAACGCCCAACTTGTAAGTTGCTCAGTATTTGTCTTTTCATTTCGCTTAAATTTTGCAAAAAGTAATAAACAATGAAAACCATGCAGCGGAGCAACATGGAAGGGTACTGGGAGGCTAACATTGCTCTCTGTAAGGAGCTGGAGATGAGGGCGGCAGCGGTGACTACAATTGGCACTACCCCCAGGGTTACTCCTCCCACAATTGAACCAATGGCGACCGTCTCAAGGAACTCCATCCCAGCCAGTTCTAGGCCTGCTGTTCCTACATCGGCTGCTCCACGAGTGCTGAGATCTGCTACTGCGGCGCTAGCTGCTGTGCCTCGACGTATTGCTCCTACGACTGAGTCTTCTGATGATGAGAGTGATG
The DNA here is from genome assembly GCF_013358625.1 of Macadamia integrifolia. Taxonomy (NCBI): domain Eukaryota; kingdom Viridiplantae; phylum Streptophyta; class Magnoliopsida; order Proteales; family Proteaceae; genus Macadamia; species Macadamia integrifolia. The sequence continues at coordinate 19,072,049 of NC_056564.1, read as the reverse complement.
ACGAGGAGGAAAGCGAGGAGGAGAGCGAGGAGGGTGATTAGGAGTCTCTGGCCGGCAAGGGGAAGCGTAGATAGACATCTTATTTTTTGTTTCTGATCCCCTGCCCCGAATTTTGTATCCCAGACTTGTACATATTTTTTGTAAATATTCGGGCCGCCCTATGTTAAAGGTGACCTTTTTGATCACATTGGAATTTGATCCCCGAGTTGGGTTCTGTGTCCAATTTTGTGTTTTAGTGATTTGGAATGAGTGTCGAGTCATAAGTGTGTGTGTTGAAGAAACGCCAGTTGATGTCAATTCTAAGGCTGCATTTGGTATGTTTTAGGACACGTTTCGTCAAAAATAGAAATTTCAGTTTCTATGTTAAATTTTTTTTTCAAACGAAATTTGAGTAAGAAAAAAGTGTTCGTTTAGCAATTATAGCCTCCAAGTCGTCAAAACCAGGGGGTGTATCAACTTGAATCCATAATCAGTCGATTCAAGCAGTGATGGGTAAAGACTTCCCTCCACTATAACATAGCCGGTAAAGATTTCCTTCTACTAGAACACAACTTTGAACAACTTACTAATGAATGTGATTGTTAAACATTTGATAAAGCTCGTTCGACGTGTCTAATCATGCTTTTTTGATGTTGACTTAGCCATATGGTATAGAATGTCAAATGTTTCACACTATATTTGATTCTATTTTGAACCGGGTTGTACTTGACCCATCTGAGTGTTATTCTTAGAACTTTAGACGCCTCTCTGTCATAGGCTCCATATGTCCAAGTTATGTCCAAATTATCTGATTCAAAATTTTTTTCAGATAACATGCATACTATACTTGGTATGAAAATTAAGGACTATACCAGTTAGCATGTACTATCTCCAATGTGGGTCTCAATTCAATTGGAATAGAATCTTCTCTCGATTAAGAGTTAAGTGAAATCATTTTCTTATCAAACTTTATTATGACAAAATAGCGTATCATTCGAACTATGAGTGGACTTTAGTGTCAAATGGATATGTTTCACCTTGATATAACTTTCACGGGTATTTTGATAATTTTCTTAAATATATCATTGACGTATCAAGATGCATGGAAATTCCCTTAATCCACAAATATAACATCCCTCGATCCTAGAGAGATACTCATCATCGTCAAAGCATCCTTATATGGGGGAGTCCACTCAAAAAATGTTCTTTGTGGGGAGCACAGTCTCCAGCGGCACCCTCCACTGCTTGTCTCTCTCCTATGCCCATATAGGTCATTTCACATGGGGAAGGAGAGAGAGGCTGTGCTCCCCCACAAAAAATATTGTCCCCACTAATATATATGGGAAAAAGGATTATGTTTGGGAGTGCAATGGATCAGGCTAGGCCGAGCTTAGACCGAGATGTCAGCCCAAGCCCGTGGGCTTAATGGTTCAGGCCCTGATTTTTCATGGTGGATAGCATTGAGCTTGGGCCAAATTTGTGCCCCACGTCCCTTAGAAATTAGAATGTGTTGAGTGGATTGGTACAAACTCCAACAAACTTGGTCCAAGTTGTGTTTTTTTCTTGGATTATCTGCTTTGTTTGGATGTCAAGAAAATAAATAAAAAGAAAAAAACAATACAAAAAAAAAATTCATAATGACGCAGTCATAGATTTATATGTCTATTATTTTTCGATTATTCAAAAAGAAGGGAAGATAAATGAAATCAATTTTGCTAAAAAACAAAAATTATAATCACAATTGTTTTAACTTTTAACTACCTATATTGAACATGTTAATCATATTTTTTGAAAAAATAAAAATAAAAATGTATTTTACTTCTTATAACCAATGAATTTGATTGTAAAACCTCCATGTACGTTATGATTTGGAAATCGATGATAAAGACTAAACGTTTGCATAGGCAATCTTAATATGCAAACTATTGTTCCATGTGATAAAAAAAAAAAAAATTCATTGCCCATGGCCTAATCATCTCATGACACTCCCTAACATAAGTAAGACCTAATTTTTTTTTTTTTTAATGATATATTGACATGTAAGACCTAACCGGTCGGCCATTTGTTGGGGACATTTTGAGGATTAGAGGCGTGTGTAGCCCATTCAATATTGTTGTTGACTTTTCTGCTCATATCAGATTTCTGGTTTTTTACAAATAAGACCCAGTGATTATGTATAATTTTAAATATCATCCTCAAGTTAAAATTACTTGCACTTCCTTGCCAAACACCCATGCAGTCCTCGGTATATATATTTTGTTAAACATTGAAATATGTCAGTGGAGAGAATTCTTTATCAATAAATTGAGAAAATAATCTAAACCAACCAAATTTTACTTATTAAAGTTATTCTGAATTTCTATCTAATATGGACAATCTAAAAAATAAGTTTCTGCGATTTTCTAAACCCACCAACGAATTCTCACATGATTATATTATGGACAAAGGAATATTTCCTAGTGGTTTAACCTATAAACCCAGAAAGAATAATTCCTAGTGGTTTAACCTTTAAACCCAGACATAAGAGGAGGGGGGAAGGGGGAGGGACGAAATGATGCCCCCAATCTTGTGAAATACAAAAACTCACTCCTTATTGATGACCACATGTGCTCTCTCATTATTATTAACTATAAATCGGTCAATATTTAGTTATAAAAATTTACTCTACTTTTCATATAAACCAATTGAATTTTGAAAAGAAAAAAAAAATTACATCTAAAAAGCATTATTACTATATATGTTATGACATTTAAGTAGTTTATATAATTATGATGAATAATGATTTCTAAACTCTCTCTTTTAAGTTTAAAAATCTTCATTTCCCCTTCCTTTAATTTCCCTTGCAAACTAAATGGAGCTTAAGTTGAATATCAAGAATTATGCAAAGTAGGAAGAAGGATAATTTGAAAAGCTAGTGAGAAGTTTAAGCTTCATTCATTTTCGATTCATTCGTCTAGGAAAATTCATATTCTCCAAGGATATTCTTATTCATATGGAAAATCCATTTAAGCAAACCCATTATTTCTTTATAGTTTTAGAGTCGAACAAGACATTATAAGTTTGAAAAAGTGGATTCATTTTTATATATTTTTGGATAAAGGGACTCATTTACCAGTAAAAAAATTAATGGAAATTTTGATGAGGGTAGCTTTCGTCTATGGTTTGAATGATACAATTAAATTGAGGTACAAGCACTACGATATCACAAGTAGCCATGGTTTGAGGAATCGGAAGCGAAAATATGATGATTCTAATTCTATTTCTGATTCCAATTCCAACTAATTTAGAACAATTGATTCATATTCGAATTTTTGGGTTCAGGCTAATTCCCGTCGATTTTCGATCAATTTTGTCTGGTTCGAGCAGAAAAGAATTGAAATCCAGGGAAACTGATTCCATTGCGGTTCCACTCACTTGAACCATAGAAGTATCGAAAAACTGTATAATATATCCTTCAATCGATTTCATTTTTCCAAGCCCTCTTAAATACATATTAAGTTCACTGAATAATATCAGTATCAATAATACCACTATTGATCATTGGCTAAACCACCACTACCAATATGTTTCGGACAATTTTGCTAACATATTTTTATATTGATCCGGTATTAGTTAAGTATCATTGTTGATACCAACACAAATCAGCCGATACAATATTGATGCCTAAATTCGTAAAGGAAAAAAAATAAAAAATTGAGCTTCATCTTTATGAGAAAAAGAAACGAAAACCAAATCACACTAGGGGCCCGCTTGATACTGTTTCTAGAAATGTGTTTCTGTGTTTTTCTATTGCCAGAAATGACATTAAAACCGTTTGATAAAAGTGTTATGTTCCATTTGTTTCTTAAAACATAAATTGAAATTTATAACAATTTATGTTTCAAGAAACATGAATGATGAAACGAGTTTCACCTGTTTCGCCTGTTTCTTGAAAAAAAAAATGGGGCAAAAATTACAACTCATCCCCGATGAAACAAACCCCCTTCCCTCTCTTCCCTATTGAAGCTTCACCATAGTACCTGAAGGAGCTCTGCTAGATTCTCCTGCGAAGAAGGAACCCTTCGGCAGAATAGGGCCTCGTCACCCTCATGAACAGTACGGATCCTTCCCCTTCTTTATCCTCGTGAACTCTAGGGTTTACTCTCTACTTTTCATCCAGAAGGAGCTCTGCTAGATTCATCTGCAAAGAAGGAAACCTACGACGGAATAGGGCCTCCTCAGCCTCGTGAACAGTACGGATCCTTCCCCATCTTCATTCTCGTGAACCCTAGGGTTTACTCTCTACTTTTCATCCTCTTGAACCCATACGACAGATTTGTTCATTGTTGTAGAGATTCGTCCAGATTCGTCGATGAGTCACCTCCAGAGATAAATGGTGGGTTTTCCCCTCAAATCTGAAGAGTATACAAACTTGTGTTCTCTCTTTGAAGGTCCAGCTGCTCCTCCCACAATCGATCTCTCACATCTGCTCGGTAAGAACTAAGGTCCCCCCAATTTTTCTTTAAACCCTATAACAATTCATCCCTCATTAGCGAACGGCGACTTGTCTCCAACGTTTCTGAAGCTTCAATTTCATAGGAACTACACATTCTGCCGTTCGGTTGAAAGGGGGGAATCAAACATTGCCTTCCAGGTAACATTTGGGATTTTTCTCATGACAGTAGAGGATTTTGGACGGATATTCATGAAACTTTTTCCTAATTTTCACATCCACCATGCTACGGGTTTGTTCTGTAGATGAATTTCGCAGAAAGGGGGTTCCATTTTTTCGGTTCTTTTGAAAATTTCAAAGATATCATTCCTATTTCAAAGATATCCATATCCATTTCAAAGATATCATTCCTATTTCCTGTTGTTTGTATAGTAGATTAAGAAATATTCTCATTTGTTGTTGATGTTGTTCATTTGAATGGATTGTCTTTCTACCTACAATATGGCTCATTTTACTGCAAGTATCTACATTTCCTTAATAGTAAGATCATCTTCCAGCTTTATATGTAATAAAGTCGAAGTGGAGAAATTGGGTGATAGTATAAGGGATGACTTTTTTTTTTAGAGAAGTAATGAGAAGGGAAGAAAGTCCAGGCAGGGACAAAAGGGAGCTTTGGTGCCCTTTTGTTGTTCTTCTTCTTTAACCTCTGTGGGTTTGGAAGTGGAGGGCAAGGATAGGAAATTATTGGTCAGTAAGGAGCAGTTTGCCTATTTGGTTAGTGAGTTTGGGTGGAAGGCTACTTCATTGCAATGTTCCAGTTAGAGGACAACAATGGTTTGTTATTTGAATTCTTCAAGGTCACACTTATCCTTGTGCTTTCACACTCTCCCCTTATGTGTATCTTATTTGGGTCGATTTCTCTCCATAATACAGCCTGATATAAGTAGGTATATTTCTCACATGAAATTTTTCCAACCTTGAATATGCTAGATGCAGAAAAAGTATCTAAAAAAGTGAATGTGTGCAGTATATGTTTACATTTAATAATATATTTATGCTGTAATTTCATATGCAAGCCATATTTTTGAATTCCTGAATGTAACTTCTTCATATTGGTCAGTGTTTGTCCTTAAATTTCAGAATTCCCCGATCGTGGTCATAGCATAAGTTTTCAATTGCATCCCTCTTTGTCACATTGGCATCCCATCCCTAGTAGCTTAAATCTGTGCCCTCCATAAAAAACAGTAAGTGCAAATTAAACCACCTATTGAGTGTCATCTTTAAGAAATATGTTTTTTTGTTTCAAATTCTGAACTATCTATTGATTACAGGATTCCTCATCTTTCTCATGTCCCCTGTATTAGATAAGCACCATTTATGAATTTAGAAGAAGAAAGGGCCTTCTTTTTTTTCCTCTTTTGCTCAATATTTTTACCAAGAACCCCAACCACCAAAAGTACTACTATGATTCGGAATGAAGCAGAGCTAAGATCATTCATCAATCACATGGTTGAGAATGTCCAAAAAGGTTTGAAGACAAACTCCATATTCACAAAGGTTGGCTGGGACAACATTACAAAAGGGCTTGAAGCCGAATTCAAACGGCCCTTTGCTAACGAGCAACTCTGTAACAAGATGAATAAGTTACGTAAGGAGTACAATAACTTAAAGTCTTTGTTAGAAACAACTGATTCTAGATGGGATGCGAATGATTAGACTGCCACAGCTGAGGATTCAGTGTGGGAATCTGCTATTCAGGTATGACATATTCTTTGGTTAATATAATGTTTTTTTTTTTTTTACTTTTTGGACAAAATGTGATGATTAATTGAAAAAATTTTGAATTTCAGGGAAACAAAGATTATGCAAAGTATTGAAGAAATGGTCTCCCCTAGTGGCCAGAGTTGTTAGAGATCTTCTCTAACTATAGTGCCCATGGGGATAGAGGTCTGTCACAGGCAACTGCTGTAACTCCTACATCCACTGACCCTAAAATTGATGATGATTTACAGGACACTAATAATGATGATAGTGATGCTAGTACTGGGACACCCAAGGGGTTAGCTCCTCTGAAGCGGCGACTTTATAGGATTCCTATGGATCGTAGGAGGAAGAGCCAGACATGGACCCTCACGAACTCCGCTGAGGACTTTAGAACCTTTGTTCGATGGAGGATGGAAAATGGATCCACCTCTGCCACCTCAATGGTTGTCCGACCTTTTGACCCTATTGTTGATGGACCATATAGCATGATGAGTTGTCAGAAGCTACTGGACAGTTTAGAGGATATCCCGACGTATTTGTATGTGTTGGCACAACGTAAGATACACAGTGACCCTCGATGGTGCATGTCTTTTGTTGAAGTGAGACCTGACAGGAGGTTATGGATGTTATATGGTCTGAAGGAGTGAAAGTAACAGTTTCTTAAATAATTGGTTTTAAGGGAGACTGAATGAATTGTTAGTTTGTTTGAATTTTATATGCCTCGTACTGACTGACACACTTATTATGTTTCACCTACTATGAATGATGTTGATGTTTAACTTATGCAGCTTTGTTATAATTTGATTGCATGTGCTTCAGACTTACAGTAGTGTACATGACTGTTTTGGATTGTCAAATATTATGCTTTTTAGCATAATGTGTATTTATTTGTAGCTTTGGGATATATGATCGTATTAATTTCACTATATTAATAGGAAAGTAAGTAGTTGTCAATTATTACGATTTATGGATGGATTGTTGCTTGTTAGTAGGTTTGAAAAAAATTTAAGATATGGATATTACATATGGACAATTAAGCTAATGCTTATGGATCCTTTTAGGCAGGTTTAGGGAAGTGTTATTTTTTCTTCATTTAAACAATCAATGCTATTGGATGGTACATTTATGGACTCAATTTCTTTATATATTGAATGTGTCTATTAATACAAGGATGTCAAATCAATTTGCAATCGACATCACAGGGTTATTGTCTGACGATGATGACATGGTTATAGTACACTAATTCCAAAACATGCTCAGTATGTATAGGATGAGAGAACCTCTAAATGATAGTAGTTACACAAGACCTGTTAGGGTAACTGAAGTTCTTGCAGGTCATGCTGACGTTTGTTACAAAGAGTTTAGACTTGAGAGACATTATTGTTTTTTATTTTTTGAAAGTACTATTTGACCTATATTATATGAATACATTTCGTAATTAAGTTGATAAGTAATTGCAGGCCCATGATCGAGGTTCCAATTTTTTCCGATGGATATATGGAGACAGCAATTCGACAAGTGCACAGTTTTTCGATTGTGGAACAAGCAATTCAATGGTTGGAGCTCAGTCTTCTCCATCAGCACATTCCTCTGATTTTGTGAAATGTTATTTGGAAAGAGCAATTCAGGTAAAAAGGAGAAGTCTAGAGTACTGAAAAACGAAATGGATGTGTCTTAGGAAAAGAGAAGGATATATACCGATATCCTGGAGGCCATTAATAACATGGACATAAATAAAGGTGGTAGTTGGAGGGTAATGACCAACTATTGGGAACTTATAAGATATTTGGCATACCCGGAATATTTACATTTTAATCTACTATTATTGGTTGACATTTTTCGTTTCGTAAAATTATGATGTAAGTTTGAAATAAGGAAATTGGTAGTTGGGTGGTTTGTCTGGGTAAAATGAAGGGTAATGAGTTTCTATGGAAAGTAACAAAAGTGGAATTACTTTTATTAAAATAAACATCATATTCTATTAGCAACGTTCCTAGAAACAATATTTGTCAAACACCTTCTTACCTGTTTCTGTTTCCAGAAACAAGAATTATGAAACACCTTTCTTACCCGTTTCTGTCTCCAGAAATAGTAATTTATGTTTCTGCCGTTTCTTGAAACAGAAACGGCAGAAACGTTATCAAACAGGCCTCTAGGGCTTTGATATATTTGAGGTAATAAAGAATGCTACCTGGTGGCATGGTCTTTACGTTAGCAAGGGCCTATGAAAACATATGTCAAGACATCCAATAAGGAGCAAAATGATCAATTCACCATCTTATGCCTGGCACAAAAGCACACGACTGGATAGTGATATTTTCTCCTATTTTGATGGAAGACAAAGCATACACAGTAATTTTGCCATTTATTTGGAGACATCTTAGTCAACTTGAACTTTTTCCAATTAGCATCGGATTAGTTTATATCATCATCTGAGGCCCACAATTAAAAACCCCCACGTCTCCATATTTTCTTCAGTATTCATTTTAATAAGATAATATAATAAAAAAATGTCAACCTCATCATGTCGGTCACAAAAGGGGTTCCCTACCGTTAGATTTACCAACGACAGATGAATTGAAGCCACCGACACATCTATCCTCATAGATCCGAATCCAACGGCTGTTTCTCTCGAACAGATACTAAAAGTCGATGTGTATAGTTCTATAGCAGTTTTGACGGCCTCATCTGAGACTTCAGATAGCGCCATAGCGGTGCTTAGACGACAGAAGACATTTTAAGAAAAATTCAAGGCTAAAAGAGTAAATAAGACATCCACATTTTAATAAGATGGAAGCCTCTCAGACCCTCATGGTCTCACGAGTCACGACGGTCCCTCACCAGTCACCACCAACAGTACGAAAGCATCTAAAGCATCTAGCACTTCCCAGCAGAGTTTCCCGAAAAAACAAATAAAGGGGTCAGTGGTGGTCACAGGGCAGCTCAGCTCACACGAACACACGGGCCAACGAACTGTTCTCCACGCACTCACGCTCGCTCGCTCTTTATAACTTTTTCTGATGAATCTCCCTCTTTATGTCTCGTCTAATTTAGTCGCCTGTAAAACTCCACCATCAGACCCCAATAAAGAGGGTGAGAGAGGTCGGAGATGGATCCAGGGAGTGGGAGAGATATTGGGGCTTCGAACTTGGGAGTAGAGTAAAATTTTTTCCACTAAAAAATTATCCGGCGATCTGACACGTTTCGCATGTCTCCAATGGCAACGTAGAATTTCGGAACACGTGGTTCCAAAGGTTCGTTGTCTCGATTCATGGACAGTTTATATTCAACTTCTAACTTCACTCGCGCAGAGAGCGTGAGCCGTGAGCGAGAGCGAGAGCTAGATTGGAAGCGATGGAGAGAGCTCACCGAGTGAGAGAGAGAAAGAGAGAGAGCTTTGCAGTGTGTTGATCATCGGAGAAAGCCGTCGCCTCTCGTTTGTTTATCGCCGGAAAACTTCAGATTCCTACTGAATGGCTATTGTGAAGTCGCCGGAGTCGCTACCGCCTGGCTGGATTGAGGAGTCTAAGGAGCGACCGAACGGCAAGATGGATTCGGTAATTAAACTTTTGAGCTTCGTTTATCTTGCATTTTTAACTTTGCTTTCATCATTTTTAGGGTTTTAGCTTTGGGAATGTACGATCTTTATGTATTTTGCTTACTTATGTTTGTTTACCCTATCAGTTTTTGGTTAACGAATTAGTGTTGGAACTAGTATGGAAGGCATTGATACCTATTGAACATGAATTTGATTATTATTGTTAGATTAGGTTTGGTGTTTGATTGGATATGCAAGTGCCTTTTTCTTGCTTCATTTGCGCTTGCCTAATTCGTCCTTCATACTCGCTGCGTGTTAGAGGCACTGTATTTTCGGCATTTTCAGTGCATGCGAACTTGTGATGCCTGGATTATGGAGAGATGGGGTCTAAATGCAATTTTGTGATGAATTTGAAGTACCGTTCCTGAAGCGACAGGAGAAATGAGGTCTGTATGTCGGCTAGTGTGTTATTAGTGGAAACAATAGGAAGTTTGGGTTATTGGGTTTTCCTTCATTTGCGTAAACCACTGAATCCTTGGATCTCCCGTCTTTGTAAGAGTTTTAAGAAAGGGAGAGAGTGATATGACCAAAGTGCCCTTCTAAAGTATGATATAATCCTTGATTGACTGTATAAGGACTATCGAGGGGTGCGGGTGTCAATTGGTTGGTTCGAGTGGGTCAATAAACATTGAACAGTGATTCAATCTCGGTCGAGCTGAATTGGTTTTGGGGTGAGAATGGGTGAATCCGAACCAAACCAATAAGGGAAGGTTTGGTTTTGGGGTGAGAATGGGCTAATCCAAACCAAACCAATAAGGTGTGGTTTAGTTTCGGTTTGGTTTGGGTTCGGTTTTCTCTTATTAGGTTGCTATCAATTTGACATCGGGTTCATATATATATATATATATATATACATACACATAATTATGTAGAAAAAACATGTTTTTTATGGTTTGACATAATAAAAACTCCTAAACATGCTTAAAAGTTCAAGTAAAAATCAGCTTATCCTGTCATAATAATTTATTACCACCAAATGCCTAATCCTATTACATAAACTTAATGCAGATAACTCAGTTAAACGGTAAGTTGCATTTAATATCAATCCTTCTTTTCTGGGATTCAATGAATCTGACACCTTGTATCTTTACATATTTTGATATCTGCACCTTTGTCCGTGTAGAAAACACAGGCTGCTACTGGATTGCATGCTTATATTTGGGAAATACTTCATACATCAGTCGATATGGTTGGAACCTAGAAATGCTACCATTCTGTGAGTCCTTTGTGGGTATTAGTTTCAGTATGACGTGGCTTTCTTTCATGAGTATAAGTTTCAGGATGAGGTGGCTTTCTTCTCAATGCCATCAGTAGAAGAAGCATAGTAGATAGTGGTTAGATTAGATGTACATAGGTCATATGATAGATGTTGGATGCCCATCCCTGCATTGAGGTTTTGGAATTGCGTCAAAATATTTAATGTGGCTGTTCTTTTTTCACCCCTTCCTTGTTCTGTATGATACTAATGGTTTTCATTTCACACTCATTTCTTTATTTAGATTAACAATTATTTTCGAGCAAACATTCTTGAGATATTTCTGTTTCTACCGAACTGAAACGAAATGACTTGTCGAAATTGCAGTTTCGAAATGGACCAAAATATTTTGGTTCAAATAAAATGGGGTAAAATCTGAAATTTCAAACCTTGGAAACAATCCTCTAGTTTTTCTATTAGACTAGTCAAAGCCATTCTATTCACGACAGTTTCTTCATGTGTTAAGGGCCTTAAGGCAATTTGGCTGAACTTATCTAGAAGCAAGTTCTGGTAGTTTGTATGTGTGAAGGAACCCACATACTTGAATTTCATTTTAGACATCTATTAACTTTGCAATGACTCTTTTCCTCTTCTTCCCACCCCCTCAAAGCTAAATTTCCATATTTTCAGCTTAGTTCTTGTTTTTCAAGGAGTTTCAAATGATAGCTATTTTTGTATAATTTATGAATTCTATTTTTGAGATACATCACCTGAATAATGCGTATCATGTCTGAGTACCTTAATCACTCTTTGTTTTGACAATATGCTTTCTTCTGTGTGGGATTGAACACTAAACTAAAACAGTATATGGTAGGTGGAAGAAAAATAATTAACAATAATAAGGAGAAAATACTATCAAATTTGGCATCTTGTGAAAGTTTTGAGATATGCCATTAGTTTGATGGAAAAGTTTGTAGGATTAATCCATTTGTGCCTTTTTTTGTATTATATTAACCTGAAGACTGGTGAGAAGTGTCGTTCCAAGATCGAAGTTGCTCGCCATACTAAATCTGGAAATCTCTGCAATCACATGCCTCGAAAAATTAAAAGATGTAAAAGTGACAATGAGAAGCAAGTGAGTTTGAAATGATTTCATTTTATTGTGCCTTAGTTTTGGTTTTCTCTGTACATCCCAATTAGTTTTGGTTTTCTCTGTACGTCCCAATTAATTATTTATTACTCAATAGGTTGTGCAAATGGAAGATGTACCCAATTGGTTACCCACTGACTGGCGTGTGGTGATCCAAACCAGAAAGAGTGGTAATAGAGTTGGACAAAACTACAAGGTAGACACTTCTATGTGTATTATCATTATTCTTTTGGTGTCCATCCCCCTAATGTACTCAATGGCTCATTTTGTTTTGGGACCAGAATTGACTGAATTATTGGGCATGGATGCATGATCTAGCCACAGAGTTGAAACATTCACTGTGACTTTGTTTTGTGCTTCTATTGTGTTGGTCCTTTTGATTACTTGAAAGATACGCCATGCACAGTTGCTCACATTCATTATTTGTCACATGTATGTGAGATTTCATAACTTTCATTGTTAATTTGACTATAATGTATAATTGTTTCAAGTTAACTGTTAGAAAATCTTTTATGGTTTGCCAACTCTGCGGAGTCCCAGTTGTTATTGTTATCATAGTTTTTAAGGCGGTAAGGCAACGGAGGCGTTTGAGGGTCTTTTAGAGTGCCTTAGCGATAAGGCGGGCATAAAGCGTCGCCTTAGCGATAAGGCGGGCATAAAGCGTCGCCTTATCGACTAAAGTGTTCCTGTGTAATTTTTTTATAAAACCAATCTATTTGGCTCAAATCCTAGTTGAATCCTATTACTCATATGCTAAATAAATATTAAATGTTCATATTCATACCAATATAAGATATTCATCAAGAAAACAAATCAATAAAGTGAATAAACTAAGTTCATCTTCATCAGTCATCAATCATTAATCATCATAACATATTAACATATAATATAAATACGTAATTATGAAACAAAATTATAAATATAAAGAAAAGAAGACATAAAAAATACAAGTATTTATTATTCTTACCTCTATGATGCCAAAATGAATGCCTAAGTCCTAAGGTCATCCACTATATTTCTACTCCCGTCAAAGAAGAATAAAGCTCACCGCTGCCGGAGCAAAATGGTGGCCTGGATCAATGGTTCTTCCTTGTTCCTTGATTCCTTCTCAAAGCCCTTTCTTAAAACCCTTGACAAAATCCAAACCCTGTTTGTGAATCGTGTTTTTGTTTTGTTTGTTTTGGTTATTTTTGGTGGAGTAAAGCTGATCCCATACATCTCAAGTGTTAACAAAACCATACACCTACCAATAAAAAATCTATATTTGGAATCTTCATCAAGTAATTTTAAAATGTGTTTAAAAAAAAAAAAACCCATAAGGCGCCACTTCACATAAGGCGGAGCACTGCCTTACTATCTCTAGACCGCATCAGCACCAAGGCGCTGCTAAGGCGTCGCCTTACCAGCGCCTTAAAAACTATGCGCACTACTACTTCCATGTGGGTGGAGTAAAGATCATGCATACACCGGTTAACCAAGCTAACAACATAAGAAATGTTAGGGCAAGTATGAGAAAGATAAATCAACCGCCTGACCAACTTCTGATATCATCCCTTATCCATGGTATTACCTTCCTTGCTAACCAAGTGAGCGTTAGCATCATTAGGATTATCTACCGGCTTGCATCCAAGCATACCAGTCTCAAAAAGAAGGTTGAGCACATATTTCCGCTGAGACAGGTAGATGCCATTGGAGGACCTGGGAACTTCAATGCCAAGAAAATAATTAAATTTTCCAAGATCCTTAATCTCGAATTCCTTACTAAGATATTGCTTGAGGCAAGAAATTTCTTCAATGCCACTACTTGTGACAACAATACCATCAACGTAAACAATCAACAGAGCAAGTTTTCCACCTGATCGTTTGATGAACAATATGTGGTTAACATTGCTTTAAGAATAGCCTGCGGTAACCATGGGTTTATGAAAATGCCCAAACTAAGCACGTGGCAACTGCTTCAACCCATATAATGCACGCTTCAGCTTGCACACTCTACATTGAGTTTTAAAGGATGCAAACCCAAGAGGAATGTCCATATACACTTCCTCCTCAAGTTCCCCATGAAGGAAAGCGGTCTTTTCCCATCTAATTGTTGAAGATCCTAACGTAAATTAACAACACAGGACAAAATAACACGGATAGTGTTCATGTTGGCCATTGGAGCAAATATCTCCAAGTAGTCAATCCTATAACTTTGAGTGAAGCCTTTGGAAGCAAGCCTGGCTTTATAACGATCCACTGTAGCATTAAATCTTTGTTTAACTGTGAAGACCCACTTACAACCAACCATCTTCTTTTGTGAGGGAAGACAAATGAGATCCCATGTGTCCTCTCTGTCCTCTACATGTTGAAATTGAATTGATGAATAACATGTCCAATAAGACATATGCCAACTTTTATTTATCATATAGAATGGATACAAGACAAAAATACCCCCATAGACGATTCGACCCATGTACCCATATTACAACAAGTTTTAAGCCCTTACTTGTTTGCGTTTATCATGGATGGTATTTAATTAGGAACATTCAAGACGAGGTCCCGAGGAAAAGCAGGGATTAACACTAAGTTGGAGTATGAAGATCAACCTTAGAAACAAGAGGTTCTAAGATAAGTAGATTAAAGACGGAGTATACAATGTGTAACTTTAGTCAAACTATGATGGATAACAATATGGTGAAGATTGAAGAGAGAGAGAGAGAGAGAGATAAGACAAAGTGACTATTTTAGATATTTGGGGTCAACCATAAATGAAGAAGGCGACATAGAGGATTATGTTTTATAGAGAATTAAGGTGGAATGGATGAAGTGGAGAGGTGCGTACGGAGTGTTGTGTGACCGACGTATTCCTTTAAAGCTTAAAAAGGAAAATTGTATAGACTGTAGTATGACCAATTATGATGTATGGGGCAGAATGTTACACAATTAAGAAGTGTCATATAGATAAGCTTTGAGTAGCAGAGATGATGTTAAGATGAATGTGTGGCAAAACTACAAAGGATAAAGTAAGGAATGAACATATTAGAGAGGATTGGGGAGTTGCTTCGATCCATGATAAGATCTAAGAAAGTCATTTGAGGTATCATGGCCATGTTCAACGGAGGCCTGGGATGCACCAGTAAGGAGGAGTGATCTGATTCAGATAGACTCAAAACATGACTGTAGTTATAACAAAGAAATAGCAAAGAAATAGACTCAAAACATGACTGCAGTTATAGACTCCCAATCCATCCTAACTAAAACACTCAATAGCAAGTAAATAAATAAATAAATAAAGACATCAAATTAACTAATCCCATATGCCTAACCTAAACCCATATTGAAGGCCATTACAAAGAAAACACATGGGATCAAAGGCCTAAGACATATATAACCCAACCCAAGCCTTATTCCTTATAAAACAAATCCATTTAGGTGATGAACCTGCATCAACTCTCCCGAGCTTGAAAAAATCCGTCCTTAAAAAATGATGAGGGGGAACAACATATGAGTTGCAACCTTGATCATTCCCAAACAAAATTCTGGTTTCTTGTGGATGTTAGGAATGTAGTCTTCAAAAAACCAAGGTGACATAATGAACTTTATGTGCTAGACCTTTGAATGTAGTAATAGAGTCCTCAACGTTGGTAACCTTCTCATCGAAGACTTGAGGCACAAGCTCTACTTCTTCTAGAACATCTTGAATGTTGATGATTTCTTGTGAAGAGTTCTCAACCACCACCTCATCTTCCACTGTTTCAGCTTTGTCTGCTTCAGTCTCTTCAACGTAGACCTCTTCAGTAAATTCTTCTACCCATTAACCCTCCGTCCTTGAAACATCAAAAACTGCCTCTTCTTTATCATCACTATTCACCGTGATCACTTCAGTTTTATCTGCAACTTCTAGCTCCTTTTATTTGATTGCTTCCTTTGATGGTGAAGAATAGAGCTCAACTTGTGCTTTAACAGTGTTGGTGTCAGACATCCAACAATCTCCAACCTGCAAGTTGATTTTCATTGACGGATACTTCAAGCTTTCATCAGCTTCGAAGGCCCTTTGGTGGTAATCTTGTTGAAGGGAATTTAATTGATCTTGTTCTCGTGCTCGGAAAGTCCGTCAAGTATTTGTCTTTCAGATCTTCTTTCATCACCCTTATTTAGTGGGTACTCTGCCATAGTCTTCAAGGTCCCTCTCATAGGTCCTCCACCACTCACGTATTGAGCCCACTAACTTAGTTTAAGCCAATCTCGTCTTTCTTGCTTTAGAGATTTCGAACCACTCAAACTAATTATCTAGACTAGCCAACCAGCCATAAACTACCTGTGACTCATGTTGGCCACTGTACTCCGTGAGCTCATGTTTGACCTTAGTCACCAGTGTGTTGGTTAAGTGTAGGCTAATCAACATTAAAATTTCTCCATATATGCTATTCAAAAGTTGGTTGCACCGTAGGAACTCTTTGTGAACCTCTACCTATGAACCTTCACTTATAAACATGAGTTGTAGAATGTGCCTGATATTTGTCTTCTCTATCAAATGGTATGTTACTATGTTGTATTGGTATAGGAGTGGTATTCCAAGCTTCTATGGCCAACAACCTCCCCTCAATACTCTTCTGACCGTCATTCAACTATGTTTGTAACTGTTGTAACATTTCCATTACTTACCCATCAAATCAGGTGGATTCAGAAGCCCTGATGAAATATCCATTGCTATGCTCTTATACCACTTAATGTAGTTGTGTTTGAAAAGACTCAAAACAGTAACCAGTAGACAAGGTCTTAACTCAAAGGATAATTCAAGTGTGGATAATGAAGAACTGACATGACAAAGAAAACATACTCAAAACAATACTGGACCTATAGATTCCTAATCCAGCCTAACTAAAACACTCAATAGCAAGTCAAATAAAGAAATAAGGAATTAACTTAACTAATCCCGTATGACTAGCCTAAATCCATATTAAAGGCCCATTAAAGTGGTCCATTACAAAGAAAACACGAAGGATCAAAGGCTCAAAACATATATAACCCAACCCAAGGCTTAGTCTTAATAAAAACAAGCTCATTTCAATAATGAATCTGCATCAACTACTAAAAGGGGTGAAGGGCGCAAAAAATAAAAAAGGCCTTT
>NC_056564.1:19047561-19054718 GCF_013358625.1 Macadamia integrifolia | reverse complement strand
TTTTTTGCCCTTTTTGGAGTAAGGAAAGAGTATTGTGTTGATGCTGAAAATAATTAGGTGATATGCATAGAATTACATTCTCAGAAACAGAGACCCTGAAGAATCTCTACAGACGCACTTGCTGAGATCTTCAGGTAAATCACTGATGTAAAAAAACTACTCTCTAATATTAAAGATCTGCTGTCCTGGTAGTTTCTCTATAAAAAAACAGAAATGTATATCCAAAAAGAGAGAACGAAGATGCTCAATTTTATCCTAGTGCCACCATGGAGCTCTTGATTTTTTCTTAACATAAAGAATCGCACTCTTAAGAATCCTAGTAAATCTTGACTTTTCTGTACCCCTTTCCGGCTGCCACTTTTAGACCCCTTCTTATACCTTCAAGATCCAACCAAATAATAGTTTTTGCTTGTTCGGCACCTCTCGCCAATGCAAAAATAGGCTTCTTCTTGTGATCTCGACTGATAACTCCATGGCCCCCAAGAGATTTTCCCTCTTTTTTTACATTATTTAGTATGCTACATATACCTTATAGCATAAAAAATCAACATTAAGTCAATCAAGTCATAAAAATTAACATTAAGTCAGTTCAAGTCTTCACAAATCAACATTTTGAGGAATGTTCTTGTTCTCTAATAAATTTGATTGCTCTGGTGATTTTATTTTTACATGAGACTTTTTGTATTATGTAGTGCACAAAACTAGATGTCCAACAAAATCCAAGATTTCTTAAATTTGAGTTGTATTGACAATGCTATGTTTTGGTCAAACTTATTTTAAGGTGTGGAAATGTTATTAAAAATCACATGAATGAAAATAAAATTATACTACATTAGAATAAAAGTTTATTTTACCTCACTTTTCGGTTTTTGGCAATGTTTTACCATGATAAGATTTATGAGATTTTCATAGTTGGAAAAAACCCTAGCATTTGAAAGTTGAAATCGCCTTTAAACCAAAAATCCAGTTTTTATTCTGGAATTTGATTTTAAAACTAATTTTATTTGATTCAATTAAGGTACTTTTGCTTATTTATGAATAATATCTTAAGTAAATGATTTTTGGCATAAATAACTGCCAAACCTGGGTGGGTACTATTTCAATGTACCTTACAGTAAGACAACAGTCGCCCAGACCCCAAGAAATCCACCTAGACGCTTAGGTGACACCTTGACAACTATGATTCCGATAGATCTTTTGTGATGCCAAAAGGTCACCATTTAGTGTTTTATGTGCAAAGGATTCAGCCATGTGAGTGCTCAATGTCCAAACCGTTTGTTGGCTTATATTGATAAGGATTCTATTAATCCTTGTGTTATAGAAACTCACCTCGGTTTTGAGAGTTGATTTAGAGGCAGAGCGTACGCCAGGTGAAGTCAACGGTAATGCCAATGATGAGGAGCAACACTCTTGTTATGTTCTTTGTCCTGTTTTGACTACTCAAAAGGTCACTGAGGATGAGCATTGGCGCGTGGCTGTATTTTCCAGATTCGTGTAAAGTGCAATGAACAATTGTGTATATTGGTCACTGATGGAAGTAGTTGCACTAATGTTGTCTCTGGGATTGTAGATAGAGCCACATCTAAATACTTACAAGGTTGCGTGGGTGAACAACACTAATTTCAAGATTACTAGTAAGTGTTTGCTCACATATTCTATAGGTGAATTCATTTGTTGTTCTCCCTTTGAAGGTGTGCCATGTTCTTCTTGGTTGATTGTGGTTGTTTGATAAAAAAGTACGACATTGTGGTTATGTGAATACCTAATCAATCACGGCAACCAGACCATGAAGTTTCATTCTGCCACAGATCTCCTCAACATTAAGCTTAAGAAGATGATGGGATCGTTCATACTCCAACGAGCTGACTCAGATGGCCTCCTTGGTCCTTTTCTAAACATGACGGAGTTGAATTATTTTCAGAGGAAAATTGATGCAGTAGCACTTGACTGGTTGGACCGGCATGATCGGCTTTGGAAGCCCAAAGCCAAAAAGAACCCATCCAACCTGGGGTGGTTTTGGTCCAACAAGGGTTGGAAGTAGATTAGTTTAATATTGTCTTTATTTTCTCATGTTTGCTTTGGATAGGATATGTAGGAGATAGAGAAGTAGGGTTGGTTACACGTTTTAGTTTTAGAATCTAAGTAGGAGTCTTGTTATTTTTTCTTTAAATACTTGCATATACCCAATGTTGGACACAAGGTGATTTGAATAAGAAATCGAATTGGGTTTTTCTCTAAGTAGTATATGATTGTGTGGTTCTCTTCCTTCCCCTTGCTACTCTGATTTCTTTCTAGATTTCCCTTCTCTCCTAACCGGCCCTCCTCCAATTCAGATAATAGGGTGGAGTTGAGAGCTGTCTTTGTGGATGATAGTTTTGAAAGTGCTGATGGGAGCATAATTGTCACGGTGTCTAGGTGAAACGAGGCAACCAAGGTGCCTAGACTCGTAGGAGGCACCTTGAAAACTATGGATGGGAGGGTTTGAGGCTAAGGGAGGTCAGACGCAATGATTTTGCGATAATGTTGGTTTGCTGCTACAGGGGGGGATGGACTGAAAATTCCAGGACTACCTGTTATATATCTATATATTTATTTATCTTAAAGTGAAGCAATGTTTTCTATGGACAGGTGAGCTGAAGTAGAACCATGAGCACTTTCCAGTGTTCCACTGACTGATTTCTGATTGTAGGGAAAACATTAGAAAAAATTTTAAATTATGACTGTTGTATCACTTGGAAAAAGGTTTCTCAAATCATTTTGGTAAAAGAAAAAATTTCTAAATTAGCTTCTACTTTGCCCAAAATATTATCCCAGTTCTTTTTTTTTTTTTTTTTTTTTTTTTTTTTTTTTTTTATACTGAAGTAGACCTCCGACCTTGGAAAAATGTTTCTCAAATCATTTTGGTAAAAGAAAAAAATTCTAAATTAGCTTCTTCTTTGCCCAAAATATTATCACAGTTCATAATATATATATATATTTTTTCTTTTACTGAAGTAGACCTGCGACCTTGGAAAAATGAAGAAAGTAAATTTTAGTTTCAACATTGGATTCAAGCATAACCTCTAATGCCTATTGCTGAACTTCCATGAAACCTTTGTTTTGCCACCTCAGCTATGACATGTAAAGTTCCTGTATGAAGAGGATTTTGAGTTTTTTCACCCCCTGAATAGCATAATGCGTTGAATGTGCTGCAGTATGTCTATAGTTATATATTGCGTATTAAATTACTGACATAATCAAAGCATTATCTGATTCAACAATATTGACTGGGGTTGTCCCATTTGGCCTTGTATCTCTGATCAGATTTAAGAGAAAAAAAAGAGCCTTGTACTTCAATTTTGGAAAATTGGTTCATATCAATGAGAACAACTGAAAGATTTTACAGGTTATAGGAAGATGTTATCCAACGGCGTATCATCAAGTGAAATTATTTATTCTCCTAAAAGTTGCCAGGGAATGAAAGTATTGCTTTTAACATTACATTTTGGTTGCTCTCTGTTCATATGTTTGAGGATGAGAGGAAGAAAGTCATCAATGAGAGATTGATCGATCTGTGAAAAGAAATTCATGTGTATAAGTAAAATTGTGATGAAACAGCTAAGCATGAGTTCTGTTGAGAGAGATTTTACCTCTTAGGAGTTGGTGGAAGAAATCATCAGAGGTTCAAGAAGCTCCTTATAATCAATGATCTCCATTTGCAGGGGATTTGCATTGCGTGCCAACTTGTCAAGGCTCCATTGGAAAGTCCATTCTTGACTAGATTGACATGTTTGTAGGGATTGGAATTATGGATATTTGGAAGGGATGTTATACACTTCACAATTTATCTAAGTAGGCAGTGGGTTATTCTTTCCCATTTTATATTGGTAATGAGCTTTCATCATATATACAAGTGCAGCTGAAAATATTCTGTTCCTTTGCTATATCTTCATCTACTGACTTCTTAGCATGGATACTCTGGATTCTATTTCATTGCATTTTCCCCCCCGGCGATCAATAGGACAATGGAAGATACAAAATAAATAAACCCTTAAAAAAATAAGAATATTGAAATGTTTCATAAAATTTGAAGATACTCTTCTTTGCCCACTAGTAAATGGATATATTGTCTATCTGTGTTGTAGTGTTACATTGCTCCAATCACTGGATTCAAATTGTATTCCAAGAGACAGGTCTTCAGCTATCTCAAGACTGGGAAGTTACGTTGTCATGTGTCTGAACCAAACGAACGGGACATTGGAATGCATTCTTCCGAATCTGCAAGCAAAGTTTGTTTAAATTATGGACTAAATCTACTATATATTGAGATTTGTAAATTTTGCAGTGTTTAGATTGACTTGTAAGATATTGAATCTGATTATCCATTAATCTCTAGGTTGTAGTGGAGAAGAATACAGAAGAGGGGTTGCCTCCGGGATGGATTAAGGAAATCAAGGTTACACAACTGGGAAATCGAACCAGAAAAGACCCGGTATTGTTTTTATTTTCAGTTTCTGATTTGATGTAGCATATTTAAATTTTATAAATGAGCACATGAAATTAATTTTTGGTTCTGAGATATTTAAGTGTTATTTTTTCTATTATATATTAATGCTGTTTGCTTGGCTGGATCACCAACCTTTTCTCTTAGTTCATTTTGTGCAAAATTTCATTTGCATCTGTGAAAATATTGACAAATTTTCATGTGTCACATTTTTTTTTTTTTGGTTCTATCCTATCTAACTCATAGGTCACATTTCCATTGTTGACTAATTGTTACAGTATTACATTGATTCTGGAACTGGATATGAATTCCGCTCCAAAAAGGATGTGTTTCGCTATCTCGAATCTGGTGATGTTCGGAAGTGTAAAATCAGACCAAAGAAAAGGCAAATAAGTGGCATGGTGTCTACTGATGGAGAGATCTTTGTGAGTGTGCCTTACATACATTTCTTGGTCTTCCCAATTTTCTGTTTTTCCTACTCTAGGCCTCCCCCCACCCCATGTTTTTTGTTTTGCTTTTAATGCTAAAATTACGAGAGACACCCGAAAGAAGACGAGAATTGATGAGCACCTTCACAAGCTACAGGCTTTAAATGTTGCTTCAAGCCTAAACTTTTAGTCTGTTATTCCTTGCCTGCCTATGACAGGGACTCTGTTGGCCTGGACTGCTGAATATTGTAGAAATACTGTTTAAGGTTTAATACTTGGCCATGCCTTTAATAGTTCGATGCCTTTCTTCCAGTTGCCATTGGAGTAGGTTTCATTGACTTTATTGTAATTGTTGAGATTTTCTATTCTGCACTCCAGGTAGGTGGAAAAAGGATAAGGTAGACATTGCTTGAAACCTCTAAAGAGAACAGCCTAATATACCTTATATGGAAAGGTTAAATATAAAAGAAACAGTAAGGAATATGGGTGTGAAGCAAGAACAATGTTGGAAACACAATGAGAAATATGAATGATTTCTAAGTTGTTTGTCGAGATCTTTTTATGAGAAAACTAATTTTTAAGCCATTTCAAGGGATGATGTCGAACATATATAGACCTTGCAATGGGAGGGGACCTCTACATTGTTCACACGTCCCCAATACTCATCAGCTTTGAATAGAATTGGAGTCTTTCCCTACTAAGTCTAATTTTTCACGTCCTTTTTATTTTAAAAATTCCTTGAAAAGAGTCCATTACTTTGGTACACCTTGATTACTATTGGACATGAAGAGATTACAACTGAGTTGCCATACATTAGGTTCCCTACTAAATCTAATTTTTCATGTCCTTTTTGTTTTGAAAATTCATTGAAAAGAGTCCATTACTTTGGTTCACTGAGATTAGTATTGGACATAAAGAGATTCCAACTGAGTTGCCATACAGTAGGTTCTCCACCTTGTTGGGCTGGACTTGTCCTCTATTATTACTATCTGTTGATTTTTTTGTTTATATTATTGAAATATCATAGCTAAAATACCAACAGAAGTATGGGTTCTTTGTCATGTTGTAATGCTGATTTGGATGAATTTGCCAACCTAACAGTTGACGATGATGATGATGATGATGATATGTTGAGCCATTTTTAGGTTGCCACCATGCATTTAAGATCCCCATGTTGTTTGCCTTTCTTGATGACAAAAGTGTATATAACCTAAATCAAGATGCATCTTTTGGGCTGGCTGGCTCACACTATTTGATTGAGAGGGGAGAGTGAGTTTTAGTTTGTCTATATTATGCTTCAAACATCAGTTAAAACCAGGTAGTGTGTCTAGACCTAACTGCAATATCTCTTTTTCTAGATACTAGTCTCATCCATATGTCCTATTTTTGTCAATGTTCTTCCCATCATGTTAGAATATCTGTTTATATTCTGGTCTGGAGAATATGCCATTTCATTGGACTTTAAAACTGAAACAACTTGTAACCAGTCTCTATCTATGTCCTACGTATTCGAAAAATAAAATAATAAATAATGAAAAAACTATTTTCAACCCTTAGTGGACCGAAAACACGGGTTGGTCCGGTTCTGCCTGGTTTTGGGTTTCCAAACTCGATCATGCTGGTCCAATCAGTCTAAGTGCTACTGCATCTCTGAACCAGAAATCTAACTTTAAAATTATGCTTCTGACATTGATAGGGAAAGTGTCTTGAAATCTTGGTGTACTTGTTAGGAGAAATCAACTCTGTCTCTCTCCTGAATTTTTCTAAAATGATTTAATTTCATTGGAAACACAGTCCAGCCGGTTAAAGATATTATTCAATTTTTTTGACCAAATTCCATTCACATTAGGAACAACCGCACAAATGGAGAAGACTAGAAAGAAATCAATGTGGCATGGTATGTATGAACTACTGGCTTTATGGAGAGAAAACATAAAAAATGGAGCAATCACCAAAGATGCAGGGCTAAGCAGCTAGGAAAATAAATCTCTCCTCTTCTCTTAGCAACTCTCTCATACTGGGAGGCATGGTAGACCATTATCTACAAGAAAACTGAATAACACAGAATTTGATTAAGATGTAGAACTAAAGAAGGACTTTAAGAATCTTTTCATTAACTTGAGTATTATCACTGTAATCAGATTGCAAACTTTTTAAGTGCACAAAGTTTTTCTAGAGTCTATAGCTTGTCAATAGGTTGGCAGTTTCAAACTCATCCTCTGAGTATCAGTCTACGGAAGCTTATT
>NC_056564.1:19008727-19047541 GCF_013358625.1 Macadamia integrifolia | reverse complement strand
CCCCCCACAAGAAAAAAAAAGAAGGGAGAATAAGAAGCTTATTGATGATGGATATCCTTGCACAAAACTGTGGTGCTATGCTTGCATTTGTCTTCAACCAATCCGGTGATATGATATTTTTATCTTTTGCATCCAACATCCATGAAAATGCATCTTGCTTTTGACAATCTTGATTCATTTCATTTTTACTCCTGAAGAATTGCAACTTGCCGATCAATAATCTGGAAAAGACGCCTAGGTCCTAGTGTTAAAATGGTTTGCAGCAGGTCCATGTTGGGTGGAATCCCAAATTGGGAACCTAACCCGACCTACATTCAAATTATGTTAGGTTTAAATTGGGAGAGTTGTTGGGTTGGATAAAAAAATTTCGGCCTCTAGTTGTTATGTACCGTCTGTTGAACCTAGTGTAGAATTAGGGTTTTGATTTCTGACAACTGGCATGTTCTGCTTTAGCCACCTACTGCAGCAAAAAGGCATAAAATAGCGGGCAATGTAACAAGGAGATGCCTCTTCACTTGTCAGAGCTCAAGATCAAATAAAGCAGTGGAGCATGAACTGGTCCTGGAATCCTCCGTGGTGGAAGAATGCTCACCACTATCAGTTGTTGCTTTAGGTCAGTGTAAAATTTCTTGTCTGCTTTGTTCTCCTTTCATTTTCTAAACATCTTGGAAATTTTTGTATAGGGGATAATGGAGGCCGCCTCCCCTTATTTATGATTGAATTGGTTGATATGAGAGAAATCTATGAGATGGACCAAAAAGATATCATACTTAAGAAACCGACATTGCTTTTCCTGTGTGCCTGTTATTGATCCTTGACAAGGCTATTCCTCCTCAAAACAGATGGGAGGGACAAATCCCTTTTCAAACAGGGATCTCCAGCTAAAGCTCCAACCGTTTTTCTTTCCAGAATTGAGTGTTGCCTTTACCAATAATCAATTTGCAATGATTAAACACAAATGGAACTTCAGATCTAACCAAACGGGGCCTTAGTGATTGCTTAACGCAGAAAAATTGTCCAAATCCATGACATATCCATGACGTTTTAAAGTTTGAGACTTAATATAGTGGCCTTGATGATGAACCAATGACATGATAAGTAGAAAACCCTTGCTTCTGAGTTCTGATTTTAACTTTGCTAATTGCTATACTCTGTAGATGGGGAAAGCTCTCAAATGCTTATTGAAGCTCACCAAGAATCTGAAGGCATAAAGAATGTAGAAGGGAAACTGGTCTGTGCTGAAAATGGGTGCATGTCAGCTTCTGGGGCTGAGGTATCTCCAGAGAGGGTGTCCATGAAAGATCTCAATTGTACGGAGAGGGAAAGCTCTAAATTGATTAGTAAAGCCCAAGAATCTGGAGGCTTAGAGAATATGGAAGGGAAGATGGGCTGTGCTGAAAAAAGTCTTATTTCAGATCCTGCAGCAGATGTCAGTCCAGGGAAAAAGGCTTCAGAGAAGCCACACGATGCGTATAGGGAAAGTTCTGAACTGAATAGTGCAGTCCAAGAATCTAGAGGCTTAGAGAATACAGAAGAGAAGATGGTATGTGCTGAAAAAGATATTATTTTAGCTCCTGCAGCAGATGTCTCTCCAGAGGAGCAGCCTTCAGAGAAATCACATCCTGTCAACAGGGAAAGCTCAGAACTGTTTAGTGTAGCCCAACAAGAATCTGAAGGCTTAGTCTATGCCAAAAATGGGTGTATTTCAGCTTCCTCAGGGAAGCTTTCTCCAGAGAAGCAGCTCTTAGAGAAAAGTCTTGGAAAGCATAAAAAAAAGAACCAGCTTCGCACAAGAAATTCCCAAGATGGAAAAGAACTCCCCGTGCATCGTCGAGCTTCAAAACGCCTTGCTGGGCTCCGGGCTGAGTTAGCACCAAATTTGGAAATATCTGAACGGTCTCTTCGAATGGTGGCTAAGCAGTCTGTAAACCTGGAAGCAAATCCAGCCACAGTTGTCGACCCAAGTATTTGCAATCATCAGGAATCTATGCAAGAGGATGTAGCTAGAGTAGTAACCACACCTCACGATTCCAGAGATTCGGCAGTGCTGTTAGATGAAAATCTATCCAAGGAAGGTGGCAAGCCTCCTGGGGACCAAGCTGATCTGGAGGAACTCGTAAGAAAGCTTGAAAGTGAGAAACAATCCACGGAGAAGCCAGAGTCACCACTTGTCTTGCCTTTTGGGGACTCATGGCCAGATCCCTGCCTCGAATTTGCATTCAAGACACTTACAGGTGCGATTCCCATGGATAATCTAGTTATTGGGGAATACTTCCAACAACATCTCAGCAAGGGTCAGGATCAGAGCAGAAGTAGCTTTACATTGCCAGATCTTGGCTCAGATGGCTCTCGTCAATCTGATATTATGTTCCAGTTTGGAACAGCAGAGAAACCTACAGCCAAACAGCAGTCTCCAGGGAAGCCAAAATATTAGGCTAGGTAAATCCATGGTAAATGGACTCTGTAAAATAGATGGTCAAGTACTGTTTTGGGTACACCGCTTATCTTTTGCCCTTTTTTGTTCATCAGTCGAAGGTATTAACCTCTATAGACAGAAGTTTAATCTTATAAATATCCTCACTATGGTAGGTTGACCCATTTGTTTGGGGGACATTGATGTGCTATCTTCCTCCCCGTCAAAATGTCGTTCCGATGAGCTTACCAAGAAGTCCATGGAATTAGGATAAACGGGTAGAAAGTGAAAAATATGAGGATCAGCTTTTTCTTAATTCCAAACCTAATGAGTTCGAAAAGATGATTTAAAAACTGATCAACTGGCTGTCATTCATTGTTCATGCATTACAGTATTTAAAGTTGATATAGAAACGGCCCATGAAAACCAAAATTCACATATCGTTTTCTAGTAGGAAGATTCTTTCCATCCACCATAGCTCTCCTCTTGCTCGGGGAAACCCCGGTCGCGGATACCCTGCATTGATGAAAGGAAGTCTTAATACGTCATATGGGTGCCTCTGTTAATTATATCTACGAAAACAGAACAGCTGTTTGTACAGTCACCTGATTGTACGAGTCAACATCTAATATTTATCATTTTTATTATTAAATATACCCTTCTATCTATGGAATGACAGAAGGTGAGACAGGTGTTAGATGCTGACTTGTATGACTAGATGATCGTATGAACAGCGGATCCTATCTCTCTTTCTACCATCTAAAAAAAAAACTCCGTTAAGACAATAAATATTGATAAATCTTAGATGGCTAGATATGAGTCAGGGAAACACCATTGCATTAACCTGCATCCTTTTTTGTCAAACCATTCGTGGCCACCGAAGGACTTGTAGTAGTTTCATATAAAACCAGAAAGCAAGAAGCCCCCTCCACTGGCGGGTAGAGGGATCTGTATGTATTTCTGGGAATAGGGATCACTACAACATCATAGTGCAGTTTCCCACCAATGAGGGAAACTCTGCATGAATTCGTAAGGGAGAGTTTCAATGAAGAGGGAATGTGGGATTTATAGTGAGATGTGAGAGGACATGCACAGGAATCTACAAACTATCATCGTATTATTTTCCAGGCTTTGGGTATCAATGTCCAATCCCCAATCCCCAATCCCCAATCCCCAATCCCCAATCCGAGAGCCCTTACCAAAATTGATGGTTAATGAGCGAGGGAGGGAGATTACCTCTGGTGTAAATGTCAGACCAATTCTTATCTCCCCACGGTATTCCTGCTCCTTGACCACATTGTATGGAGTTGGCGGGAGGCTTCCTTCCATGAACACTGGCTCCAGAGGAATACTGCCAAACAATAGAATAAAATCCAGTTTTGAACCTTTTAGAGTGCAGTTCGATGCAAGAGGAAAGAGAATTCTTGTTTAACTGTTTTACTGGTAAAATTGTCAGTCTAGTCTAATGATGGCTTTCGCCTTCACCCCTGGTGACAAGAAATTCCTACAATGATGGTTGTCATTACCTGGATTGTGCAAGGGAGGGGGGAATATGAGTGCAAATTGTCAGCGGTGAGCAGTGAGGTGCAGTTAGTATCCTATGAACCCTCCTAGTTGTTGGATGCTCATTGTATCTCATCGCCTCATGACAAGAGACGATTTTAACGTGAAGAATATTAGGGTATTATCTTTTCTGTATAATAAGGATAATAATAACCTTAGAAGATAGATGTATTTAATTATCCTAGGTGAAAGAGAACTTTTGACATATCTCTTATCTACCACAAAGTTGAATAGTTTGAGTTGATCAAGGCAAGGGAAACCACGACATGCTCCATCTAAGATTCTACCTACACTACTTTTCATTCTTCCATATTACAAAGCAGTCTCAAATCCTAACCGCGTAATAAACAATCCTCCATGAACACATTTCCGTTCCTTTATTGTATGTAGCTAAGACACTGTGCTTTGGGTTCCACTTTCAGAGTTTGATTATTCGAAGAGCTAAAGTTTGGGATTGGGGGAAGTCCATTAGTGGAAGAGTGATCAGTATTTACTCATAATTCATGACCTTTGTTATAAATACTCCAGATTCTAGAAAAATAATGATATGTACTCACGTTGCTTCTCCCACGAAATCATCCTCAGAACCAAAATCACTGTCCATTATTTTAAGGTTCAGTTCTGTAGCACCGTCAGATACGGTAAACACAAAACTCTCGTTCCATTCTGGTTCAGTTCCTTTACCTGTATCAACCATCCTTCACTGTCAGTAGTCAGTCAATACAGAACTGAAGCTAAATACATTGTCTTTGTAGTTAAGCCACGACCTAGTTGAGCAGAATCAAAACCAGTGAGGTGCATCACACCACTTATCAGGCATTCGCAGTGATCTGTCTTGTCTCATAAAAATACTAGATAAAGGCTCATATTTCATAATCCTAAACCAGAATTATTGTGGTCCATGGTCCTCATGGTCTGCCAAGTTCAATACAAACAAAACCATATGGATCAAAAAATTCGAAGCACCTAGAAATTCACCTGATGCGACACTGCTCTTCTGCTGCTGAGTACGGCAAATGAGGACAACATAGGGATCCATGTTAGCTGCTCGTAAACAATTAAACCTCGTCAAACATAAATACAAGATTGTAGAGTAAGTATGAAAGAAAGAAAGAAAGAAAGAAAGAAATGCTTTTTGCAAAGTTCTAAAGCCGTGTAGAGCTTTACAAAACAATGGCAAGTGGCAACAGATCAAGGGAATATCACTTAAAGGTAAAAAAAAGAAGATCGTTAAAATAAGGTATTGATCAATGGAGAAATACCGAAAGAACTTTTTCCTTGATACAAAATAAAATATAAAACAAATGAATCAGATGCAATACGCATGGAGATTCGAAGTAAATCCAAGACTTTTCAAGATCTTAAAGAGGATCTAGAAGTCAAAATCAATGAAAAAAAAACAAAAAATCTAGTAAGAATAGTCAATAAAAGACAATCATCGACATTAACAGGACCTGTACAGTAGATCAGCCTCAATAAGACCTTGAGAATGAGATTACAAGAATTCTCGCGAGATTCAGGGATAGGATAGAAAAATTAATGCTTCACTTAATTATCAAGGAAAAGTTAGCAGTGAATCATGGAATTAACCAATTGATAGAAGCAGAGTCCAGATCTGACGGAATTGAGACGAAACAACAGACAATGATGAATGATTGGATTTAATTGCATTCTTTGTGTATCAACAGAGTGATCAGGATCTTAGAAAATCAGGATGAGAAATGAGAAACCAAATGTGATAAAGGAACAGCTATGGAGATTCGATGACTTACAGAGAAAATCACTGTTCTCGAGGCCTTTGGCTCCGACCAGTAGAACTTCAAGCTTTCCTTGAGGCATTTCGAAAGGCAGCTTTGAAACTCAGAAACGAAGAAGATGCCAAAGCCGAAGAAAAAACGAATCGCCTCTTCGCTTCTCTCCACGATCTCTCTCTTTCGCGCAAGGGTGAGCAATGAGGATTGTGTGAATGATATTTATAGGCGGTTTAAAAGGGTCCGAAATCCGAACAGCTTCCTAAATCCTGGTCCTTCCTGTCTCGCTTGGCACGGCCCGGAGCCGCAGCCAAGGGATTTGGTTGACACCAAACCAACAGATGGCATCGTGGCTTGCAATTTTGGCCCCAGTCAACACGGTCGTTACAAAGTCAACCTAATGATCGGTGGCATTGGTGTACGGACAGATCACAAAGACGCGTTGTCCCACGCCGTTAAGTCAGTGGGTTGTTTTGGTTTTTTCGTTGGGAGGGCCAAGGAGATTTGGACTTACCAGCTAACTATCCCTTTTGGGTTAAACGACAGATTGGGTCTGCCGTACGTTAGAGTCCACATCCACCTCAGCCGGCGGTGAAGTGCAACGAGCATAGGATGGCTGACAGTACCTCATAATACATCCCAATCGATTTTCAAAGGGTGTCAATTTCAAATCGAAATCAAAATCGAATTGAATTTATTTGGTTCAAATTTAGTTTGAATATGTGAGTGTGTTATTCGGTTCGGCTGGGTCTCAGTTTTGGGTATCAAAACCATTGGTTCGAACCGAATTGCTCTTATCATTTAAGAGTTTTTTTTTTTTTTTTTTGGTAATTTATCATCACACATTTACAAACTAAGATAATTTTGGAGTTAGCAATGGTCATAAGGCCCATAACTTGAGCCCATTATGGTCTTTGGTCCATCACAGTCATGGTTCAAAAGTAGAATTGTTTTCATAACTGAATTAAAATCGAGGTATAAAACCGAATTAAAATTGCATATCAGAACTGAATTGGAGTCGAAACTGAACCAAGCCGAATTGAATCAGTTTGAGTATCTAAATACGGAACCTAGTCGGTTCTCGATTTGATTATGGTCCACCTTATCATCATTTAGAACCGAACCGAATAATCAAAACCGAACCAATCGACACCCTTACAGCTTTCAATCACCTGATACTTACTGCACTGATGCAACAATTATAGACAATTTTCACGCCTTACGTTATCTTAAATGCGGCACCAATGGGGATAAGGGTGTCAATTCCAGGCTCGCACCAGTAGAACTGATTGAGTTTGACACGTTTATAGCTTGACTTGAACTGAGTTCGACACATTTATAAACAAGTAGAAAACAGTTCAGCTATCTAGCCTGACTCCTTTAATTCTATTTGAAATCTTCATTTTGCCACTGATATAATTAAACAGTTTAGCAAAAGTCCAAATGGGTTAGCTTCAATTTTTAAGATAGACAAGAGATTGATTGATGAACAAGCGTTTTTAATAAAAGAAAATTAAATTAAAAAATGAAATTCATCTAATTGTGGTGGTGAATTAATGGTGGACTTGTAGGAAATGCTTGAGGCAAAATTGTGCTTTCAGCAGAATAAGCTTGTTAGTTTGTGTTAAGTTTGTCTCGAATTCTTGACCCGTTTTGAAAATTGACTCGTTCCGACATATTTTGGTGGCGACTTGAATGTGAAGTTTTATAAGATCTATGATGGAAGTAGAGAGCCCAACAATGATCTCTTATGGGGGTGCAGAGGCATAGCCCCTGCGGTATGGTTTGACAGGATCGACCATGACTTAATGGGTCGACTTGGAACTTGGAGTATATAATGTACTGTTGTCTTGTTGAGAAATTCATTGTATTTTGGGAAGTTTTTAGGGGTAGGGTTTCAAGGCGAGTTTTCTCACCGCTGCTTGAGTGTAATTTCTTTTCTGCATAGTGATACATTTTCTTCTTTGCCCGAAGACGCAATACACCACATTGGTGTGTGAACCTTGTTAAATTTGTGTTGTGCGGATTTTTTTGTTTGTTTATTTTAATATTTCTTGTTGTTTGATCTAACAGTTTGAATATTTCGACTATTGCATCGATGTTCAAAAGACTCGTTTAATGCCTGTTTAGGGATAAACAAGTCTGTAGCTAGATTAGAGCTCGATTAAGACCCCTTTATGGTAACCCGATTATAAACCGTACCATGTCTACCCTAGCTAAGCTCGCTTAGCTAAATGAGTGTTCACGGTGCAGCCTTAGAATTTAGCCAAGCCTAGTGAAGCCCGATCAAAATCAGCTTATCCCAATCAGTTGATACCCCTAAATGATGGCATAGAATAAGGCATTATATAGAAGGGTATAACAATCATTTCAAACGAAGAAACAAGAGAGAGACACAACATGCATTAACTTACGATACACAGGTGGTGTGTCCAACTTTTTTCATTTTTCATTTATCCATTTATTTTATACTTTTTTTTATAAATGCTCAATCCATAAAAGCCAAATAAAAATGTTAGCAATCTTTTTTGATCGGTTTTTGTTTACTTTTATTTATCAATTCAATTCATTTTTTTCTCCTTTTGTCCAATTGGTCATTTTGATTGGTCTAGTCGATTTGGATCTTTAAAACATTGTCTGAAAATCAAAACCATTATTGAACCAATAAGAAATTTGTGTTAGTGGTTTTGATTCAATCCGTCGACTCTCACTTTTGACACTCCTCGCTAGTGGGGAAACAAACACCCTTGATCAATTATCAATCTTATATTTTGTCCATTTATCTAGTCCCGAAACATGTGCTGATTCATAGATCATTAGAGCTCGACAGGAGGCTTGGCCAGCTCAAAGTGTAGCCCTAGCTATCAATTGAAATGTCCTATGGGGTAGGGTAGGCTCGGCTAAGGTTTGACTTTAAGGCCCAAGAGGTGTCTAGGCTGGCTGGGTCAGGGGTTTAATTTGTTGAGGATCCTTTACCATATTAAACATATGAATAACCCTATAATTTTTATAATGTAAGAATCATAAAAGATATTTAACCATAGGTATAATCCCTAAACCAAGATCAATAAAGTACTCTCTTCATAGATCTTAAAATACATAATCATATAAATTTACTATATCTATAATAATCAATGGGACATCCATGACATGAATCATAAATGAGAATAGAGAAGTACTTGTGTAAGTTTAAAAGCCCCATATGCATAGATCATGAACCTCTGTCCCATGTGGTTAAACATTACTCCCATGAAGATGACAATGACGAACTACGCAAGTGGAGTCTTTCTATTGAGATCTTCTGCTGCCTCTTACTTTAGGGTTTTCTCTCTTTCTGTGCACTTGCTCTTGTGAGAAAGTCGTGCTCCTAAAACCAATAAGGCATTAAAGTAATAGCTGCAGGGACCATCAGTATTTTATTTATAATAGAATCCCTAAAACCCTATTCCACTCTCACAATGGAAAGAGCTAGGAGTTTCCTAATTAGAGTGGGTTTATTATTGCTTGGGCCTAATAGATCAATCGGTATCAGTTAAGCCCATATAAAAATCCTAACAATCTCCAACTTGGGCTATACTGATACTGATGTCTTTCCATTGATACCTGACCAAATAATCCCAAGACTAAACACCACTCAAACAAACTTTGATTCAATCAATAATCTCTACTGTTGAACAATAGTAGAAAATACACCTCAATATACGGCATATAACTATCTAATGTTACAAACAATAGAAAACTATCAATATAAATCGCCTAGAAACATATATATATATATATATATAAGGAATTGATATCATACTTGTAATCACATGAAATATCCATTTCCTTATATGTCATTTCTTGATCTAAAGATCAACCTACTTTGAAAACCTCACAGGTTGAAAACTTTGATATTAATCAACACTTGGCAAACCGTCATTTTCTTGAATTAATATCTTACTTTGGCATACTACCTATGGCTAACTGTCATTTTCATGGATTTAGGTTAAATACCACCATAAATCATAAACTTTGGCAAACTGCCTGTGATTAATTCCCACTACCATAGATTTATGTTAAATACCACCATAAATCATAACCTTTGACAAACTGCCTGTGGTAAACCACAACTTCTTTGGACTTAAGCTAAATACAGTCATACATCAAAAATTCTGACAAAATATCATCAATTACCGCCTATGGCTAACGGCCACTTTCATGGATTTAGGTTAAATACCACCACAAATCATAAATTTTGACAAACTGCCTGTGATTAATCACCACTACCATAGATTTATGTTAAATACCACCATAAATCATAACCTTTGACAAACTGCCTGTGGTAAACCACCACTTCTTTGGACTTAAGCTAAATACAACCATACATCACAAATTCTGACAAAATATCATCAATTACCTTGACATATCGTCAATTACTTTGGCTAAGCACTGCCAATAAACCTTAGCAGACACAACTTTAAACTTTGACTTTTACCGTCTTTAAACTTTGGTTGTTACTATCATGATATATTTGGTTAAATGATATTATAAAACTCTCACTAATCAAGCATATCAAAAAACCTCAATAATACTAATGTCATAAAACATGGCTCTTGAGTACTTTGTCGATAAACTTGGGTGATACCACCTTTGGGCAAATGTCACATTTACCTTGAGAAACGTACAATTGAACTGAATGTACCACTTTGGTGGGTTTCACACATTCCTATCATATTTTTCACATTTGAGATGAATATATGTACAGAAGTGTATGCTTTAATGTGTTTCTTATTCAACTAGGGATAACACAAACAAATGAAGCATAAATGTACATAAATAATTTAAAGAACAAGATTTTTGAAAAAATCATTTCAAAATTACTCCAAAATCATTATAAACTTAATAGGGTAACAAATTTGTTCTTATATCCTTTCAGTTGTGCTTTGATCAGTAACAACACCTGTTTGGGTTCCTTAAGAGCTAAAATCAGATCAAGTAACTCTAAAAATCTCAGGTATGAATTATACACACCAAATAACCAGGCTAAAAAATTTAATATATACATCTAGCAGATAAACTACACAATAAATGTACATCTAGTAGATAAAACACACAAGAGTCACAACCGTAACTACATTCCTATCTTTTGGGCTAAGAATGCACTGGTCCTCTCGTAAATCCAAATTTATTATGAAAATTCAATTAATTTGATCACATATGGGCTTAAAAACCTCTAAGTTATAGTCATTTCCATACATATATTTTATTCTAACTTGGGTGACATCACCTTTGGGCAAATGTCACCAATTTTGCTATGCTTGGAAAAACTATGAAAGAATAGGATGTGCCACTTTGGTGGATTCCAACCAATCCTTTCATAGCTTCCTAGAAATATACTGTGTAGCATAAAATGTGCGAAAACTCACACCCAATTTAATTCTAATATATTTATCCATCATAGGGTGTTTCAAACAAAACATTCAAGTAAAAAATAACATGAATATGAGTTTACTATATATTTCAGTCATAAATAATTCTTTAATATCATGATAATAATAAATCAATGCAAAACTCAAAATAATTCTTTTGCATGAAAAACAATATAGTACACTGAATTTATTCTCCCACTAGCAACTTAGTATACTGACCTTCTACAAGTAACATCCTCCCACTAACAACCTAGTATACCGAATTTATTCTCCCACTGATCGAGCCACGTAAAACAGTTTAAGATCCATACTTTTACCCTCCCACTTGATTCGACCAGTCATAAATTAATCTATTTATTGGAGAACACAATTCGTTAAATGTGACATACATATAAACTTGTTCACATAAGCCAAAAAATAAAAGAAAACAAAACATTTATCAATTAAAGTTCATAAATATGTTTTCAAAGAAAAATGACTGTGTTTAAGAATTTGGTATTGGATTGATCAAAACCGATACTAATCCAACCCAACCAATCCGAATTGATTCAATCGAAATATAAAAAATAACACATTAAATAAACCTATAACCTATGGTCATAATCATGAAACCCTCATCCACACTATTGCCATTAATCAACTGTCCAATACCTTTTAGGGTAAAAATCTTTGCTTTAAAAGCATAATACCAAACTATTGATTTGGTTTTCCTAGTATAGAAAACTAGGTTTTTGAGGCATATGTAGACCTCCATATTCTTAAGCCACTTTTAAAAATATTCAGTTTAATGGTTCAACTCAAGGAAGAATAATCCATTCAATATTTAATTAATGCATATAACGTCAATAAAATTAAAACCAATATTACATCACTAACCATTAAACATAACCAGAGTATCAACCGAACTACATTCTCAACCTTTGGGTTTGGAATGCACTGGTCCACTCAAAAACATACAATGACCATGGGAGCTCTTCAACTTCGAAAATTACTGTCACTTTTAGATGAATAACAACTTCTAGGTTAAGGTCTGCCTAGAGTACACTTGCATTTATGCTTATCTTTGATAATGTTGCATTTGGGCAAGCATTACCTAATTCCTGCCAATAATTTTTTATGTCTTTGAAAATAAGACAAAACCTTTGAGTTGTAAACCTATTGCAGTAATCTTAGATTTTATCACTTTGGTGGGTTCCGTCCATTCTACTGCAATAGCTTACAACTACACCTGACAGCTTAAATTTATGAGTTATTTAAATATGAATTAAATATCATTTAAATGTAAAAGAACAAGCATATAACTATTAACAAAATAAACATTACAATGCTCAATTATCAATTACTTCAAGAGTGTCAATCGGAATTACATTCTTGACCTTTGGGTCTGAAACATACTGGTTCACTCAAGTTTCTGCTATTACTACGAGACTTTTTCTAACTTTCGAAAAGTACCGTCATCTTTGGATGGACAGCATCTTCTAGGTTGAGAAATTCCTATTCTATTTTTCACTTGCTTTAACATTAACTTTTCTTTGATAATGTCACCTTTGAGTGAACATTAGCAACCTTGCTACTAACCATTATTCTCTGTCTTTTCAAATAAATAAGATATTTGATTTGTATTATATTATAATAAGGTTGAACTTTACCACTTTGGTGGATTCCATCAAATCTTACTGCAATAGTCTACAAATTCATTTTGGCACCTAAAAGTGAGATTGTTTAAGCATGAATAAAAATATTCATAAATAAAAGCATGAACTACATTACCAAGAATAAACAAGTTCATATTCTGATATGCAAGTAATGTATGAGTTGATTTTCTTTTATTTCTTGCAATTAATAGGAAAATTATAAATAATTATTAACCACTCATACTTGTAACTTATACAAAACAGACCATAAAATTTGATCAAAATTATGCTCATAATATATCAAAACGAAGAGCACGAAAAATTGGACTCAACACAAAAAATCAGGGTGAAAAATTCTTCACCGTTTGCCCGTACGAGTCATTTGAAGTTGTAGAGAAAAAATGGATCAAAATCAATCTAGTTTCCCAAACCAACTGGTTCGGCCAAGCGGTCTAATGCAGTTCGAACATATTAGTTTCGGGTCAAAATCCGAGTCAACTGGTCAACGACCCAGTCAACCTTTGACCGAGTCAAACAGAGTTGGTTATGAGTTGACCCACTGCACCCAGGTCAACTCGGTAGGGTTTTCGAGTTGACCCGGCGAGGACTCGCCGCTTTTTCTCTCCTCCGGTAGACAATTTTCGATGGCAAGTGTCGGCGTGTTCGGAGGTCTCCGATGACTTGCGATATACTACCATGATCGTCTTTTCGTGCTCTACAACTTTCTTGAATAAATTTCTCCTATACGGGATCTTTAGGCGATGGTAAAATTATGATTTTCATGATTTGGGACCCAAACCCTATACAAAATCAATTTTTCTTTGATTTGTCTTGATTCTAACACTATAAGGCTTGGCTCTGATACCAATTGTTGGGGATCCTTTACCATATTAAACATATGAATAACCCTATAGTTTTTATAATGCAAGAATCATAAAAGATATTTAATCATGGGTATAGTTCTTAAACCAAGATCAATAAAGTACTCCCTTCATAGATTTTAAAATACATAATCATATAGATTTACCATATCTATAATAATCAATGGGATATCCATGACATGAACCACAAATGGGAATAGAGAAGTACCTGTGTAAGTTTAGAAGCCCCATGTGCATAGATCATGAACCTCTGTACCATGTGATTAAACATTACTCCTATGAAGATGACAATGACGAACTACGCAAGTGGAGTCTTTTTACTGAGATCTTCTGTAGCCTCTTACTCTAAGGTTTTCTCTCTTTCTGTGCACTTGCTCTTGTGAGAAAGTCGTGCTCCCAAAACCAATAAGGCATTAAAGTAATAGCTGCATGGACCGTCAATATTCTATTTATAATAGAATCCCTAAAACCCTATTCCACTCTCACAATAGAAAGAACTAGGAGTTTCCTAATTAGAGTGAGTTTATTATTGCTTGGGCCCAATGGATCAATCAATATCAATTAAGCCTACATAAAAATCCTAATATAATTCATGTGCGTCATAGTAATCCACTATTCCCTCTCCCATTTATTTAATTTATTTAATGATTAATTTAATCCATTACAATTGATAAAAATAACAGTGATAGGTTTTTTTGATTATCAAATAGTGCATAAATATTAAGCTTAAAATAAGAGAGGGTTACCCACTTGGCCTAAGCCTGCCTGAATAGAATAGCTACTACCCCGGATTGGGCAACCAGTTTTCTTGTTGATAATATTCTTCTTTTGTGTAACCGTTTTGATTATGTTTCATTTCATTTTGTACCTAGATCTCTTAACAGTGAAGCTAATGGATTCAGATCCTTTGTTATCCTTAGATCTGTTATTTTTGTATTATTTCAGGTGCAGAAGACGACATATGGCAAAGAACAAGTGGATGGCATAGATTAAGTGAGAGAATGTTGTACCATTAAAACTGATTTTAATGAGAAAATCGGCTCTAAGTTTAATACAAATCCGGTTTGGTTCTCTAAACCTAAAAGGATTGAAACAAGCCACATCTCTCTCCCTCTTAAACAACTTCGTTCTTTCTTCTCTCCCAAAAACGTTGTTACTTGTCAACCTGTGACTTCGTTCTGTTGATCTTGGATCTGAGTTTATCTGTTACAGAAGCAAATGTCCAAAGCTAGGGGAAGACGATTTCAACCCTCGATTTGTACTACCTAGAAAAATCACAAACCAAATTGCCAAAGAATCAATAGCTACCCTCGATCTCATAAGCTTTGATGTGGTTTCCAGTTAATAAGAATCACTAAAAGAAAAGAAAAATTTAGTCCCAGGAACAACCCACTTACACTTGACCCAAATTATGAATCAGCAATTTAGTTTCAATAGAGAGCTAAACTTAAGAAGGAAGACCAGTTACTTGAACTGCAGCAAAAGAGACAGGGATTGGGGCAGGTCCGGGTACAAGAAATTGAAAAAACACAAAATCCCAGATCTGCACAAGACCAGATTATCTGCAAAAACAAATGATGGCTGAAATCGTCTGTTCAGATCTAGATCTTCAGGAAACAAGAACAGATGAATGAAACCCTAGATTAAAGAATTTAGATAAATCAAGGGCTGAAATCGTCTTCTCCAAGCTTCGGGCGGTTACGTTTGTAACAGATAAACTCAGATTCAAGATCAACAGAAGGTTGAAGAGCGTTTTTGGGAGAGAAGAAAGCATGAAGAAGAAGTTTAAGAGGGACCTTTTAGGTTTAGAGAACCAAACCGGGTTTGTATTGAATTAGAGCCGGTTTCTTCATTAAAATCGGTTTTAATTGTACAATCTTCTCTCACTTAATCTGCACCATCCACCTGTCCTTCACCATGTGTAATCTTCTACATTTAAAATAACACAAGAATAACAGAGGATCTGGATCCAAAACGGATGCTTTAATTAAGGGGCCTCTCTTGTTTGTATCTAAAGTTTGGTGGGTAAAGCTATCCAATTTTTACTGTTCTGTTATGTACTTATGTTGAATAGTAAGAAAGATTTTTTGTAGATTATCTAAATAAATATTTGCTTGGTGGAGGTTTTTTCTCATTTTTTTTTTATTAAAAAGAAAGAACAAATTTTCTTGTGCGGTGGCTGATGGTCCAAATGTAGTCCCACATCTTCTCCTCTTATTATACGTGGTCACAATGTATCACGGATTCCCATTCACATTGGCCTTAAGGAAAAGTTGGTAAAAAAAAATTCTACATGGGGTTCAAATGGTCAAGGGAGGAGAGAGAGAGACTGTTCTGTTATGTACTTATGTTGAATAGTAAGAAAGATTTTTGTAGATTATCTAAATAAATATTTGCTTGGTGGAGGTTTTTTTTCATCTTTTTTTGATTAAAAAGAAAGAACAATTTTTCTTGTGCGGTGGCTGATGGTCCAAATGTTGTCCCACATCTTCTCCTCTTATTATACGTGGTCACAATGTATCACGGATTCCCATTCACATTGGCCTTAAAGGAAAAGTTGGTAAAAAAAAATTCTATAAGGAGCTCAAATGGTCATGGGAGAGAGAGAGAGAGAGAGAGAGAGAGAGAGAGAGAGAGAGAGAGAGAGAGAGAGAGAGAGTAATAAAAAAATTCACTATGAGGGAACTAATGGTACATTTGACTGGGAAAATTTTTCAAAAATAAAATATCAGATTTAATAACTTAAAAATATTGATGATACTCATTGGTCAAGGCAGTTTAGGTTAAGGAAGGAAACCATTTTGACTCTCAATCTCGTATTTTACCATACCTAACCCTTGGAGTTATATGGTTTTACTTTGCATTAATTAGTCCTATAAAAATAATGGAAAAAATCCCTACCATGCCATGTGGTTCCTACCTTCAGACATGAAAAAAGGTAAAATAACAACCTAAACCCTGTGAAATGTGAAAATCCCACCCCTGTTTCTAGTAGTGGCATGTGCTTATTGACCCTTTGACCGATGCAAGAGCCAAATGCATAATTTGAGATATCAATATCGGATAGCATGGGTTTGTATCGGTAGCCATTCATCCTATATCCATGGAAAAAAATAATAACAAATTTAATACTATATACTAAAACCATGGCCACGCAACCTGGCAAGGATCCCCAAACTCACTTCAAAAGATAAAAATAAAAAATAAAATCTGAGAAGGGGTTGGACATATGGAGAAAATATATTGGTTGGAAGAAAAGTATTTACCGACCATCCATGGGTCAACATTAATATCGTTTGTCTTTCATCCATTAACAAATTAACAGTCCTTATCCATACAGGCAACACCCCCAGAGGGAAATTATGGGAATACAAACAAAATTAATAAGAGGGAGTTATGACTATTTTAACAAATTAAAAGGATGAGATTATTCAAAAATCAAGAATATATAAGTAAGAAGAAGAAAGCTTATCATTAGTAAAAAAGGCATTACATTCGTGAAACACTATTCACAAGGGAACCTAACAGGGAAATAGGCCCAACTAATGCTGAGCTTTATTATCACATACATCTGGTGGGTAGGGTCTCTTTCTCATTACATAGGCTTATATTATAGATCAGTCTTCAACTCTTCATATTAAGTCATTAACAATATTAAAGAGGGGATGAGAAGAGGAAGACTTAGAAGCAGAGGCTCCTGGGCAGAACACAACCCTGTAATTTGGTGTACCACCAGGGCAGGTGAAGGTACTTGTTGGGTCATCTTTAGGGTAACTGTAAGCATCACGGCATCTATCCTTAAAGAACCTAGAGAAATCGGTGGGCCCACAGCTTCCAGAGTTGCAGCAATACTGATCGGACTTGAACACAGTACATGGGTTGTTACAGCCGCCGGCGGTCCTGAGCTGCCCAGGACATTGACCATTGATGTCAGCTGTGCATCTAATCGCATGGCATTTGCCGCCGGCAGGTTTGGTGGGGCCAAATTCCATCGGAATATTAAATCCGTCAACGAGGGAGATGTCGAAGAAATCCAAATTGCCGTATTGGTTTAAAGCATACTCGGCTAAGGTGTTGGGAGGTACACCCCAGCCTTGGCACTGCAGCTGCCCACAGTCGCCCGTTTGGCATTTTCCATGCCCACTTGCGTCAAAGTTGCAGTTTGTTCGGCCCCAAATGCGGGCCATGGATGTGCCGGCAGCTACGTTGAGGGTCCAGGATTGGCCTGGGTCTAGTCGCCGACCACCACCTGGTGAAGCAGCGGCCCATACTGTGTAGGAGCACTGGTTTCGGATCTCAAAGGTGGCTGCATGGGTGAAGGTGGAGAGGATACTAGAGAAGAAGAAGAAGAAGGCGAGGAGGAGGAAGAGCTTGTAAAATGTGGCCATGTTAGGATTGATAAAAAGCTTGTTGGTGGGTAATGTTGGGAGGAGAGGTGTGGATTTTATAGTGGAGTGGCGGCTTTGATGTGGGCAATAGATAGCAGTGGATGATCACCGCCGTTAACATGTT
Source organism: Macadamia integrifolia (assembly GCF_013358625.1). Lineage (NCBI taxonomy): Eukaryota > Viridiplantae > Streptophyta > Magnoliopsida > Proteales > Proteaceae > Macadamia > Macadamia integrifolia. Next base: position 19,029,376 of record NC_056564.1, on the reverse strand, counting down.
AAGCCACAATTTGTTGACTTTGACTCTTACTTTTGTTATTTTGAAAAGTATAAAGATGCTTTACTTGATAGAAAAGAAGAACGAAATGATAACTGACCACGAGGATATACATGTGTCAAGGGCTGTGGGTGTCATTATTAATTATTTACATTATCAAAAAAATCTCTTTTATTAATTTATTTAATTTTTTCAACCTTGGCACGTGTCAGTAAACAGCATTCAAAATCATGTAGGTGGAGATTTCCTGGACTCGATAAGAATGGGGCAAGTAATGATTAGATTAGAGGCTCATACTTCGATGAATCCTTAGAACCTAAATTTGGTTGATGAAGTATGAATGTCCAATCAAAGTGTGATGAACGGTTCTGATGGGTTTGTTTGTGGGAGCCTGTGACTAGCAGGTTAAATCATAAGAAAATGCATATGGGAACTTGAAACCCCAGCTCCTATCATTGATTAATTTATTAATTTTATATTCATCCTCTTGATACATGTCATGTAGACAGCGTTTTTCACTTCACATAAGATGAGATTGGGATTAAAGAGGCTCCAGCTTCTATGTACCTTTAGAACCTAACTTTGGTTGATGGAGAATGACCGTGTGATCAAACCATGATGAACGGTTTTGATGGGTTTGTTTGTGGGGTGGGCCTAGGACTAGCAGATAAGATCACAAGAAGATTGCATTTTGGGAATTTGAACACCTGCCCTATTATGAAGGGTAAAAGTCTCATGTAGTAGTCTTTTTAGAAGTAAATTTTGGCACGCAAAGGAACTGGTCTAGGAGGCTGCAAGTCCATTACTTTTTAGGGGTATGGAGTCGGTTGTTGGACTTGGATGGGCATTCATGCTCAAAAGATTTGGAAATTGTCGGGCAAAAGGATGCTCGGTCGCACTGTCCTGATGCTTTGTGAGTTTGTGTGGTTTACTGGGATGCGAAGCATTATTTTATCATGTCCTGTGTCTGGGCATAGGATTTGGTAATTGTGTGAATTTCATGGATATTATATAATTGATAGCCTTTTAAGATTTGGAGGGTAAGGTTTTAAAAATTTGAACAAGCTCGATATTTCATGAAAGTAATCAAAACCCTAAACCCTAGAAAATAAATTAAGAAAAAAATAAAGATTATATATTTAAGTTTAGGGATTTTTTCTTTTAGAAGACGTTTTCCTGGACTACGATGATATTCACCGTGTGATCCTAGAGTGAGGGATCTCACATCTTCCTTCTCCTCCAGTAATATTAATCTACGCAATAAACAAAATTCCTATTCACTATAATAAAGCATGATTTTTTTTTTAAATTTAAAAGTGAAGACATGAGGTCGACTTATTATTATTATTTTTTTTATTTTTCTGCTAAGATTTTTTTTTTGTTATTTTATTAACTTGAAAAAAAATATAACGGTGAGAGAATAAATTTTTTTTTTTTTTTTTTTTTTTTTTTTTTTTAAGGTGGGGTCATGGCAAGTGCAATGGACATTGCCCGTATGCCATATTCCACATGGTAATTAAAAAGCAAAAGCATCTCACGGAAGATACCAGTTATATATTCTAGATATTTTAGTCATTAATGCAGGAGGCTTGGGATAATTATGAGCAACCTCCAATATCAAATATCCAATATGACTGGGCTTATGTCATTTTCTTTCTTTCTTGTGCCTTCTGGCTATCGATGCCGATGTTAAATGGATGGAGATATAAAGTCATAGTAGTGGACCAGATCTTTTTCTTTTTTTGGTGAAAGTAGTGGACCAGATCTTACCACCAAACAAAAGAGAGACATCAAAGTCCGAGAAGTAACATGGCGACTCAAGATGAAACTTTTATTTTTTATTTTTTTTGGTAATGCTCCAAGATCAAACTTCATTCATACCCAACTAAAGTCTTAAAGGGAGCCTCAGAGAGCAATTCTATGAACTGCTTGTTCCGGGTTAGATTATGGTACCAATTCTCTCTCTCGAAAGTTGACTTCCATATGCATGGGGTATTACCTGATCACTTAATTTATATGTATTAACTAGCTTCATTTTTATAGGAAATATAATTTTGACTTCTTCATAGTAGGTTATCAAGTTCCATGATGATTGTTACCTGATGAGGGTATTTCTCCCCCACCTCGGCCCGGGCAAGGAGCGTCCTGGCCAATGCTACTGGTACCTTATCTGGCCATGCTGCCACCTCGGCCCTCCATCTGGCCATGTAGTTACCTCGGCCCTTGGCCCTCCATCAGTCTGAGCTTCCAATTCGGCCCTCATTGGGCCGTGCTTTCTCCTCGACCCTCCATCAGGCCATGCTTCCTCCTTGGCCCCCTATCAGGCCGTGCTTCCACCTCGACCCATAGTCATGCTGCCACCTCGGCCCAGTGTCAACAACAAGGTTCCCAGAAACGTGCTCTCATCCACTCCTACATTCAAGGAACGTGATCCCTATTCACAAGGACAAGACTCTATCCACTACACTTCACCAGAGACATCTATCATTCACACAATTGGCATCTTCGAGATAAGAGGGGAATATTCCCTTAGGATACCTTAGGATCTGGAATATTCCCATAATCACAGAGCCACTCCCCTCAAGGACTCTACGTATAAATAGGACTTTACATAAACGTCTTCCATTCTCCCTCCATCAGCAGCCTATAAATATCACGGTAAGCCTCCATCATTCGGATCGATCACTTCTTTTACTGAAAAATCTCTCTTGAGCATCTGCTGTGGAAGGATCTGACTTAGGCATCAGAGAGTCAACTATCGGGTCAGCCCGGCTCTCCCCAGTCCTCTCTTCTATGCAGGTCGGCTGGAGCACGAGGAACTACAGGGAAGACCATTCAGTCAATTTTTGCCGTATCATTACCCAAAATAAAATAAAAAATAAAAAATGTAAGATCCTTGATTGATAAGATTGATTAATTTTTTAAAGAAAAAATGCTACCTATCAAGGATAGGTACACGGCTAAACACAACGGGCAGGTAAAGATCATGCTACCCTGCACGCTGGCTTGTACCTGTACCAATAGGATAACGTTCTTGAATTTTCCCTTAATTTTTTATTGTAATCTTTAGTTTTTGATAAGATTTGTAGTTAAATTTTAAAAATCTCTGCTAAAACCTTTTTAAATCATTTATATATTTACATAAAAAGAATGCTACCTCGTTGCTTGTGTGACTCTTGTGCCAAGACACAAAAAATGCTTAAAATTATCACCCTAGATCTAGTAAGATAAAAAAAATTCCATACGTGTGGATGCTCCTACATATGCTCTCATTGATCTCCACATTAATTAGAAGTCATGCGCCTAGCCAACAATCTCTTACCTTTTTATTTGTTAATAAATAATTGGTAGATTTTCTAATGTTATCCACCAACTTAGCATATTAGTTGTCTTTCAACCAAATTTTATTTTAAGAAAGAGAAACAACTCTAAATAGTTATCTATATAATTAGCATTAATGATATATATTATACTTATATTTTTATTTTAGGTTGAACCAATATCAAACCGGGTTTGACCTGACCCAAAGACGGTTTTGGTCTACGCATATAATCACTTGTCTCAAGACTTCCCGCGGCTGCTACATAGTTAGTTCACCTAAGCCCTCTTCATGCTGGCACTGCTTGCCGCTCATTGATGGTCCAGGACCAACCCTTGTTGAGTTGCTGGCCACGCCACCTGGTGAGATACAGAGGCCAAAACTATGAAGTGGCTTTGGTTTTTTATTTTCTTAAAGGGTTTAAATTTTAAGAATAATCCCATATTGACTAACTACTTTGGGACTCTATATGAGAATATACCAATTGGGTCTTTCTATTGTGCCCTGAAAGCCTAAAAGGGTTGTGTACTGGTTTATGACTGATGTGGCAAAAATTGACTAGCTGATCCTCCTTGCAGCTCTTGAAGCTTCAGCCGATCTGCACAGAAGAGAAGACAGGGGAGAGCCAGGCTGACCCAACAGTGGACTCTCCGATGCTCAAGTCAGATCTTTCCACAGCAGATGCTCAAGAGAGCTTTTAGTCAAAAGAAGTGATCGATCCCCCCAATAGAGGCTTACCTTGGTATTTATAGGCTATTGATGGAGTGGAAAAAAGGGGGAAGTTCGTGGAGAGTCCTACTGGGCATGGAGTCCTTAAGAGAAATGACTCTCTGATCCTAGGAATTTTTCAGATCCTAGCATATACTAGGAGAATATTCCCCTCTTATCTTGGAAGTGTAAGTCGTGGGGAGGGTGGATGCCTCTGATAACGTGTAGTGGATAGAGTCCTACCCTTGTGATCAGGGATTACGTTCCTCGAATGTAGGAGTGGATGAGAGCACGTTTCTGGGAGCCCTGCCTGATGAAGACCGATGTTCCAGCTTGGCTGATGAGGGGCCGAGGTGACAGCTAGGGCTGGTGAAGGGTTGAGGTGGCAACTTGGGCTGAAGGGGGCCGAGGTGACAGCTCGGGCTGATGAGGGGTGTAGACACCAAATTTTGTCACCCTCGGCAATGATGACAATATGAAGAATTACATGTTAGATATTTTAGACTTGGAGAATTTTCAAGCTTAGAGTAGAAAATGACCATTTTTCCCCTATAAAATTTCAAGAGAAAATATTTTCAAAAATTAGAATTTGATGTTGTGGATTATTGTTGTTTGTCCCTTCAAATCGAACATTACACTTTGATGCAAAAACTATGCGAATCGACGCTCGATTCTCTCTTTCATTATATGATCTGGGTCCCTACTTTATGCATATTTTTGCAAAGGTTCTCGATCGAGACAACAATCGTGTCTCACATCATTGGATAGTGCTCGAGACCACACGTCGAATTCTGACAAACGGTTTGAAAGATATGACCCCCAAAAGTTGACTCCAAAGTTTGGTATTAGATTCCATTCTAAGCAATGAAAGAGTGCCACATGGCGCCCAAATCCCTTTGTCCAAAAGCAAGCCTTTTTGGACAATTCTCTCTAGTTTTTTAGTCCCACATCGGAAATAAGAGATAATTGTCTCAAGTCCCAAGGCTATAAGTATAGCCCTTCCCCTCTTTCAATAGAGGAGAGGAAAAAAATTGAGAATTTGGGAGATAGGATGACCCCATCAAGGTTTTGGCTAACTTCTTCCCTCTAAAATCAAATATTCTCCAAGTCTAAAAGTTTAACACATTAATCCTTCCTTGATCCGGGAGATTTAGTCCGGTTCGGTTCGATTTGGGGCTTGAAGCACAAGGGTTATCTCCTCTTGTTTCTTGATTAAAGCCGGGTTTGAGGTATTTTTCTTCTCCCAATTGCAATTTAGAACTAGTTTATCTAATTTAATAGATTAGGTTTAATTAGTTTCAATTCGGTTTAATGTGATTTATTATATATAAATTGGTTTATTCCGATTAAATTAGGTGTATTTAGGTCTAATTGGTTCATTTAGATTAATTAGGTTTGATTAGCTTTAATTTGATTTAGTATGGTTTATTAAACGTGAATTAGTTGATTCCGGTTCAATTGGGTTTATCTTGCTTTAATTGGGTTTAATATAGTTTGATTTGGGTCATTGGGTCCAATCCATTGTTTTTGCTAATTCGTTTTATTTTCATTTTAATTGGTTTTGCTTTCTTTTATTGTTATATCTTTATTCAATTAATCGGTTTCATTTGTGGCTTAATATACTCACTTAATAAGTAGGTTTGATTTGATCTATTTTTGATTTATTTTTGTTCTTTAGACATAAGCCCTTAGATTAGGATCTCAAGCCCTTTCTTCTTCTCCCATCTCTTCTTCTCCTTATCTTCTTTCCTTGCCACCATTGGAACCCTTAAACAACAGCCACCGAACCTCCTTCACTTCTTCTTCTTCTTCTTCTTCTTCTTCTTCTTCTTCTTCTTCTTCTCATCTTATCCTCCATCTTTTGTTCTTTGTAAGAACCTAGCCGCCGCCGCCATCACACTCTTTATGACTGACGAACCCTGTGTGTCTTTCTCTAACCCATTTCTTGGTGAAACTCCGACTGCCGCAGCACCACCAGCTCCATCGATGCCTTCGGCAACAATAGCGGTAGCTCCGGTGAGATTCCATCTTCTTTAGTTGAAGGTGCAATGGTGCCGAGGCTGCTACTGTCCTCTCAATCCCCTTCTTATCCCTTCTTCTCCATTCTTTTCTTTGGCCGAAAGTAGATTTCTCCCCCATAGTGTCCCCTTCTTCTCCGATCAGGATAGTTAGAAGTTTATGGCCGAAACCCCATCTCCTTCTCTTCTATCTCTTTCTTATTTTCTTTTTCTTTTTTTTGTGTTCATTTTCTTTTGTTTATTCATTCCAGTTTTTTATTTTATTTATTTATTTATTCAATTTTGTAATTCAAATTGTAATATACTCCCCAACCCCTATCATTATGTGATATTTCTCATATTTCACCTTTGCCTTTGTCGTGTTTCAATTAATTCGTCGTGTTTCAATTAATACTTTTAGGGGATTCCATATGGAGTCCTAGGGTCACTCTAATCCAGCCCCTTAGGATCAAGGGCTGAAACCGATTGGATTTTGCTTATTATTTTTGAATCATATGATAACCATAGGGTTTCACTAATTTCTATTAAATTAGGATTTTGAATCAGCAAATGGGTCTATGGGCCGTAGTCTAGGATATAGGTCAGTACGGGCATGGCTGACCCCCCCCTCAAATCGGCTCGTAGCATTAGGTGCATTACTTGGGTTCTCGGGTTGATAAAAATGTACCTGTTTCGGTTCATTTCTTTTTATCTCAAATAGCGTGTCCCTTTAGAATTAATTGTGTATTTAATTTAAATTCGGATATCTTGCCATATTGATAATCATTAGATTTAGATAGGATAGTCAATATCATGTTTGCCATGCTTTGTGTTTATTAACATGTCTTTTTTATACTTGATGATTTGAGGTTAAAAAGCTTAATTTATTTTACGATTAGCTCAAGATAAACATAATTAGGGCAATTAGGTTTCATAATTTATTTAATTAAACCATAGGTTCAGTTTAATCTTCCTAAACTAGATTAGGTAGACTAGTAAAATGCTTTCATTTAATGTAATTAGCCCATTTAACTTTTCTAATTTAATTAGGCCCCATTTAATTTAAAATTTTTTTTACCAATTAGATTAAGTAGGATTGTAGTAATTTATTTCACAAATTACTAGGGATTGGGTTTAATCATTTTAATTAATTTAATTTAGGATCTCACAAATTCATTGATCATCCATCTAGGTCAGGCTCAATTAATCGAATTAGTTTAATTTAGGGTTTCATAAGTTGCTAAACTAATCCTAGGTTTAGGCTTATTTAATTAGCTTAATCTAAGACTCATAATACATTAATTAAATCATTTAGGCTTATTTAATTAGCGTAATCATTTCATTATTTGCATCATAACCTAGCTAGCATAATTTAGACACTTGGTTTAGGGCTTTCACATATCATGCTTATTTAGGGCTTTCAATGACCTAGATTAGAACTAGTTAGTAGGGTACAAATAAACTTTGATCAAACAAAAAGAGACCGGCCTTAGGGTCGGGTAGACTGGGTGCCTAACACCTTCCCAATCTGTCACTTGATACTTGTCTTGAATCTTGGTGCAAACCAGTCTTATCCATCAGAGTCATTAGTCTCTCTCCCTTGATTGGGGGAGACATTTATGGGTCCTAGATCCTTTCTAGATGACGACTCCCTTTTACCCATAACGTGTATCCCCCCCTTTGGCATTTGATGACCAAGGGATACTATCTCATCTCATTAGGTTCAAACCCCAGCGTGTGTACACGCGCTACGCGCCATATCACAATTCGGGCGGAGGTTCATGATACCTACAAGGGGCTGAGGTGACAACTCGGGCTGATGAGGGGCCGATGTGACAGCTCAGGCTGAAGGGGCCAAGGTGACAACTCGGGCTGATGAGGGGCCGAGGTGACAGCTCGGGCTGATGAGGGACCGAGGTGACAACTCGGGCTGATGAAGGACCGAGGTGGCAGTACGGCCTGATGAAGAGATGGAACAGCAATGCAGCATTCATTAGGACGCTCCTTGACCGTGCCGTGGTAAGGGAGATAATCCCTCATCAATGACCAAAGTGGCTGCATGACCCAACGTAAAGAGGGGGCTAAGGAAACAAGGAAGAAGACGGGGAGGAGGATCTTGAAAAGGGCCATTTTTATTAGATCAAGAGGAAAGATCTTGCATCCTAAACCTTTAGTACAAAAGTCGTCCATGTTGGGGTCTTTTCAATCGTTAAATCCTCACTGTCACTCACTATTCATGGCAGATGATTTGAGTCCAAACCTTTAAGCCTATTCTTATGGTTGTGAAGCATGTTGGCCCAAGGCCCAAGAAGCTTTGAAGTGGCATGGGCTAAGCCTAGTCCATCCTAACCATGAAGGTTAGTCAGCCCAAGCCTATTACTAGATAATAACTTTGGTTAGAAAAAATTGAAAAATCTTGAATTACTCCTTTAGGCTTTGTTTGGTTGCAAGGGGAATGCAAATTTTTTATGTCAAGTGGAATTTTTTTTTTTAGAAAAAATAAATTTAGATGTTTGATTGCAAGGGAAATATATTTTACATGTGAAAAAAATTCACTTAACCATTAAAATTTCCCTTTTATTTCCCCACCAAAATAGGAAGAAAAAAAAAAACCCCCCACTCTCACAATCTCTCCCACTCTCGTGACTCTGACCCCGCTCATGACTCTCAATGATCTCTCTTCTCTCACGTGACTCAATTGGGTTTTCTTTACCAAAAGACTTTGGGTTTGAGCAAGATGGAGCATTACTGACCTGATGGGTTTGTTTTGACCAAAAGACTTTTGGAACGGGCCTTTCAGTTGTTGTCACGTGTGATCTATTACTGTTTTCTTTGTGATCATCTTTTATATTATTTTAAATATTTATTTATGCTGCATTCATTTGATATATAGAATGAAATGATTTATTTTGGTTGGTGATAGAACATAGTATCTGATGATATTTGGTTTGATTTGGTACAGAACTTGAATGATCAATTCACATAACCAATATAAATTTTGAGGTGCTGGGTGGGTTCGGGATTAAAAAATACTCTCCCCCCATCTCTTTTGAGAAGTTTAGTTGGATTATTAGTTTTTTAAAATTTTACATCTATTTTACATTAATTTTACATCCAACCAAACAACTATGGTAAACTAATTTCACTTCACTTCTATTGCAATCAAACGACTCAAAAGGGAAAAAAAAAATCACTTCACTTCCCTTCACTTCCATTCCCTTCCCATTTCCCTTGCAACCAAACACAGCCTTAGGTAAATCCGAAATAAAAGGGTCTTACTAGTTACAAATTTACAATATTAATGCGTGTAGTGATCCTTCATCCATCAGTGTCGCAGGCACCGTAGGTCAACGAAATATTGTTGTTTTAATGGCAATATAAGATTTTGGGCTGGGGTCCTGAGGATCGCTGCCAGGTTGCATGCAGTCTGTACCGGTGCCCCTATCAATGGGACAGCATGCAGAGGGCATCTAAACAGGCGGTGGGTTTGTAATTTCATAGGCCCTTGTGAGAGGGTACGAGATTATTCCCAGCCAATTCCTGCCAATTCTGGCCTATTTCGACTGATTTGGTTCAGACCGATTCAATTTTTTTGAAACCTTGACTACAATAGGGTGGGTTCTCTTGTTCAGATCGATGCCTTTGGTTTGAGAAGAGACAGATTAAAACGATTAAGCCCTTGAATAAAACATCGTATCATCACTTGAGCATCAATCCACACACACGCATACATGTAGAGAGCAAAAGAAAATATGTATGGTTTCATTTTAGCTATCGTCTTTGAGACGTGGAAGATGTAGAGAGATTTTCATACACAGGGAAGGAAAAACAGAGCCTGATGGGCAAAACACGACCCTGTAATCGCTATTACCACCGCAGGTAAACGTGCTTGTGGTATCATCCTTAGGGTAACTGTAGGCATCTGGGCACCTATTCTTGAAGAACTTAGAGTAATCGGTTGGGCCGCAGCTTCCTGAGGTGCAACAGTATTGATCAGTTTTGTACACCGAACAAGCGTTGTTACAACCTCCCGAAGCCCGCAATTCCGCCGGACATTGGCCATTGATATCGGCCGTACATCTAATGTCGTGACAAGCACCGTTGGTTGAGCCGAAGTCCATGGGGACATTAAATCCGTCGACGAGTGATATATCATAGAAATCCAAGTTATTGGACTGGTTTAGACCATATTCGGCTAGGGTGTTTGGTGGTGAACCGTAGCCTTGGCATTGCAGAAGCCCACCACAGTCGCCGGTTTGACAACTTCCTCGGCCGTTCCCATCGAAGTTGCAGTTGGTTCGGCCCCAAATACGGCCACCTGTTGTGCCGGCAGGCACGCTGATGGTCCAGACCTCGCCCTGGTTGAGCTGCTTCCCACCACCGGGTGAAGCGGCAGCCCAGACTGTGTAGGGGCAATTGTTCCTGATCTCAAAGTTGGCTGCCTGTGCGAAGGTGAAGAGGACTGCAGTGAAAATAATGGAGAGGTGAAGGTTTCTCGAGAGGGCCATTTTCGTAACTGAGATAGAAATTGGGTCTTCCTTCCTCACATTCAGGCCCGCAGTGGCTTCTGTTCTTTTGGGGCTATGGCAGTTCGTCTGAGCTTGAGGAGCTTTTGTAACCGGCGAGAACTGAGACACCGACAGAGGCTTGTTTTTTGCGTCACGAGTCGTGCGTGCCCTACGCATAACTACAATACTTTCATTTCATATGAGCTCTGGCCATTTGTGTTATTTCCGTGTTAGGGACGTAAATGTTAAGACTTAGGGAATCCCTTAAAGAGTCAGTCCGGTCAAAGAACGTACATGATAAGTGTACGCGTTTCGGTTTTCAAAGAAAATATTTTCATATCCAACACGTCTTCTATAACTTGACTATAGGGCTGAGAATGGGGAAATATAGAGGCCGGGTTAGGTTTAGGTTTACCTACGAGTTTGTTCTTGTACATCATTGGTCTTGGACTCTTGGCATTTAGAATCCTTAAATGTAGAGAGACTCAATGGATTCTAAATATTAGGATCAAAAGCATACAAGATTGTCCTTGTGCCTGGAGCTTATCTGATGTCAAAAATATCCACAGTAGAAATGGTTATAGGTGTTGGCAGGTCCTAGCTAGTTAGCTACTAGGTTTCGTTGTTATGTTTGGTTGCAAAGGAAATTTAATTGCACGCACTTCTAAGTTTCAATGGTCAAACGAAGAATCAATGAACACCCTCGGTTTCCTCAGTGTCTAAGGAAAGTCTGGATTAGGTCCTCGAGAATGGTTCTCAAAAGGTGATTGATCTGCATATGGAATTCATTTGTTCTCTTTTCTTACAATAGGTTTTCACATTGAGTGGATTCCATGTTGGGATCAAGCACACCATGAGAAACATTCTCATACGAGGACTTGATCCAAACTCGTAAAAAAAAGGAGAGTTTCAGGGTGAAATTAGATCAAAAGAAGGAATCGTGTATTTAGGTAGCAATGACTAAGAGGTCCTGTCTAATGCCTAAGATGCCAATGGGTTTCTTAATGGAGGGGGAGGGGGAGAAGATAGAAGGGTAAAAGTGTTTTAAAAAAAAAAAGGTGATAGAGAACACTATTTTTGAGAAGTTTTGTAATACCAATCTTTATTTTGCAAGCACAGCTCCTACACCAGTAAGAGGGGCCCATTAGAGCGCTCGCAAAAGCATCAATAGCTGTGGGGTTTTTATTCACAAGGGGCGTGAGAGTGATTTTGTATGGGTTTGTATCTGGTTGAAAAAGCCATGCTCCTGGATATGGACTCCTTTTTTTTTCTTTTAGTTAAATGAAACACTGGTTTGATAATGTAGTTAACTAAAACCCATTTCTAACCCCCAACCCAACCCGCCCCCCACCCCCCCCCACCCCCCACCTCCCACTCCAACATCCACCCAAAAAAAATTTTTAGGTAATCTTTTCATTTTCTCTTGAATGAACTTGGAATACAATGAATCCAACATTTAATACGATTGGTTTGAGACTAGGGTATATATGATATGGGCAAAAGAGAACCCTATTCGCTTGAGTGTGTAGGCCAATGGAAGGCTACATGGACGCATTTGGGTGGGGGTAGGATAGTCTTTTCGTGCTCACCTATGTCTGGGCTTAGAGGCACACATGTGGGCATTGTTCTTTTCTTCAAATGATATTATCTATATCAAGTAAAGGTGATGCGGTGTTGTCTTTTAATGCTCGCCTATGTCTAGGTGTGGAGACACACAAGCGGGCAGAGTCCTATTATTTATATGATGTTATCTAAGTGATGTAAAGGTCGTATATTGCACCCAAGGGAAAAAATAAATAAATAAAGGTCACATATGGTTTTGAGTAAAAGGGGAAACCTTCCCCACATTGCGAGTGTGCAATTTTTCTCTCATTAGGACTTTTTTTTAATAGGAAACCATAGAAGATAAAGATAAATATGAAAGTTTTAATTTTATTATTATTATTATTATTATTATTTTTTGGGAATAATAACTCTGAATTTTTTTATTATCATTTTTTGCATCTATAGTATAAAAAGATGGACATGGATCCTTGCTGCCAGCTGCGCATATCCAAAGGCTAAAATCCAAGGAATAAGTGATTGGTATTGGTATTGGTATTGATATTGGTATCTTTGATAATATCAATCCCAATCAATTTTGCCCTTATTTTTAAAATATAAAAATTATTATTTTATCCTTATTCCGATATTTTACTTTTTCAGGTATCAATCAACAAATATCAATTCAAAACGACCGATACGACAGATTATACTGATTTTAAGAAACTTGCTGACAGCACCCGTTAGATACACATCCCAAGTACATCCCAGCCCTCAGATGCATGCTGGAGAAAATCCGATTCTAAAAGGATCTCCTCTCTATTGTACGAAGAAGGGCAAAGTTGAAATAACGACAAACTCACCGTAAATTTTTATGGTTGTACAAAGCGAAGCTCTAAATTTTATGGATCGGGATCCTCTCAAGAGCGGTAAGGTGAAGAACCTGAGGCTCAAAACCGAAGGATCCTGGGCTCTATCACACCAAGCTCCAACCAACTGCCATAGCAATTGTCCTCACAGCTATATTATTATATAGGTACTTGACGCACAATTGAACCTAGCAAGTAATAACTAACCAATCTTATTAAAACAGTAACGACACATGACATTTGCAGTTTTATTTAGGTAATATAATAAGATCTTTGAGACAGGCCTGCAACTCAAAAGATCTTTCCACACATGAACAAGAGCAGTAGAGCCTGATTATGGGCAAAACACGACCCTGTAATCGCTATTACCATTACAGGTAAACACGACCGTGCTTGTGGTATCGTCCTTAGGGTAACTGTAGGCATCTGGGCACCTATTCTTGAAGAACTTAGAGTAATCGGTTGGCCCGCAGCTTCCTGAGTTGCAACAGTATTGATCCGTTTTGTACACCGTACAAGGGTTGTTACAACCTCCCGGAGCCCGCAATTCCGCCGGACATTGGCCATTGATATCGGCCGTACATCTAATGTCATGACAAGCACCATTGGTTGAGCCAAAGTCCATGGGAACATTAAATCCGTCGACGAGTGATATATCATAGAAATCCAAGTTATTGAACTGGTTTAGACCATATTCGGCTAGGGTGTTTGGTGGTGAACCGTAGCCTTGGCATTGCAGAAGCCCACCACAGTCACCGGTTTGACAACTTCCTCGGCCGTTCCCATCGAAGTTGCAGTTGGTTCGGCCCCAAACACGGCCACCTGTTGTGCCGGCAGGCACGCTGATGGTCCAGACCTCGCCCTGGTTGAGCTGCTTCCCACCACCGGGTGAAGCGGCAGCCCAGACTGTGTAGCCGCAATTGTTCCTAATCTCAAAGTTGCCTGCCTCTGCCGAGGTGAAGAGGACTACTGCACACACAAAAATGGAGATGTAAAGGTTTCTCGAGAAGGCCATTTTGGTAACTCAGAGAGAGAGAGAGAGAGAGAGAGAGAGAGAGAGAGAGAGAGGTTCTGGTTCTTCCTTCCGTGACCCTCGAAGCCTCAATGGCATTTGTACGTTCGCAGCTATGGCGTTTTGCCTAAGCTCGGGATGCTTTTATGGAAGAGGGAGTTGGAACGGTCAAAGAAGAAAAAAAAAGTGAGCAGTGGGACTGCCCATCTTGGGACCCATTTGATAACGTTTCTGTCATTTCTGTTTCAAGAAACAGTAGAAACATAAATTTTCATTTCTAGAAACAGAAACGGAATTGAAAGTGTTTGATAAGTCATGTTTTTAGAAGTCGATAGTAATCAGCGAAAGAATGGCCACGAGTCGTTTCCAGAAACAGGCGAAATAGGTAGAAATTATTTTGCCTAAGTCATTTATTGAACTATAAATAGGTAGAAATTTCAATTTCTATTTTTGAAAACAAGTGAAATGAAACAATTTCATTAAACGTTTTTTGTTTCATTTCTGCTGAGAAACGGAAGAAACTCGTTTCTTGAAAAGTTATCAAACGGGCCCTTGATGTATGTGTGGAAAAGTTAATTCTTTGTCCAATTTCCACTTCATATTACCAAGCAAGTTGGATTACCCAAATTCTCCCTCTGTAGATTTTTTTTTTTTTGCCTTGGTAAAATCCACCACAGGATTATCACTGCAAAAATAAAATTCTAAGCATTCCCCACAGCAAATAGACAATCACATTTCAAAGTAAAGAAATTAAATAGTCCTCTGAGCTTGGAAGTAAATTGAATTATAATATAAAAAATTTAGCACAACTTTGTCTTCTCTTAAAAGAAAATGATGAGTAATTGGCATCACAAAGGTCTAAATTTTCAATGTCACGAAACATCAATTATGTCATATGGACATATGATATGTTCATTTCGATCATTGGATAGAAAGAACATGGTTTATATTAGCCACATGTCAAGTTTCAGAGTCTAATTCAATTAAATACATCTTTTTATATTGAAACACATCTTGTGTATGTACATGTATGTGTATCTTTACAGTAGACATTACTATGTACTCTCAACTCTAGGTGAGAGCGAATGGTTTAAAAAAAAAAATGTAATAACAGATAAGTCAAGTTTACTGTATGATTTTTGAAAACTTCACTTTCCATTATGACATGGATAATCTCACAAAATATGTATATAGTTTATTCAAATACTTGAGTTTATCAATAGGTCACAAGCACATAAAAATAGGATGTTTTAAATGTATTTATCTTCCCACTATTGATATTTCTTACTAGAGAAGGCAGAGAAAGCGAACCTCCTTCACATAATAAATTACATCAAGATAAATTTTATGCATGTTCATGGTGCACAATCATGCACATAACCATCAAAATGAGGTGAGGTGCTTTTCATAGACTTTCATTCTTCATCCAATGATTATGTGCATGATCTGCATAATGTACCACCGTGCATAAAACTTTTTACCTTAAAATATAATGAGATAATGGTACAATTTTATTTCCAACATATAGTATATGAAAAAATACATGGCAAACTTTCAGTGAATGCAAAGCAATTTTACTCTACTTGTACATCGAGAGGATTCAAATTCATTGGCCATCAACGAGTGAGACTGTTTTTGTGATCATGCAGAATGATTATTGTTGAGTATAATGATGCAATAAACATTGGATGACCCAAAACATTTGAAAACACGAACCGAGATTATTTATACTATTCGATGTTCATCACATCACCGCAGTATCTATAGAGTATGCTTGAGATGATATCATCAAAAGTTAAACATGGAGTGGACTTCCTAAGTCGTGACACTGACAGTGACAGGTTAATTGCGGGATGACCCAAATCCTTAATTGCCGCGCTACTGTTTTTGGTTGGAAGGTTGCCGCCCTCCTACTTTGAGGTCTTGTGTGTGTGTGGGTTTTCTTCTCCGTGAAGGAAAATTTAGAAAAGCCTGTCTGGATGTAACGAAATTGAATGGAAAACTTCGGAAGAAAGGTCAAAATCAACTCTAGCCATCTATTGGTCATGCACTTGTAAGGTTGGGAATTAGGAATATCCACAGCATCTTCCACGAATGCCACTACCCGGTACCCCTCCTGTCCTTTTCTGTTTGGCAGCTCCTGGCTAATATGTTAAATGATCGAAGAATTTTCTTTCACACAATTGATCAGGGATTGGATGACATTAAAAGACAATTGACTGGGTAGTCATATTCTAGGGAATCCCTTGGCTAATGGGTCCGGATGGCATTTATAGGATATAAGGAGAATAGTGGGGTATTATTTTAATTTAATTTTTTTTTTAACCCAAGATGATAGCATAGTTGGTGAACAATGAACTTAGTATGAGTCGAGGATGTTTAGTGCTCTTTACTGTTTTCAGTTAAAGTTGAATGGTTTTCATTCAACCTTTGTATGATCCGGTGCATGCGGTTGTGCAGTCAGTACGGGTCCATGGGATTAGTCAGGCCGAAGGCCTGGATACCCATCGTCAACCAAAAAAATATTTTTATTATTATTATTTTTTTTTAATGTAAAAAAAAATTATTTAATTAAGAAAGGAAATTACAATGTTAGACATAATCTCATATTATAAATCTCTCAATTCTGGTCTTATTGGCAAATTGATAAGCAACAAATATCAATTTGTGACATTGTTTCTTCAACTCAAACTAATCAAAATCTAAAGATAAGTATTTTAGGTTAATCAAAAATGTAAACAAACTCCATGAATAAAACATCAAATCATCTCCTCAGAGTTAAAACAGTGGTGGCACTTATCCCTAATTGCCTTGATTGGTAGATTCCTTCAAAAATGCCTTTGATTTTTTATTCTCATGCGCTCCATGTAAAGCAAGAGTTTGGGGATACAAAAATACAGGAGCCATTTAAAATTAAGACTAATGCTCATCCAACTTTGATTGTTAATGTCAAGTGAGAGAGAACACTACCTGATCCTGTAGCCCCTGAACTAACACAAGGACCAATGGAAATACAGCCCAAGCATTCATAACTTTTGAGTTTTCCATTCTTTTGTTTTCTTGTGTAATTCCATTACCTACTACGACTTAAAAAATAGTAAATAAATAAATCCATTACATATGAGGTTCATAATTTCCTTTTTTCAATTTTTTTTTTTTATCCAGCAAACAAACACGGTGAAAATGATACTTTAAATCTCCAACATATAAAGGACAAATATATATATATATATTTTTTTTCTTTTTTTTTTTGTAACTAAAATAGGGTGCTCTATAATAGTGATCATAGCCCTCAGGACAAGGCCCAGTACGATAAACAACGCTTTTACAGGACCAATGAACGGTGATGACTTAAGAACATTTTCACCATTAGACTAACAACTCCATTGATATAAAAGATAGATAATCATGACCATAGAAACATGGATGAATACTACATAACAAGTGAAGGAAAAGTTTTCCCTTTACCCAAAAAACAAAAAAACCTTTCCCTTGGGTAAGTTACTCCAAACTCCAAAAGATCCCTCAAGCTTGGGAAAAAAGATCCGAATATCCGATCCCGTGCACGGTTAAGCATGTAACGCAATCATGGCGGTTTTGGGGTGGGCTCATTAGTGAGGGGGTCCATGGCCATTTATGTCTTATGTGCCCGACCTCTTTGGCCCTTTGCAATATTAATGTCTACATTATCTGTGGTACCAAACAGACTCGCTATCGCGCTGCCTCGTCCCATTTGTCTTCACAAGCTCTTTGTGGGCCTCTTGCCTCTTTCTTTGATGAACAGTTTCGACTACTTAGGTCTGAGATAGACCTCATCTTAGCTACGTACAAGCCATGTGCAATGAAGAATTTGAGCTTTCACGTTTGAAACACACCATGAATTGTAATATCATCCTTCCACATGACATGAAAGAGATAAAGATGGATCATATTAGAAGTCTTCCTCGAGAGTGACCATCCTGTCCCTGTAAAATGAAAACTTCAATCTCTATTGAATGTCTCTATTGGACCACGCAATTTCGTAGTCCTTTTCTTTTCATATGAAAAATTGAGGCCAAACATATGAACCTCTCAGACCAATCAAAACAGATAGGTCCTATGGCTGTAGGGGGATCAGGATCCTTTGTTCTACGACACGACATGTGGTGCAGATCCAAGGGCTACACGTTTGAGGACTCTCAACCCTTAAATCTACATTGCACTGTAGTGTGCTACATAAGAATCCCACTGTGCACAAAACTTCTCCTTTCTTCCTCTTACGGAGATGTTTATGGGTTCATTATAGGCCAATAAGGGAAAAAAGAAATAAAAAATTCCTCCATAACCACAACCGTTAGTGGAAAAGACAAAAAAAAAAAAAAAAAAAAAAAAAAAAAAAAAAAAAAAAAAAAGGGAATAGTGAACTTGATGTCGGCTGCGGAGGTTGTATCCCCTGAGTAGTTGAAGGAACTGTGGGGTCAGAGCATATCATTCGAAGAGTGAGTTTGAGCTATAGCTGCGGAGCGAGCAAAGTTCTAAAACTCGGAATCGGTCTTGGGAGAATTCTGAATCGGACTACATCGTACAGATTTACCCTTTTTTCTTTTTTTAACCGTTGGGCCGAACCTGTATATTGGGATGGGATCGTTCAGGATAAAAACGGATCTTATCCAAGTTTTAGAAACATAGCGAAGAGACATGAGATGAAATGAGGGAAGAAGACGAAGAACCAACGTCAGAAACAGAACTGCTAGTTTCCAATTGAGAAGACACCATGAACAGATTAGGAAAGCTGAAGGCAGTTTTATTTATTTAGTTAATAAATATATATCTTTTGAGACCTGCAACTCAAAAGATCTTTTCACACATAAACAAGAGAAGTAAAGCCTCATTATGGGCAAAACACGACCCTGTAATTGCTATTACCACTGCAGGTAAACGTGCTTGTGGCATCGTCCTTGGGGTAACTGTAGGCATCTCTGCACCTATCCTTGAAGAACCTGGAGTAATCGGTTGGTCCGCAGTTCCCTGAGTTGCAACAGTATCGATCCGTCTTGTACACCGTACAAGGGTTGTTACAACCTCCCGGAGCCCTCAACGCCGCCGGACATTGGCCATTGATATCAGCCGTGCATCTAATATCATGACAGCCACCGTTGGTTGGACTGAAATCCATGGGGATGTTAAACCCATCAACCAGTGAAATGTCATAGAAATCCAAGTTATTGTAACCGTTTAGCCCGTATTCGGCTAGAGTGTTGGGTGCTGCACCGTAGCCTTGACACTGTAGAAGCCCATTACAGTCACCGGTTTGGCACCTTCCTCGGCCGTTGCCATCAAAGTTGCAGTTGGTTCGGCCCCAGACACGGCCACCTTTCGTGCCGGCTGGCACGTTGATGGTCCAGACTTCACCGCGGTTGAGCCGCCTCCCACCACCTGGTGATGCAGCGGCCCAGACTGTGTAGGGGCAGTTGTTCCTGATCTCAAAGTTGGCTGCCTGTGCGAAGGTGAAGAGGACTGCAATGAAAATAATGGAGAGGTGAAGGTTTCTCGAGAGGACCATTTTCGTGAGAGAGAGGCTTTTTTCGTTTGCAGCTGTTTTTGTCAAAACTTGGGTGCTTTTAAAGCGGATGGAGTGAGTGGGAATGAAATCTCAGGAATAGGGGTGAAAAATTCCATCTAAAGAGATTATTTTCAAATCTACAGATTCCATTTTCTTGGCCTTTATCCCTAGACATATCCCACACGCCACGTTTTTTATCATACATATTATGATAGAGAAAAGTTTATATCGTTATCTCATTTTCTTTTTTTTAATTTATTATTAGGGAAAATTACATCCCCTCTCCTATAGTTTGCTGAAATTATGCGTGGATCCAAGGTTTGAGTGAATTATGCCCCCCTCCCCTGAAGCTGACGCTGTGAAGATTCTGTCAAGTTCAAACATAAAAAGACTTAAATAGCCTTTTATTAATCTAAGTCTTTTGCTGAGAGGACCATTATATCCTTTAGGGGAAATACCCATTATACCCTTTGGGAAAAAAACTAATAAAATGGGTATTGCCCTCAAAACAAAGAGCCATTGGAGAAGGTTTCCTATCTCCGATTAAGGTTCCCTGTCCGAGCACCTCACCTCTGCAAATCGACCTCAACAACCATTCTTGGTGAAGATTCTGTCTCTGATCAACAAGTTGAAGGTTCCCTGTCTCCGATCAATTGACGCTGGTGAACCCAGGTAAGCAAGGAGAAGGTTAACACCGATAACCCCTGCAAATCACCCCGGCAAAGACCATTTCGGGGTGAAGAAGCTCTATCTCTGATCGATTCACGCCGGCAAACCCAGATAAGCGAACATTAAACCAAATCTGAGCGAGAGTATGCCCTTTCTCTGTGTGTGTATGCCATTTCTCTGTTCTGAAATCGTATGTGTTGGGGATGAACCTAGGGTTTGGGAATTTGATAATGTGTGATTTATGCTTGCTTGCTTGCTTTTGGGAATGTAACACCATAGGCCTAAGGATAGCTGGGTGGATTGAATCTGAGGGACTACTACTGGTTGGATAGATAGGGGCTAGCTATTGTTGGCCTTCCTTTACTCCCCTTTATGTGAACTGTATCAGTAGGAGCTTGTTTCTACTGTTGGAATTATGGTTCTTAGTTATAGTGATAATTATATGTTTCATGATCAAGGATGTATGGTTACCCAAAAATCTGCACA
>NC_056564.1:18988442-19008707 GCF_013358625.1 Macadamia integrifolia | reverse complement strand
AAAAAGCTTACAGCATGCCTTGGGATCGCAGTTGAATTTGAGTACTTCCTTCCACCCACAGACTGATGGTCAGTCGGAGCGAACCATACAGATATTAGAGGACATGCTCAGGGCATGTACAATGGAGATGAGTGGCAGTTGGGAAGAATATATACCTCTTATGGAGTTTGCCTATAACAACAGTTACCAAGCTACAATTGGGATGGCTCCGTATGAGGCATTATATGGCAGAAATTACAGAACTCCTTTGTATTGGGATGAGGTAGGTGAACGTCGAATGTTAGGACCTGAGATGATACAGATGACTTGTGACAAAGTCGACGTTATCCGAGAACGGATTAAAGCAGCTCAGTCCCGTCAAAAGAGCTATGCGGACACCTGCAAAAAAGACATTGAATTTCAGCCAGGAGAAAAGGTATTTCTCAAAATCTCTCCTACTAAAAGGTTGCAAAGGTTTCACAGAAAGGGGAAGTTGAGCCCAAGATACATTGGACCATTTGAGATCTTAGCCCAGGTTGGCTACATGCTTACTCTGCCACCTTCACTCGGGGATGTTCATAATGTATTCCATGTATCCATGCTAAAGCGATACGTTCATGATCCCTCTCATGTATTACCCATGGACCCAGAATACCTTGAAGCTGACATGACCTATATAGAGCAGCCAATTGAAATTTTGGACCGAAAGGTGAAAACCCTTCACAACCGCTCCATTTCCTATGTAAAGGTGCGGTGGGCTAATCATTCACTTGAAGAAGCGTCTTGGGAGAAAGAGGATGAAATGCAAGCCAAGTACCCTCATCTTTTTGATCAACCAGGTACGCAATTTCGAGGATGAAATTTTTCAGAAGGGGGGGTAAATGTAATACCCTACTTCTTAAACCCGGTCTGATTACATGGTTGACCCGGTTTAACTATGCAGGACCCGAACCGGAGAGAGTTAGAGCGGGCTCCTTATGGACTATGATGGCAAGGGTGACCTTAAACACTGGCTGACCCGACAAGTCCGAGCCAGTGCCAGAAGAGACAGGAATACCCAAGCCGTGTACATGCACCTATCATGAGGCCATGTATGGATAAAGCAAGTATTGTAGCCGTAAATTAAGGTGTATATGTATATTACATTGTATGCCAGGGTGGGGTTCGCGCCGAGGCCTGAACTCTGTCAAAATCCCAAGTTTTGGTCCTCAGGTGGGCGGACAGGTGGGCGGACAGGTGGGCGCACCCACCCACCTGAGTGACCCATCCATGTGAACTACTTAGTTATTTAAGAAGTATATATATAGCATTTATGATTTTCTTTTCTTTTCATTTATGACACTCGTACGTTGGTGAGGATAGTAAAGAGGAGAGAGAAAAGAAAGGGAAGAAGAAGGGAAGAGAAGGAAGAGGAAGAAGAGAAGGATTTCAGCGGCGTCGAAGCTTGATCTTCCCATTCCGACATCGGAAGAGTGATCTTCAACTCTAGATCTACATTTAGAGGTAAGCAAAGTTGGGTTCCTTAAACATTCACTATACCCAAGCGTAAACCCTTGATTCGTGTAGGGTTTCTTGAGATCTTGTAATCCCCTTTGAAATGATGAATCTAAGGTTTAATAGATGATTTATGTGTTGATCTTGAAGGATTTGAAGAGGTATTGACAAGGTTGGAGAAGCATTGTGGATTTGAAGTGATTTTGAGGGTTTGAAGGTGTTCTTGAGCAAAGAAGGTAAGATGGCTTCCCATCACTTGAATCTAACCTAGATTTAGGTTAGAACCATCCTATAAGACATTGAAAGTGTGAAGAATGGATTGGGAAAAGCCCCATTTGAATCCCCAAAGAATGGAGGAAGTTGAGAAGAAATAGCAGTTTTCCCACCAAGACTGGTGGGCAAGACCGGCCCGCCTGTGGGCACCCGCCTGAGAGGGCAGGGCCCTCGGGCCCAACCGACTGGCCAGACCGGCGGGTTAACCGGTGGGCCACCCTGCCCGCCGATCTTAGCAGCCCCCCTGGCCCAACCGGTGGGCCAGATCGGTGGGCCAGACAGGTGGGTTGTCTGACCCACCTGTGAGGCCCCGAATGTGATTTTTAGATCCGATGGGACCCAAATCGGACGTGCGACCTTCTTTTAACGTTCTAAACATGAATTTGTCATCGGATCTCGTTAATTTTGATCCTAAGATGGTGAAATACTAACCCCGCTCACTCATGTTAGGTTCACCAAATCCTACGCTTCTCGCACCGGATCTCACCCTTATCGAGCGGGAATCTTTGTACACTACAGGTAAGTGGGGAGAGGACGTTTGGCCTTGTTTCAAGGCATTGTTTGGCATTCATTTAAATGTATCTAGTCTAGTCATGCCATCATGAATATGCTATGTAGATTAGTCATCCTCACATTGTTATGCGTGTGTGTTATGTTACTTTCTAAATGCCAAGTGATGAGATGCTTATGTGATGAATGTTGACATCATTGTGCATAATGCATTAATAGATTAGATGTCGTAGTCGGCTTGGACACGAGTGCATTGGTGGCCCGTGGTATGAGACGCGGTGGCACTATGTAATCGTACTATTGTCATATAGGAGCATGCGGTTTAGGATTTTCACCGTCCCGTGCTACGACCCTTCCCAAAAGGGGTTAAGGTGTTGGGTTACCATTTGGGGGGAAGCAGTGGTCGTGGTTGTCGGGTCACTGTGGCGGTTAGACATAGCGCCCGGCGGGTTATTAGGACAGTCGACAACTCCGGTGGTATATTCAAGAGGGCCAATCGTACTGCTTTTAAATTGCTGGAGTTAACACCTTTAATTTTAATCATTTACTTTTCTATTGAGAGCCAGTGGTTGGCATTGTTTTTACTTTCCGAGTACTCACGGTGGGCCTTCTCCGACAGCCCTATGGGTGTATCGCGGGATGGAGTTCACGGCTCGTACCCGGAGTATACGCGCACTGTGGCTATAGTAGCACTATACCAAAGACTTAGTAATGTTGCTTAGGTGGATGTGATTTAAAATGTATTGCATAGCATGTAGTGCATATGATTGTGTTTTGCTGTGTGGACTGCTGTGTGGTCCATCGTACCACTTACTGAGCTAGTGAGCTCATCCCACGTGTGCACCCATTTTTAGATGATTTTACAGGTCATACATCTGAGGAGCACGGGGTGGGTCCCACGATCGAGTTCCCCGAAGAGGACTGGTGGGCCCCTGAGGAGTTAGAGCACGACACTGATTGCCCGTGCGAGAGTTGTGCTGCGGGACCTCAGTTTTGATGCCGAGCTAAGCTCCACTTTTGAGGCCGACCTGAGCTCTACCATGTGATGCCGAGCTGGGCTCAAACCTTGATGCCGAGCTGAGCTCTAGCCTTGATACCGAGCTGAGCTATATACTCTGATTTTTGATGGTTTCCTTTATGTACTTGATATGTGAATTGTGCTTTTATTGTGTAAATATCATGCCTTCGGGCCCACATGTATATAACTATTATATCACAATTCGGGTATCAAGTATTATGGGAATATTCACAGGTAAACCTAGTCTTCCGCCGATTTGATAAATTTTTATTAGTTGTGTGTATGCTGTGGTGGAATACAGTATCAGATGATCCTGGCAGGTTTGGGTTAACCGATGTTAACCCGATCACTGGCCCGGTTCAGTGTGAACGGGGTGTGACATAAAACCTTTCCCAATGTGGCAGCATATGCATACTTTGAAGTTTTTGATATATATTGTATAAAATTTTAGAATTATTTCTGAGATGTAATGGTTGGGATTATTTGTTGGTATATCTAATTGAGTTTAAACTTTTGGGTATTGTAGATGCGATGTCTACTTGCAGCATAACTTCCATAAACCAAGCCGATGGTCTGAGATATGTTAATGTTAAATGAAAATGTCATAGAAGAGTTGTAGTCAAGGTATCAAAGTCCAGAGAAAACCCCAACAGACTCTACTACACATGTCCAGAGATTGCACAGGAGAAAAAATGTGGTTTTTTTGCTTGGTGTGAGCCAGTGAATGTGATAGCAGTCAGAAGTGAACCTTTAAACAACCCAAGCCCTCATGAGTTTCAACAGTTGAAGGATGAGATACATAGTATGAAGATAAGATTGAAGTGGGTGGAGAGATTCAATGAAAATTTGAAGTTGCTTGGACAAGTTGTTCTATGTTTTCTAATTGTGCAATTGGTTGTAATGGTTGTAAAAGTTTAGAAGTCTTTGTTAAGATGTTTCTTTAAGATTTTGATATCAATGTACCTAGTCTACAACTCTTTGATGTTTGGCATGGTTGGGATGGTTGAAGGAATGTGTAATTAAAACCACTATGGTAATTAGAATGTGATCTTATTTCTACCATTGTTGTTTTCATGCATATATGTGAAGTAAGTTGCAAACATCTGAAAGTACCTGATTTAGAATTTTTTTAAAAAAAAATGAGAAATTGGACAGCATTTCCCCTATAATACTAACATTTGAAAATACCTGATTTAGAAATCCATCATATACAATTTTATAGATTCAAAATCATGAAATCCAACATCACAACTCCATCACATATCAAGAGTTTCATACATTACCATGACTCAGTACATCCATTGTTCAAATTACATAATGATTTTGAAAAAAAAAAAAGTAAATCTCCAATTCTCCACTTTCCTCTATCACCATCTCCTACTTCCTTGCTTTCCTTTTCTCCCACTTATCTGTCATCTTCCTTTTAAGTCTTGCTTGAACTGAATCACCAACATCAGTTGTTGTAGAAACTTGTGACCTAGTAACCATTCGGGACAAGCTTGCATCATCTTGGTCATCATTGCCTCTTCTTCTTTCCTTTAAAAACAAAAAAAAAAATGTAACATCAGCATTAGTGCATATTATAGGTTTTAAAAAAAAAAATTACAAGAAAATGATAATGTGATATACCTTCCCAGCATATCTATGGCTTGAAAAACCCTTCTTCATTCCCTCAGGAGAGCCTCTTCCACAAGTTCTCTTATTATGGCCTGGTCTCTTGCAAATCTCACATCTGAGAGATCTTGTATTCTTTATAAAATTAGTAGGAGGTGCCTCCCCAGGTTCCCTTTTCCTTTCACCCTTGCTTGGTCTGCCTACTCCTCTCTTCAAAAGTGGTGGTTGGATAACCCCTAGATCTGACCCAATGTCTAGCTCAAATACATCTGGGATGGGAAATATCATATGTTCATATGTCTTCATATAGTTTTCCTTTCTGAAGTAAGTTGCATAATAGTCTTCAATTTTTTCTCTCTTATGGGCAATGGTAGCCACTGCATGCTTGCAAGGTATACCTGATAATTCAAAATCTTTGCATTCATATGTTCGCAACCTCAAATTGTCACATGTCTTCTGTGGAAAGAATCTACCACCTCAAATTCATCTATATTACCAAGGTACACCTTGCATTTCCACAGGAGTTCATATACTCCAGCAATCTTCTTCTTCACAACAGGAGTGACAGTCCCATTCAATGAAAGACTTTGATATATCTCTTGTTCAATTTATCCATTATTTTAATCCTAATACTATCAATCATAGACAAAAGGGATTTACTGTGAAAATCACCAACCCAGTTGTTGAAACTTTCTGTCATATTGTTAGTGATTGCATCATTCTTACAACCAATATGGAAAGCATGTCGAGACCATAATGCTGGTGGCTTCTTCTTTAACTACTCATATGCCTTGATGTTGATCTATTTGATGGAATTCATTACACTCTGAAATAGATGCTTAGTAGGTGTTGTGGAAGCTTCCCAAAAGTACTTCTTCAACAAGAGAGTGTTGTATTTCTCCTTAAAATTCATGTAGATGTGTCTACTTCAATTTTGAATGTGAGTATTGGGAAAGATATCATGGATGACATCTGTCAGTCCCTATGAAACACACAATTCAATCAATTAAATACTGACCATTCAAAAAAAAAAGGAAAAAAAAAACTAATACTATCTTCAAGGAATGGAATGGGATACCTTTTGGCCATCTGACATAAATGTCAAAGAAGTGTTATCACCAGCAGTTCTCAGTGCTTCATATAAACAATAAAAAAAAATCTCCAACTTGCATTATTTTCAATTTCCACAACTCCATAGGTAATTGATAACACCTCGTTGTTCCCATCAATAGATACAGCTGATAATAAAACACCACCATACTAGCCCTTCAAATGGCAACCGTCAATTCCCAAGAATGGTCTACAACCATTCACAAAATCTTCCTTACATGCATGGAAGTAAACAAACAACCTCTTGAATATTGGTGATGCCTGCATGTCATTTCTGTGCTCATACTGGAGTTTAAAAATACTTCCTGGGTGCCTATGCAGTATTGGCCTATCATATGCGGGTAAAAAATAGTATGACTTCGAGTGACTACCTTCATTTTTTTTCAGTGCAATTTTCTGGGCTTTATAAAATTTCATATATGGAACATCACAATTAACCCCATAGTTCTTGTGTAGTATAGCAGTCATAGCATCATGATCCAGCTCAGGGTCAGCCTGTAGCTCAAATTCAATTTTCTTAGCTATCCAATGTGAGGTAATAAGCTTACGACCAGACTACCATGTACAAGTGTGGTTTGGGTTCAGGGTCTTCAATAAGATTGCAGCCCCATGATCGGTTGGTGAGGTATGAACTCTCCATGCATGACCCTCGGCTGCGCACCTCGTTGTGACCCTTGTCTTCTCATTTCTTTCAAATATGAGCTCAAGACTGTGGCGAATAGAAAACTCTTTAAGCTTAACTCTGAACTCATTTACATCAAGATAAATTGCTCTAACGTTAAAGTTACTATCATCACTATTGTCAAACCCCGCTAGCACAAAGCTGAGTCGATGACTGAGTTAACACCGATTAACTCACAAACCTGCCAGGATCAACAATACAGTAACTACAATACAACATAATCTACTAAACTGAGATAAGACCTGTATTTTCAGTGAAAGACCTGTTCATAATAATACCTGTAATTATTTTCTAAATATTTAGTACCCAAATTGAGTTATAAAAGTTACATACATTTGGGCCCGAAGGCATGATATATATACAGGAATATAACAATTTAAGCACCAAGTAACAAAAGGGAGTACATCAAAAAGAATAAAAAAAAGCACTCATGAGTCACAACTGCCATGCAGCACAATCCTCACACGTACAATCGGCAGCATGCTCAAACTCGTCAGGGACCCACCAGTTCTCAGATGGAAACTCCACGGTGGGGCTTGGCTCCTGATCACTAAGTGGGTAACCTGTAAAATCACCTAAAAAGAGTTGTGCACGTGGGATGAGCTCACTAGCCTAGTAAGTGGAAAGAAAGACCGCACAAGGAAAACCACACAAACAATCACCAAACAAATGTGCCTATATGCAATTCATTTTAACCATATTAGCCTAACAACATTACTAGGTCATAGGTTATGTGCTACTCACAACCACAGTGCGTGTATGCCCTGAGTACGAGCTGCGAACCCCATCCCGCAATACGCCCATAAGGTTGTCGAAGAAAGCCCACCGTTGGTACCGAAATTTAAAATACAAGCTAACTACCGACAAATTTAAATGACAGAAAGTAAATAAGTGACTCCACCAGAAATAAAATAGTAGATCGACCCTCTGAATATACAACTGGGGTTATCGATTGTCCCAGCGATCAGCTGTGCGTACTTCTAACCGCTGTAAGAGTTTGACAACCGTAACCCGATGCTTCCCCCCAATGATCCCCCAACACGTAAACCCCTATTGGGAAGGATCGTGGCACAAGAGTAAATCACATCCTAACCACATGCCTCTACATGAGCATAGTACGATTACACAATGGCACCGTGTCCTATAACACGAGCCACCATGCACTCATTTTCAAGCTGTCAACGACATCTAATTTAGCATATACATCATGCCCAAATGAAATTCTTCCATCACATACATCAAGACATAAAGGATATTCATCATAAAGCAAAACATATCATGTTATGTAAATGCACATACAATGCGTGATATGGCATATGTGATGTCTAGTCTACACACAGTAATATGATGACATGGCTAGACTAACGCATGTTAAATGATGCATGACATTTTGAATTTAAATCAGAGTCCACTCCCCACTTACTTGTATATGTACACGGTGCTTGTACCTGGTACGAAAAAAGATCCGATGTGCAGGCACGCGAATATTGAGTGTAACCTATTATAAACATAATGGTTTATCATTTCACTATTTTAGGGTCAAAATCATTATGTTTGAACACTAAAATCGGATTTAGATTCATAAATGGGGGTTACCCATTAAATTTGGATCAACTCTGAAAATTCTAGAAAGACAGGTGGGCTATGTAGCCCGTCGGTTTCAGCCCACCAGTTACTCTAGAGCCTAGAAACTGAGTACTGGGAACTCAGGTGGACTAAAATCAGAAAACATGTGGGGTAAAAATACCCCCCAGTCTTTGAACGAAATTTTTTCCAACATCATTCTTGACTTTTCTCCAACTTAGGAAACTTGTTTGAGGACAATCCAACGACTCAAATCACTTGTCTAAGGTCCAGTCAGGTACCCTAAACCCAGATCTAAGATCAAATCAAAATAAAAAGAAGATTCTTACCTCTTTTTCAATAACACCAATGAAATCTCAAATTTCACTTCTTTTTGCTCAAGAACCTCCAAATACTCTAGACATTCACCAACACTCTTTTCAAATCCTTCAAAATCATTGTACACACATTCCATTAGACCTTAGATTTGATTATCCAAGTAGGATTAGCAAGATCCACGTAAGTTCTTTCCCAAAATCAAAAAGAGGATTTAAGGATGGGGTTTTCCTAAGAATACTTAGAATGTGTGCAATACCTACCTCAAATCGAAGACCTCGACGAGCTGATCATAAATCTGGGCTCAAAATACCAAGACCCAGCTCCGATGAAGCTCTACGGTCAACTCCCCTTCTTCTTCCTCTTTTCCTTTCTTCTTCTTTCTCTCTCTTCTTTACTCTCCCACCAACCAACTATCATTAATGAGGGAAAAGATAATTAATGTCTCCCCTTTTATAACTGGGCCCCCAAAATATCTTCTAAATCTCAGGTGGGCTATCTTAGGTGGGTTAAATCTCAGGTGGGCTATCTCAGGTGGACTAAATCTTAAGTGGGTATATCTCAGGTGGGCTAAATCTCAGGCGGGTACATCTCAGGTGGGCTTAAATGGGAATAAACTCCTATATAATATTAGATTACGTTGGCACCCACAAATACTAGTACGTACATTTACTTTTGTATATGGTCTCGTGGTGCATGCAAGTGCAAGGCTTGGGTGTACATATTACACTTGGTATCCGCTCGGTCATGTCAGGCCAACCCAAGTTCAAGGTCACCCTTGCTACCATGTTTCATATGGTACCTATGTCGGTTCTTTCCAGTTCAGCCCCTATATGATCAAACCAAGTCAATGCGGTTAATTAGACCGGGTTTAAAAAGTAGGGTATCACAACTATCATCATGGTAAATTGCTGGCTCAAAATCATCTGGATCATATACATTTGGATTATAATCATCTAGCTTGTCATGGTTGCCTACATCCTTCTCATGCTCACACTCTACATTATTGTCTTCATCAGAATCTTTAAGCTCACTTTCACTGTTACTCAATTCACCATTATCTGCTGAATTATAAACAAAATCTGCATCACTATTATCTGAATCATCTAAAGATATGATGTCAGGCACATCAGCTCCCTTACCCTTGCTCCCACAATTAGGTCCTTCACTTGACTGTTGCCTAGCAGGCTCAGGATCTACAGGCTCTTTAATTTCTTTACTTCCTTTGCACTTAGAATGCTCGGTCCTCTTTGTAGTGGGTGAAGAACCTTGAGAGTTATCACTTGCATTAGCATTTGACTGAGACAAAGTAGTAGCCTTTGCAACATGTGAACTACTCTCAGAATTACCACTAGAACTCCCTGTTAAATTATATCTTGTCACATCTAACATATCAGAAGTCCCTCCACTAGCCGTTCCATAATATGTGCTCCTGGCACTCGCATTGTGTTAAGGGTTCGCACCTCCACTTACACTTGAACTTCCTGCATGCGTGCTACGGGCGATTGCATTGGAACCTCCTCTGACAACAACTTGCTTTGCCATATTTCTTCCCATGTTCTGGTATCCATAACCATCACTATCACCATCCATTCTATAACAATGTCCATGTAAAGCATTGTCCCTTGAGATAACATTGTTGGAATGTGAGTTGATGGTACATCGATCTTTCTCCACATCACTCCATGTAAGATCAAACACAGTCACTTTTATAACATCTTGATTGGTATTTGAAGAGAGCAATCGTAGCACAGAGCTGTCATCTCCCAATATCAACTCTTCATTGTTTGGGAGTGTAAACTTCATTTTGAATGTCACATCATGACCAGCAGGGACATGATCTACCACAGTGCCATAGACATCACATAGCAACTCTATATAACTATATCTTTCTGGGTTTATAATCTTCTCCGCATATCTCTCCCACCAGTTAAACAGAACGCTACACCTCAATTCCATCACTAAATAACAAAGAAATAAAAATATCAAGAGGTGATATTGGGAGATGATTTTAAACTTTATGTAATTCAGAATCACTACATGTACAATTACTTATGAGGTTGACATTAAAGTATGAAAATATTAAGAAGCAAAAACTCTTATCAATGATTATTAAGCCACAGATTCTATTCAATTTTCTTCCACTTTTGATGAATCTCATTATAATTGAAAGTATCCTTCCAAAAACTACAGAACCTCAGAAGAGAAAAAAAAACCAGAAAATTCAATTCAATCTTCTTCCACTTTTGATGAATCCCATTATAATTGAAAGTCTCCTTCCAAAAACTACACAACCTCAGAAGAGAAAACAAAACCAAAAAAAAATAAAATCGAACTCTCTCTCTCTCTCTCTCTCTCTCTCTCTCTCTCTCTCTCTCTGCTCAGTGTCAACGATCTCAGTAAGAGTAAGAGAATCCATTTCAAAATTAGAGAAACCCTAAAGAGAAAATCAAATAAAAAAGAACACTTGCAAATCCAAATAAAAAAAATGCAATAATATGCACAGTTGAATCGAAAACAGGGTATATTGAAGATATGCATTTTTGTTTTTCTCTATATTCCCTAAATTTGAAGATACACATGTTTCTCTTACTAATTCAGAGGGAAATCACAGCAAGGACATAGTCGATCGAACCTTCCGTGAGGTTCGGTTCACGAAGATGCCATCGTCGTCTAGAGGTTCTGTCGACTTCGTAAGGATTTCATCGCTTCTCACACAGTCGATCAAACCTTCTGTGCAGATGAAGACGATGAATTGAAAGATAGAAAGGGATTGGATGAAGAGAGAAGATGAGATTGAAAGAGGGAAAGAGTTTGGATGAACACCTTGTTGCAGTTAGGGCTTATCCGAGACGCTTTTGGATGAAAGAGACGATGAGAGGATTTCCCCCTTTCAAACTCATTTTAAGTGACGGGTATTTCGGTCACTTCACTTTGTTCTGAGGGTATTTTACGTATAAAAAAAATGACCTCACCATATAACAGATTCAAACTCAGTCTCTAACAGATTGGACTCAAATGTAAGAATGTTTCATGCTTTAGGGGAGGGGGCGTAATTCGCTCAAACCCTTGGATCCACGCGTAATTTCGACAAACTATAGGGGAGGGGGATGTAATTTTTCCTTATTATTATTATTTTTTGTCACTGTAATTCTCGACTCGACTATGGAGCTCCCTTAATGTTGGGGCTCTTCAACCTAGAAAGAAGATCGTATATGGATAGTTTCCTACACGAGAGAGGGTCCAACGCACATCCGATAGTTTGGAGTTCTTTGAGATGCATGCCCAAATATGAGATTGGATTGGGTTCAAGTATGAGAACAATCTCGTACGCTCCTAGGCAGTGGATTTGAAATCTATTCAATGAAGAGACAGAAAGTGGATTTCAAATCTACGAACCAGGGACATAAGAGATTGTTCTTGTATGTAAACCTAATCCACTCTCCCCAAATATTGGGGTATGCACCTGTGATGCTCCTAATTAATATCAAATGTGGTTGGACCCAACATGGTTAGTGAGGATCATATTATGATAGTGTCTGAGCCTAAGGTGTTCTCAACCATCGAATGTGGCTGAACTCTCTCCCGCATTGGAGAGTATCTAAATCTGGGAAGATTGGCCCTTTGTGCTCTCTCTTGGGAAGTGTCGATTAATATGTATTATTCTTTACTATATGCTAGTATAAAACATCTACTCCATGCTTCATCCAAAGTGCGTACAAGGAACGGGATTTTACTTCTTATACAAAGAATTAATCCGGACCAAGATTTTAGAGATCGGTATTGATCTTTGTTGATACTGATTCAATATTGATTCGTATTAGTGTGTATCGGCCTTTACAGATCAATTTTACCTCTAATTTTTATTAGAAATTGGAATTTTTTTACAATTTCACTGTTGATCTGATACTCGAATCAGGAATCAGGATCATTTAGGTATCAGTTTCAACTTACAATCTAGATGATACTGATTAGGGGTGAAACAGGGCTAGGTTGGGCTGGGTTTCTTAAAACCCCAATCCAACCCTAGGTCCCCAAAACTCAACCTAGGCCCAACCTAACCTTGCCGGATTCACACTCATGTCCAACCCTGTCAGGCTCAGGGTTGGGCCAGGTTGACCCTAGCTAGTCCTGTATTTTTATTTTATTTTAGTTTTTTTCCTACAAAGGGTCACAAACATCAAGCCTATACTTGCCAAGGGAGTGGGGAGAAGTGGGGAAATGTTAAGACTATGGCTAGCCCTTGTCCACTCCTAATCCATAAATTTTCAGCAAGCAAAGTTGTCAATTTGGTTATAAGATAGATCTTTTAATTGCCTAGCATCACACATCTCCTGGAAGCTAGACAAACCAACTTTTGGCCCAACTCTTCATGATTGCTATTGTATATAAGTTCATATCAATACATGACAGGAGACATAAAGACAACCAATGTAAAGAAAATGGGAGAAACAATTTGGCTATTTGGTCGTCTTAACTCAATAAGTAAAAGTATGTTGTTTGTGTAATACACGATGTGACTTAAAGTAATACAGATAGCTTGTGTAACACTTGTGTGGGCGAATTGAGGATTGTATGGATAGGCGCCTGATCCTAGGTTCAATTTTCCATCTATGTATCTACGATTTAAGTGGAGACCATGACGATTGGTTACTGTGCTAGTCTCCCCGAGGATTAGTCGAGATACATGTAAGCTAACCTGGACACCTTGGTTAACAAAAAAAAGTATAATGCTTGTGTAACACATGATGTGACTTGTGTAACACATAATGCTGACCTAAGACAAGAGAATACTACTACTAAACACAATAATAAATTAGAGTTAAAATCAAACCGAATTAGGCGAGACCGACTGAACCAAATTGACCCTTATTACCAGATTAGACAGGATATGAGCTCAAAATGGGTCCAGGCCATCGGGGCCAAACTTACACCCTAATTATTACCGATACTTCAATCTCTCCAGATCCGTACTCAAGTGAAACTTGGGCACCGTTTGACAACATTCCGTCTCTGTTGTTTCTGCGTTTTATTATTCCCAGAAACAGAGAAAAAAGCTTAAAAAGAGTTTGATAAAGTTGTTCTGTTTCACCCGTTTCTAGAAACATAAATCAAAATTTATGCCTATTTACAATTCTGGAAACAACTTTGACGAAACAAGTCAAACTTGTTTCGTCATTTCTAGAACCAAATATGAGAGAAAAAAAAAAGGTTGTTGTGCCCGATAAATCTCTCAACTATTTAAACATAAAAAGAAGCAACCGAACCCTCTCTCCCTGTTGGGCATCCGATGATACTATTGAGTGTTTTAGCGGCATTATGTCTGCAAAAAATGTTTTGAGAAACATGTTTATCAAATACCAAAAAATCCATTTTTGTTTCTAGAAACGTGAAAAATCGTTTTTACTATTTTTAGACACAGAAGTAATAGAAACGTTATCAAATGGTGCCTTGTTTATGTGAAATGCGTGATCCTGAGATGACATCGTCAAAAGCAAAACATGGGACAATAAAGTGAATCATGAGTCAATTGCATTTTACCAAGAAAAAAATACTCCAGTCAATTAACTCTATCCAGAAAATCATACCATATCTAACACTTAACCCTTTGCCGCCAAGGTTGAAGTCTTCTAGTGAAAATTTGCCTCTTGGTGGAGAAAGATTTTCTCCTATATTTATTTTCACGCAATGGGAGAAAATTTCGGAAATTGTTTAGTTCTACTGGAATTGAATGGACTTGCACCAAACACCAGGGAAAAAAACATTCAACTAGGTCTTGTAATGGTTATCGATATAGGGTTGGGAATTATATATATCTACAACATATTCCAGCAAATCTACCAAATTACCACCAGGATACCCCTCCTAGTCTTTCCTGTAAGGATCAATTCCTAGTCAAGCCGCCAAGGTCAGAAAGAGATAGAAAAACTCTTTCAGGACGAGATCTATTGTCACCATTAGTCCATGGTGGGACGTAATGATGATCATCATTCGTATATAAGGTCATAAAGAAAAACTTTGACCAGAAAGAGAGAAAAAGTCTTTCTGGGCGTGGATGTATTGTCACCATTAGTTCGAGGTGGGATGTATTATCATCATTCGAAAACAACGTCAGAGAGAAAAACTTTCTCCCAAGACATAAGTAGATTAAGAATTGGTTATAATTAATGGGAGTAAATTATAGACGGTGGTGGTGGTGGTGGTGGTGGTGGTGGTGGAGAAGGGGCTGGTGGTGGTAATGTGGTGTTGAGGCAATAATGGTAGATATGAAGGTGGTGGTGACGGTGATGGCAGTGGTGTTGGTGGTGGCGGTTGAAGTTAGGGGTGTCAAAATTCAGTCTAAATTGATCAGAACAATCAAAATCAATCAGTCCAATCCAAACAAAACTCTTATCAGTTTGGTTTTAGGTGGAAACAATAACAATTGAAATGAACGGTACCTACTGAATGTGGAAAACAAAACACGATAGATAACCGAGACTGAAGTGATAGGAAACAGGAAACCCCAAATTAATGAAGATTTTCTCATTAATTTTCTGTCTTATACATCTAAATTCAAAAGTCGCATTGCATCAATTTGTATCCGACCGAACTAGATAGTAACACAAACCCAAAACTTCCTTTAACAGATTGATTTTAGATTGATTCAGTAACATCCAAAACTAATTCAGCCCGACTCAAATCGAATCAAATCGCTGGATTGACACTCTTAGTGAAGTTTAAAATAAAATGATAAAAAAAAAAAAATTCAAAACCCGACAAAGAAGTAATTTCTGCGCTTTTGTCTGTAGATCAATTTGTTGGCCCATTCTATTTCTACATGATGGGCTTTCAGCTACACTCATTTGGGTGATGGGTCTATGGAAGTCCTCTGCTGACGAAGAATAGCAGAAAATAAAAATAGTGGAAATAAATATGATCCAAGTAATATATCTGATCAGGAGTCAGAGATAGTTTTGCTGGGGAATCTGTACGTTATCACTTGATTTAATTAGGGTTTAACTTTATTCCATCCAGAGATATTGGAAATGTAGGACACTTAGGAGTTTCAGTTAGGTTACGGAGAGAGAATTTGATAATTAATAGAAGAATGTTAATTTTTTTTTTTTGTGATATTGGGAATGTTAAAAAATTGAAGTAATCAATTTTAGGCTGTGTTTGGTTTGTATTTTTGGAATGCATTCTATTCTTAAAACGCATTCTAGGGTGTTAAAAACAGTGTTTGATATCCGTTTTCGTTCTTGAGCATTGGAATGCTGTATAGAACACGGCCCATTCTAGAATGGGCAACATGACTCTTAGGTTTTAAGGATTGTGTGTGTGATTTGAAGATAATAGAATTCGTACCTCGCCTGATCCTAGATCAAGTTGAGATATTTCAGCCCAGACTTGACCCTATCGGGCTCAAGGCCGATGAGTTTGACCCTATTTTTATCATTAGACCATTTGGTTAGTCGAATAATAACAAAAGATTTTTTTATAGGTAGACA
Source organism: Macadamia integrifolia (assembly GCF_013358625.1). Taxonomy (NCBI): domain Eukaryota; kingdom Viridiplantae; phylum Streptophyta; class Magnoliopsida; order Proteales; family Proteaceae; genus Macadamia; species Macadamia integrifolia. The sequence goes on along the minus strand of NC_056564.1, from coordinate 18,992,638 downwards.
GCAAAGAGAGTGAACTAATGACCTCCTAACTGTGGAGCGTTACTCTTTGCCAACTAAACTATCCCTTTTGGAGTTAATAACCAATTTTGAAATATTCACCATTTTTCCCTTTTATTTGTAGACTCTCATTCCCTTGAATTTGTTGTATACTTGGATTTAAATAGCAACAACCCAATTGCCAACCGGATTATATACTAGGCCAGGCCAAACCTAAGGCCTCAGTCCAGGCCCGATCTTGACCCTAGCTTGGGCCTAGTAATCTCAACTCCAGGCTGCTCTTTGGGCTGAAAAACCCAACCTAGATCCTACCAAGCTCTGGGTGAGTTTCGGGCTGGTTTGGGTTATCTGGGCCAAATTTACATCTTAATAGAACTTATACGTTGAGGTTGTAGAATATATCATTTTCACTATCTCTGCAGAATTTTATTTTTTCCCTCTTGAGTTGGAGGTATAGTAAGCTTTTCTATTATTTATTTAAGTGATGCGAAGTTGATTGAGGCTCAAGATTATTATATTAAGGAACTATTTATGATGATTTAGATAGATCTCAACGGCAGTGAATGGAAAACTGATACAATCACCAAGCTATTCAATCCAACCAAGACTTCATGTATCAAAACAAGAATATTTGTTGGATAATACTAATGGAGGGTCTAAATTGACAATCTTAAGGCCATGTTTGGTTGTAAGGGGAATTAAAGGGAAGAGAAGTGAAATTTTGTAACTTAAAAAAGAAATATATGTAATCATTACCCATGTCATCATTTTAATATTAATTTCAAATCATTTCATATTTGGTTATAAAATCTCACTTTACTTTGCAATCAAAATCTTTTGTTATAATATGTAAAATAAAAATTACATGTAAAATATATCATTACTAAATATGATTAAAAAATTAAGTAGTTTATAATTTATACAATCATATGGGGTAATGATTATAAACACTTCTTTTTCAAGTATGAAAATTTCATTTCTCTTCCCTTTAAATTCCCATTGCAACCAAACGGAACATAAGGAATTGGATGGAGAGAGTTCCTCAAGTACAAGAGGCTATGGAAGAAGTGAACTAACCGATGTGGACTATACCTCTATAACTCCCAATATCTCATCACTCTCTCTCATGTGTAATTTTGAGATACCTAGCTCTAAGAGACATGGGTTTTAAAACTACGTTAAATAACCTCACGAAATACTACTTAGTGGACATACCCAAAATCTTAAAGCATAAGTGGAGAGAGCTACTTAATAATATAAAGTCATCAAAGATAGAAACTAATTGATTTGGGATTATATACCTCTGTCTCTCAACATACACAATATAAAAAATCAAATGCAAAACGGCTGGTTTGCTTCCATGAATGTATATTTCTGCAACCAATTTTGGAATTGGCAATGAATATATCTTTGATCTTTTATTTATTATTATTATTATTTATTTCAAATAATAAAATAATAGAAAAAAATTATCTGTCGTAACAAATTCTATAAATATTTAAAATTACAAACTCCAAAAAATAAAAATCTATGAAAATCTTTAATGCTTCTTCTCACTTTCAATGCCTGTAGTTGACTCTAGGCCGATCCAATTTGAGTGAGAATTGATGGGAGAGCTGATCTTATATTCGATTCTTGATTTTTAAGCATTGTAAGATTGGGAATTTTAGAAAAACAAAAAAAAGATTGGGAAAATGTAGGGGCAGGGATAGTAATTGCACATGTTATATTAAAAAAAAAAAAATGCTACTAAATAGTCTTTAGAATGGTCGATAATTATAATCCACAGAAATTCTGATTCCATATGGGTTAGTTCACATTATTATCAACATTTACATATTCCATGTGGTTGAAGTTAGGGTTATCAATTATAGGTCCGCATTAGCAAATCTAATCGAGTTCGATGGGGATAATTTGAAATAAACACAGTTAACAGTTGGTCATTCTCAGTGCAAGAGTGCTATTCAATGGTCACTAGACTAGAATCGATCGATTAAATACTTGACTCGGTCTGACATGTTTAAGGCCCGTTGAAAGCTTGCTTAGAGCTTGTTAAGAACTCATTTATACAGCCTAACATGTTTAAAACATGATTAGAACACCTTTAGAGATAAAATGTCCCATCAACTCATTTAAGACCCATTTAACCTGATAAAAAATCGGCACCAACCGTTTATAAATGCCCAACCTTTGAGGATCGATTATTTAAATGAGCTGGTGTCATTGGTCATAAAATTGGGGTGTAGAAAGACTTTTACCTTCAATAAAATTGTAACTAGAGTTAAAAATAAATTAAGTTAGTGGGAATTTAATTTACTTTCTTTTGCAGGGAGAGGCGTCCTTCTTCAATCATCTCTAACCTCGATTCCTTATCATCTTATATCATGTTTTGCTTTTCCTAAGAAAATTTGGAGGGAACTTGACTCAATCTCTGTGCATTTCTAGAATAGAGATGATGGAAAGACAAATAAAGCTCACCTTATCGAATGGAATAAATCAATAAAATCTGTCAACCAAAGTTTATAGGAGGGCACGGTTTTAGAAATGCCGAAACCCAAAATAAAAGCTCTTCTCCTCAAATTGGGGTGGAGATTTCTATCAAATGATAATAGCCTCTGGGTCCAAGTCCTCAAGTCAAAATATTTTACCAACAGGTCAGTCTTTCACCCTAAAACTCTTAAAACAAGAGAATCACCTTGTTGGAATAGCAGTAATAAAATTCTTCCAATTTTGAGAATGATGGTCATTTGGAAAACAGGTAATGACCTCAATACCTTCTTTTGGTTTGACCCGGTCCACTCTCAAAATAATATTCTTGAACTACACAAGGTTGTGGACAACAATAGAACCAACACACTTTCTAATGAATTAGTTAGTAGCTTCATCATTGATAAAACCTGGAACAATGAACTGCTAAACTCTATTGTTCCTGATAATGTTACTAATTCTATTGTTCAAATCCCATTATCCCATCATAATGACAGATGGTGGTGTACCCTGTCAAAGGAGGGATCCTTCTCAACAAAATTAGCTGCTAAATTTCTTCAGACCAACACACTAACAAACTTCAATGTATGTTTAAACATATGTTGTTGCTCATCTCCATGGCCACGATGGTGGCGATTTTTCTGAAAAATCAATATCCACCACAGGTTTAAGATTTTCTTTTGGAGAGTAATAAATAATGGCTTACCAACAAAGGATATTTTGTGAAAATGGGTGGATATTGACCCACTATGTCATCTATGCTTGGCCAAGCAGGAATCTCTTTACCATTTATTAGTTGATTGTGAGATCACAAGGAAGATTTGGGCTTCAGGCACATTGGGCTTTAAACCTGATAATCTTCCAATAGATTATGTTAATAAACTAGTTTCATTTTGCTTCAATTCTGGTTTTATTCTAAAAAAATATCTAATGTAGTTTTTTTCTGTACTTATAATCACTTGTTACTTTCTCTAGAATCACAGAAATGAAACACTTTTCTATGCACAAAAACCATATTTTGTTTGCACCTTTAAGCATATTGAATTTTTGAATTGCAAATGGAATTACTCACTCTAATCAAGAAAACCAAGAGTGACATCTAACTTAGACTTCGTCATCACACCCACATCATTAACACCAAGCACAATCACTCTCATCATTACTAATATCATGGACAAACAAAAAACTATGTCTACATGGGCGATTACTTTTATCTCCCAAACAAAAGTATTTTATTTGAAGCAAACTATGTTTTGACTGGAAAAAGTGGTGAGGCGGAGCTCTCAGTCTTTTCAAGGGACTGAAATGGGTAAGGACCAAGAGATGGAATGTGGGTGCGGTGTGGAGTGACGCAAAAGACGTAAAGCTGTTTTTTTATAAACAATTTGAAAAACTTTTAACCTTATGACCAAAGACTCTAATTATGCTAAGTTGTGAGTTGGACAAGTATCTTGTTACTCCTACCTTTTGTATTATACATAGACATATGTTATTAGGAAACCTAAAATCTATAGCTCACGCTACTCTAACTAATAGAAAACCCATTTATAGGGCGGATATGTTATGTAATGTAAATATTGCTACTTAATGAATATTTTTATGTTTGGTAGAGAAAAAAAAAAACTGATTATGATGCAGAAGGTTGTAAAGCGGGGAAGCTTGTTTAGATGCTAATGTGCTGTAGAAATAATTTTCACCATGAAAGTAAGATC
>NC_056564.1:18977032-18988422 GCF_013358625.1 Macadamia integrifolia | reverse complement strand
ACCCTTCATCCCTACTGAATCGGGGATACGATATCGGATATAAATTGTATTTTGGTCAAAAGCCTTGTGCACGACCGCGCATGGCCAGCAACAAGACTTTGATGGGGACAAAGCCCTCTTGAAATGACAAACCACCCCACTCACAACCCCCCCGGCCCTTTCTTTCTTTTCTTTTTTTTTTTTTCTCTAGATTGCGGAACAAGCTACTGAAACCGAGGGGACCACTAAAGTAACGAGTAGTGGCCAAACCAAACGGATCTCGGATGTTCTCCAACGTTCGCTTTATCCAACGGCTCTCGTTACATGTAACAGTAAAGCTGAGTTTTGAGCACCGCGGAAAACTAATAAGAAAGAGCCGATAGTAACCCTCATCACACTGACCTTAGTTAACCTTTTCAAACCTATAATACCATCCATATCCCCTCGTTGTCATCGGCTGGACAAGCATGCTTTTTTTACCCGAGCAAGAGAGAGCTCAATAGATAGAGGAAGGTGGTAAAAAAATATATATATATTTTAACCGAGGGACCAACACGCTCTTTTTTATTTTTTATATTTTTATTTTATAGGGAGAGTGTTTTTCAGTCCAAGAGTGTAGGAGTTGCCCCAGCGTGGGGACCCAATGAAAGCACACCTGAAAGAATCAATAAGGTAGACATTCCATTTTTTTATGGGGGTGGGTGATCATATTTCTCACCTCTGTGTATAGGCGTTGCTAAGGGTGTCAATTGATTCGGTTTTGGTTTGGTTCCAAATATGATAAGGTGGATCATAACCAAATCAAGAACCGACTTGGTTCCATATTTAGATACTCAAGTCCATTCAATTCGGCTTGGTTCGATTTAGGTTCTAATTCAGTTTTGTATATCAATTTTAATTCGGTTATGAAAACAGTTATACTTTTGAATCATGACTGTGATGGACCAAAAGCCATAATGGGCTCAAGTTATGGTTCTTATGACTATTGTTAACTCCAAAATTGTTTTAGCATGTAAATATGTGATGATAAAATGTAAAAAACACTCTTGAATTTTCAAAATTGAATATTAAAAAAATCCCACTTTAGTCTTAACGATGTTACTATACTAGGGATTTTTTTTTTTTTTTGGTTTTAAGACAATTTGGTTCAATTCGGTTCCAAACCGATGATTCTTACACCTAAAAGCAAAACCCAACCGCACTGAGAAGCATACTCACATACTCAAACCTAGTTTGAACCGAATTTAATACAGTTTGATTCGGCTTGATTAATTCGGCTTAATATTGGGTTCAATATTCGATTTTAGTTCCCAATTGACACCCTTAGGTGCAGACCTCTATACTTCAAGATAGAAAATATTCTCCCTTTTTTTACAGTATACGTTTCAATAGATTTCCTACTTCTTAATCCATTAAGTGTGTTTTTTTTCGTCTGTAGTTGCTATATGTGCATATGCCATGGTTGATTTATGCAGAAAAAAAAAAATGAAGGAAAAACGTATAATGATTAGCTCAATTAAAGACTAAAAATTATACAAAACTATTGTTTTTATGAAGAGGGCCGGGTTTTTTTCCTACGGTTAAACATAGGCATGAGGTAGAGAAAGAAATTTAATGTACAATTTCCATTTTTATTGGACTTGGTTAATTTTGTTTGAATTTACTAGTCACATATGGTATAGTGTATCAAAAAATTCTATGGCTCAATATTTCTTTTCAAATAAGACAACAAAAAATAACTTAATAGGGTGTCAAATGCTAGCCCGAATTGATCAGTAATCAGCTCAATGTTACCCCTAACTTGGTTATAGTCCAATTAACTCGACTATAGCCCAATTAACCCAATTATAACTCAATTACTAGTTACTTAGCCGAAATAGAGCTACAAATACCTTTTTTTTCTCCTACTAAGTGTATGGTCTAGTTTGGTGAATCAAGAAGAGTATGATATAAATGGAAATAAAACAATATTCGGAGGGTAACTCTGTAACTAGGCATTAAATTTCGGAATGTGACGTTGTTTAAACGGTTGACAGCCAACGTCGTTACTCGATCGCCGTTAACAATGCTCCTCTTTAGTTCCTTCTAACGTAAGCTTTTGGAGGAGTATAAAAGGGGTGGAAATTGAACCGAATATATTTCCGTTTAAGAGTTTAGAGTAGACACTTTGGGTGATTTAATACATATCAGTTTCCCGCGACTTCGTGTGGATCGTAACTTCCTCGCTTCGAAGCTTTTGTAAATCCTAACCCATGGTGTTTCAAAACGCTTCTTGCTCACTGTAATCGAGGTTAGTGTTGCTCGAAATGTTTTTATCTTTTGATTTTCTGCTTTTTTTCTGTATTTGCTTCGTGTTCGTAGCTTAATCTTTAGCGGTTACAGAACTTCGTTGTCTATGGTGAGAGAAAAGAATCATTGAAACCCTAGAATCTCTTCAGAGCTTATCGGATTTCTTGCATTGTCGCGGTTTTCTGTTGATTTTTCCATTGAACTGTGTCATCGACTGTGTTTTCTATTGGGGACTGTGGAGTGAGACTTGATGGTCCAGACTCCAGAGATCGGAAACGACAATCGATTTCTTAATTTGGTTTATGAGGATCTGCGTTCTATTTTGGGCCGTTTTGGTTTGTTTCTTACATTTATTTGCTTGTTGATTGCATCAGGTTAAAGATTCTGTTCAGGATTTTCAACCTTTTGTCTGAGAGCTCATTTGAGTAGACAGGGCATGGAAGATTTCAAGAAGGAAGAGGCCGATGTTGACTCGGGAAAGGAATTTACAGTTGCTTCGAGCTCTTCAGTGTCCGAGAGTAGTGGCGACACCGCTCTTCCCAAGTTAGGGTCTGTCCATGGGTATGCTTTCCTCTCTCTACTCTCTCGCTCTGTCTGACGTCATTTTATTCATTTTATTTATTGCTGTATTGTACTGAGTTTATGTTTAAACGTTATTCATTTTGCTGATGAATTTTTCATGGTTCCATCTCTTATTTATGTTTAGGAGGACGACTGGTCCTACCAGACGTTCGACAAAGGGTGGTTGGACAGAGAAGGAGGTAAGCAGCTAGAATTCGTTTGTAGTCTATAGATTAGTCCCACCTAGAAGCTGATTGTTGTTCTTTCAAACATTTGAGCTGGAATTAGATTAGTTCGGATGATGAATTGCATTTTGTGACCTTTAATAAGATTACATGATACATATTCCTATTTTCTCTGTTTAAACTAATCTAGCTGCTAGTTTGGACCTAGACGAATAGATGAACCTTTGGAAATTAAGTACTCAAGTGTGCAACATGATACATGGTTAGCAGTTAATCTGTAAAGATGGGTTTGAAGATATATTATGCATACTAGTTTAAAGACTGAAATTTGTGTTTTTGATTGTTGGAAGGACTGAATGACTTCCTCCTTTTCTGTGTTTGTGTGTGTTTTGATGCTAAAGAATTCTAATAGTTGTAATCAGCAATGACTTTATTTTCTTTTAATTTGAAACAGGATGAAATTTTAACCAAGGCAGTCAAATATTTCAATGCAAAAAATTGGAAGAAAATAGGTGCACATGCTATTCATTGACGTCTTCTGCTTTTCATTGCCTTTTTGCCTTATCTCATGGGATGTCCCACATCATTTGGTCTCAATTTTTGTACATCTACCTATCATTTTCATCATTTGCTTTTCTGCTTTTTGCCTTGCAGCTGAATATTTTCCTGGTCGGACAGATGTTCAATGCCTACATCGGTGGCAGAAGGTTCTTAATCCGGAACTTGTTAAAGGACCTTGGACTAAGGAGGTTTGAATGCTTTCCATGAAGACGAAAAAAAAGTAATTTTGTGCTGCTTTATACGTATCATGTTTGATCATGACTTCCCTTTTATGTTTGATACTTTGTAGGAAGACGATCGTATTGTTGAGTTAGTTGAGAAATATGGCTGTAAGAAGTGGTCTGTTATTGCAAAGTCCTTACCAGGGCGCATAGGGAAGCAATGTCGAGAAAGGTAGGTGGAAAAGTTTTCTGCACTAAATTCCTAGCACATAATGCTTTATTTAGTCTCTAGCTACTTTGGTTGTGTCTCAAGGTTGGACCCTCAAGGCCTCTAGATTTTCTTGTGCCTCCTCAATAACTTGGCATATGTCACCTTTTTTTGTAGGATTCTGAACTAACACTGAATGGCTTCCACTGCACCTAAATATATTGCTACACTGGAAGCATTAATCCTTGACATGAGGCTTACTAGGGACCCACACTTTTATAATAGTCCTGTGGACCTGGATCCAATATGTGATCTATTATATTCCTAATAGTACATGGTTTGGGTAAGAAAACCGTTCGGGTACTGCACAAGTCCTCCATTTCCCTAAACCTTGGACACGTATATAAACATAATGGGCAAGGTCAATGGGATAAAAGTACTGTAGCAATATAATTCTCCAATATGGGTTTGCCTTTTTCTAACGTAAGAATAATCTAATGTGGCATAATAATAGTAGGAAGGGCAGTATAAAAAACTTACACTAATACAGGACAAAGGCGCCCAGGTTGAGGAAAAAGATAACCGGAAATTTGATCCTATGATTATCATGTAATTGCTGACGTCCCTTAATTCTATTCATATCAATACATAGGTATTAAATTGATGTCCTCAACACATGGAATATTTTTAGATTTGGCCTTACCTCATCAAATATAGTTAAAAGTGTAGGACTTGGGTCAGGATCTTCGATGTGATCTGCTTATCTGGCAGAGGTTCATGGGCTCTGATCTTGTTTGGATCCTCTCTTAACAGATTTTAAAGGATCTGCCTTTTATGAGGGTCGAATGAGAACTTTAAAAGTGGCAGGAAATGTATGGGTTTTATGGGATCCTTGTTCGTGTGTGCATAATTGCATCACAGTACTCGTCATTCAGTTTAACCTGAACAGATGTTGCTATAAATTGTTTCTTTATTGTAGTCCATGTCATTCATTTGGTGGTGATTTCAGGTTTTCTAGCATAGAGGACAAGCGTTTATGTGCCGTGGAAGATATTGAAACTAGCAGCAAAATGATGTAGATCGGATGATGGAGGATCTTTACAAGGTGGGAAAGAAGAGAATAATGGGAGAAGAGAGAGAGAAGAAAAGAAAAGAGAAATTGTGGGGGAGAGAGCACAACTCACTTTTCAAAAACAGAATAACTCTATTGCATAATTCCAAAGTGTGGGTGAGGTCTAGCCTCTTACATGTATTTATAAAATAGAGAAAAGACATAAAATAGAAGTCTAACTAACCTAAGCTTCTTAATTGACTCAAACAATTAAATATTAATAGAAATCTCAACTTAGATAAAGAACCCTTTCCATACATAGACTCTTAGTAAGAGTTCTAAGATAACTCAAAACTAATCTTATCTCCTCCAAACTGAGTTCCACAAATAGGATAAACTTTTTCTAACAAGATAAATTTCTCACTAATAGCTAATGGCCCCCAGTACTAATATTAATTACCTATTTAAAATGCTAATTTCGTGTACCCCCTTTGGACCTAAAATTTGGGCTTTATAATTTAGCTGATTACAAATAAAAGATTCATAAAACAAAACCCATAGCCATATAATATCAAAACAGTCCCAGAATAAAAGATCAAAACACATCCAATGGTGGTGATCATGCTCATGCATTATAAAACGCCGTAATTTCTCACTGAAGTACCTTGCTTCAATAAAACTTCTCTCTACATTTTGCTTCTATGCTCTTCTGTATCTACAGTTCTTTCTTTCAAAATTTTTGTCACTATGAGAATGTCGCCTGTTAGTTCATCTGCTTACCATTGTCAATGATGTGCCTATTATATTAAGATGGGCATTTATTCTTTGAGGTTTGAAACTAATTCTTGATATCTCAGGTGGCACAACCATTTAAACCCAGATATAAAGAAAGATGCATGGACCAAGGAGGAGGAGTTGGCGCTCATACGTGCCCACCAAATATATGGAAACAAATGGGCAGAAATAGCGAGGTTTCTACCTGGAAGGTATCATTGGATTACTGTTATTTAACATGTACACTCCAGATTATGCTACAATAAGTAAATGACAGTCATACCGCAATTTTCTATGCACAATCAAAATAGTTTGTACATTCCAGCTTGATCAATATTTGGCTTGTACTACATGGGATTTTATGGCCCATGACCTTCCTGGCCAGCAAGTTGAATTCTGAATGCATCATGTTAAATTGTTTAATTGCCTTGATTATTTGATGATTGAATTGGATTTTTGTTAAAATTAGATTTTAGAGTGGTTAGATATGTTGGCGCTTACATTTTAGTATTGCAAACCATGTATTTCTAAAGAATTGCAGGGAAGTTTATTTGTCAAGTCTGATGATGAATTCTGCTTCTTTTTATGTACTTTTCCAATTTTTTCTTTTTCTTTTGCAATTGATAGGGCAGACAACTCAATAAAGAATCACTGGAACTGTTCCGTGAAGAAGAAGTTGGATTCATATTTAGCTTCTGGGTCTTCTGGGGATCTGCATGTAATTGCCTTTCCCAATTTTGACAATCATGAAACTAAAGCAGGATCCATAGGGGGTGAAATGGTGGGACGAAGCCAAGGCACATTGGAGTCTGTTGACCAGCAAATAGACTTGGAGGGTGTCGTTAGCCCCCATTTACAGAGCACAGTTCTTAGGAATGCGAAAGGAGCTCAGAGGCAACTACATCTACAACCAGTTCAAAATGATCTGGTAGAAAAGTATATATCTTTGAAAGAAGGGTTACATGGTCCAAGGAGTCCCTTATCTCTGATCGGCTCTGGGGATAAGGATGCCACTACAAGAAGCCCGATCAGTGGAATTTCTGGAGACGATGCTGAAATGCCAGATGGTTCACATCACATCAGTTCTATTCAACCTGAACTATCATGTGGCACTTCATCAGGTTTTCCTCAGAAGTTGCATTTAAAGAGATTTGCACATGAGCGAAATGATTCTACCAATCTTGCATCTTTTCATCACCCAGGGCATGCTATCATTTCAGTTTCTTCTTCGGATGTTAACTTGGATGTTACTGGAGCTGCCAGAAGAAATAGTTTTCCTCCTGAGATGCCTCTTTCTGTCACTGCTAAGAGATCAATTGAATCTCCTAGACGGCCATGGCGCTATGGAGTTCCCATGAATGGATTGATTTCTACTGATTTAAGTTTAAATGGTGAAGCTAACAATAAGTTCTCAAGTTTGCCAACATGTGAATTTGGTGGCCACAATGCTGAAGTTGGTAAACAAAACAATGTCCCCAGTGCACAGCTATATATTGAGGATGTAAATTTTGGTCGCTTGTATTATGAGCCTCCCGTACTGAAGGATTTGACTGTGGCCTTAGAAAATGATAGAGTTTCAGGTACTGACAATTTTATCAGAATAGCAAACAGTCCAGTTTGTTGTTCTACTCCACCTAGCCATATACAAGGTATCTCTATTAATTGTAGCAGCCCAGAGTCTATGTTGAGGAATGCTGCAAAGAATTTTAGGAGTACCCCATCTATTATTAGAAAGCGAGTGCGTGATACTTCCAGACAAGAAGCCAATGCAAATGATTCTGATGGGATATGTTCACCAGAAGTAAGGACCAACAGTTCCACTGACACACTGGGATCGAAGCATTCACATTTGTGTGAAATTGATGGCCAAGACAGTCTCAACAGCACAGATATACAAAATGTAAAGCGGATTTTCCTATCTCACCAAAACCCTATAAAATCTGACGCATCTGTTTCTTTAAAATCTGTTGAAAAATGCCTAGAAGATGCATTTGATATGGAATGGGATCATGCCAAAGCTAAATGCAACAACTCAGCTTCTGCAGGTGATCCTTATGATGCCAATTGCAATACAAATACAAAGTTTATATGTTCAGACAACTCATTGGAACCTAGGCAAGTGGCATCAGGTCTTTCATGAAACAGCATGCCTCTTGATCGTGGTGACAATTAAGCTTGGTAAGTAATATCTTCTTCATTTTGATTTTGATGCATGTGGAAATCATCACCTCATGTATGACCAGCTTTAGCAGTTGAGTGGTTATTTCTTGTAGTGCTCTCAAAGTTGTGCTGACTTGATTTAAAAATGTCAAGTCTGTTAAGCATGCTTGAAAATTAGAGATAATATTATGATTTTTCTCAGTATGTCCTTATGTCCATTGTGCATTCCGTGATGTTTGCATAGAATGATTAGCATTACCACATTAGTGACTCCTCAGTAGAAGTTTTCAACCATTTAATATGTGCGATAAGTATGAGTTTGTCTTTGGGAGTTCTAAATGTAGCATGAAAATCTAGTGATTCATAACACATATATTGTCCAAAATAAGCACATCAATCATAGTTGTCATGACGTCTAAACGGACCATAGGCATTGGAAAGGGGGGGGGGAATCAAGGCGACCAAGGCACCTTCCAGCTAAGGGCACTTGGATTCCAAGGTGTCGCTTAGACAACTATGCTATCAATTCCATCATCATTTTGTGATGGTTACCTTCATCTTTTGCTCTAACAGTTCTAATATCTGGATTTCTCAATGCTTCTTTTTATACTTTTTTTCAAAATACAGAATTCATCAATGGGTTCACCTTCCCCAGCAACTTACAGAATTCATATTTGGCTGTTGCAGGAGTTTTTTTGTATTGCCTAAAAGGCTGAACAAGACAGCACACCATATGATAGCAGGATATTGTTTTGCATATGTAAACATTAGAGGTAGGATTTTTTTTTGGGGGGGGGGGGGGGGTGTGGGGGATGGGATTGGGGGCGTATATAATAGAGGTAGATTTAGTTCTTCATATTCTATTAGTGATTTATTCCTAGTTGTCACGGCAGCTAGTGACCCAAGGTGGTGGAGGGTTCCTGGATGCAAGGCGACCAAGGCACCCTCCCACCTAGGCTACCAAGGAACTTGGGCACCAAGGCGTCACCTAGGCAACACCTTGACAACTATGGGTTTATTTTTTTTAACTATGATGCTTGTAGTACAAGATTAACCCATATACCCACTGCAGATCGTTTAAACAACATTTTTGGCCTTTATGTGACAAATGTAAACAACTACCTCGACATAGTGGATGTGCTACTTTTACTTTTGACCCTTGTATTTTTCTGATATTCTGTTTGTAATTTTAGTTACTTTTGTGAGATTAAATATTATTTCAGCTCTTATGAAATAAGAATTGACACCGTTACAAAATTTATGACTTACATCCATAATAAGGGTATTAAATATTATGTCAGCTCTTATGAAATAAGAATTGACACCGTTACAAAATTTATGACTTATATCCATAATAAGGGTAAAAAAAACTATAAAGGCAGCATTAACTTTATGACTTACAACCATAATGAGGGTTAATAAACTAGAAAACACTGCAGTTTTAGCCCTGCAATGCTCCATATTTTCTCAGCTTTTCATGTCTAGGGGATTTAGGCTATGGAGTTGGCCCTCCCAATCCTTAAGAAAATCCTTTACTATTGCAGACATCAATCATTGGCAGGTGATCCTGACATGGTGTTTGTTGTGACCAACTAAGAGTGTCCTTACCCTTTGGAGTCCTTTCCCATAGTTACTATATGGGGAGTTTATGGGAATTGGTAGTCAACTTTTTTTTTTTTGAGTAGAATTAATCACATATCTGCACTTTTCTGTTCTTATCTTCCTTCCTTTTTCGGCAAGGCTATTTTCTTCTATTATTAATTAGCCCTCTTAAAGTACGGACCTTAAGTATGTCATGCCATTACCAATGGTACTGGCATGTGCTATTTTACATATGCCATGGAAGATTGTATCTGTTAAACAGATGTGATGCAGTCAGCCAACCCAGATTCCAGATTAGGAATTAGAGATCAGCTCTACTGGTCCACAGGCCCAAATCTAGAATATTTTCCTGACAAACAAGGGATAAAGAGCTTGTTGGTTCTGATATTCTAGGAACCTGCAATAATGGGGGAAAAGAGGGAAAAGAATTCTTATCCAAAGAGAGAAGAAAGGTAGCCATAGAGAGGAGGGAGAGAGGAGAAGAGGGAGAAGAAACTAGATCGATGGAGAGGGGGGGGGAGAGAGAGAGGCAATTGCCAAATTATACAAAATTTAATACATTATTTTCCATCAAAAAAATTTTTTTTTTGGGGGGGTGGGGTGGGGAGAGGTTGTTAAATATTTATTGGAAAACAAAAGAAAGACTCATAAATCTAAAACTTTTAGGTAACTGGACTAACTGAACTTACAAGGATTCCAAAATGCTTAACTAATTAGAATTATTGAATCCTGAATCTTCTAGGGAACTTGGGCCCACACAACTAACCGAAAGAGGACCCTTTAATTCAGCCCATTAAATAAAACCGAAAGAATTAAAAGCCAATAAATATGACTAAACTAAAGCCAATTTAACCACCTAATGGACCCCACTACTAATTAAATATGAATTTCATACATCACTTTAGGTCCCCAGTTATGGGATATATAATTCAGCCCATTAAATAGAACCGAAAGAATTAAAAGCCAATAACCAATGGATATCAATATCAGACCAATCTTTAGACCGAGCCTGCATTGGATGAGGATTGCATGTTTATGTATGCCTATACTTTTGGGCGGAGTTTGATCTTTAATTCGTTTCTCTATCATCTTTTAAACTTGTTTTCTAACGTGCGTTTTTGTCGTGGAATCAATTGACACTTTTTGTGTCATCAAATATCTATTGACACTTGGGTTGATACTGTTTCTGCTTCAACTTCTTTTGAGAGTGCGTAGTGTTAAATAATTTATCAGCCATGCTTCAGCTGAGTAGCAGGTCTTTCAATGTTAACTGAACCCTTGGTTGATGAAGGTGCCATGCATATGTTTGATTGTGATTTTCGAAATTGATGGAATGTCTGTGAACTTCTTGATTATTGCAAGATGGGTTTAAACAATCTTTATCCATCATCAATGTCCATTACTGAAATAATTGCCCATGAGGTTGGGAGCTTATAATAGAAATACTGGAACTTCTGTAAGTTTAAAGAGAAGTGATTATTCATATAAATATAATCCTGCATTTGCATTTTCCAAGCTGTCTGTTATTGTTTGTCTTGCAACTCCATCCATCATTTTTTGTATTTTCATCTTTTGCAGATCTTCATTGTAGCAGAATGGTTCTACAATTGAAGCTATAATCATCTGAAGATTTAGTGAAAGAACAGTCTGCCCAAGGACTGTTTCCAGACACATACTCTATGGAATTACATTCTATGGGATGGCGAAAAAATTCCCACGATCCACTGATAGTGTTTCAGTGGGTTCTTTTTGGAAGGCATCTAGGTGATGTCAAGTTCTTTTGTTAATCTCTCAATTCTTTTTTGTGTCATAAAATTATAGTTGTAAATAGAGCTGGGGAGGGGGGGGGGGGGGGGGAG
>NC_056564.1:18956053-18977012 GCF_013358625.1 Macadamia integrifolia | reverse complement strand
GGGGAGTTAAAATTCTAATCAATCTTTACCAGGATTTGGTTGTTAAAAACAGGACGCGAATATCTGTTGCTAGTTGAAAGGATAACAGGCTTACTGTAAAGAAGTAGAAATTCAGTGAAAGATCTTTTTGTTTAGTCCTTGCAATATTTCCCTAATTTGCTATTTCAGTCAATTCTTTTTTGGCGCCTTTGACCTGCCAACTTAAAGATGGGATTTTCAGGTAATTTGGATTGCTTCAAAAGTTGATTCAACAATTAACTTGGTGCAGTGTTTTAGAACTTGGAAAATCATGTCACTTGTGAGTCCTTAAATTATAGGACCGGGAACAACCTCCCAGTATTTTCGGGGAGATCAGATAGAAAATGCAAAGGGGGTGGGGTGTGTGTGTGTGTGTGTGTGGATTCAGAAATAATTATAGAAACAAAACTTAGAACTAGTATTGGTAATTTAAGAATTTGATCTAATAAATTGACTATATAAAAGGTTTGGATTCTGGATTTGATTCAAGAATTATTCATTTTCTTAAAAATATTGAATAAAATTTTGGAAAACCTCCTTTTACCATTAGCAATTGCATTTTTAAAGAATTAATTATTAATAACATCGCTGACCAACTTGATTTTCATTTTAAAACTATGTTGTTAGATGGATGCTTAGTATATCTGACGTTACGTTCTGCAATTTATGGATAAACTCTGAGCTTGAAAAGTTGCTGCGCTTGTGCTTTCATGGTGACACCACCTGATGATCTCACCTTGAGAGTTCCACTCTTATAAGTTCTCATTATATTACTAAAAGATTCGAAGGATGGTTTGACTGTTTATAGATAAAGTCCTTAGCTATGGTTAGCATCTAAGAAACTATGTATTTGAGTTTGGGAAATTTCTTTGGAAGCAGGGAGAGCAGTTGAGGAAAGACGACTCAGACTTTAATTAGTGGTAAGGTTTCCATGAAAGAGAATAGAGCTACTGGTGGTGATCTGTTTGGAGCAATGGCTGCAGGATCCTCTCCTCCTCGACTCTATTCTCCGGCGCAACCACAGTACCCAACACCGTCATCGTTCACCATCAACTCTATTGGCTCAACTACATGGAGCTCTAAACCCACCCTCCATCTCTGTAATCTCTTTATTCGTTCACTGGCTTTCCTCTTCTCCTTCATCTCTGCTATCTCACTCGTTGCACCCTCTCCCAACAAGAAGAAAGACGAAGCCACGTTTAGTTTCGGTCTACACCCAGAATTATGGTGAGTGATTCTGATTTGGTATCCTACACCATTCCTGTTCTCTTTTATGATCAATATCAAGAGAGCCAATTTCAAATTCAATACAAGGGGAAATTATTTTCTGCTACCCAGGGCTCATAGCCAAAGAAAGACATGAAATAATTTACTTCCCTTTGTGTTCCAAAAACCCTTCTCCTAGGTTTCAGAATTTTCAAAAATATCTTTCTAAGATTTCATTTTTTTGACTTCGAGCCCGAATAGCAAGAAAGTTCTTGCAACCTGGGTAGCATTAAAGATTAACAAAAACAAGAGATCACAGTTTTAAAATTTCAGGCAGCTAATAAATAGGCAATTTAATTCTTAACCAAAATATAAATATAGGAAATTGATGGATGTAGGTACAGCTTCGGTGTTACCATTTTGGCATCTATATACACAGCCTTCCAACTCTTCAAAGGTGTATTTGACATTGTTCATAGAGGTCTTCTTATCTCGGATTTGGTCTCTGACTATCTAAGCTTCATTCTTGATCACGTAAGTAATGCCTTAATCAAGGATCACTTAAGCTTTTACTTGTTCTTCTTACCCTTTTTGGGATTGTTAATGAATGGCTTATTGGCTGGTGGGATGCAACAGCTGCTATGCTACCTACTCATTTCATCATCTTCACTATCAGTGCCGGCCATCCTACGGATAGAAAGTGTTTCGCCGATTTGGAAGGCAACCATTGTGTCTGTGAGCATGTCATTCGCTGCTTTCTTAGTCTTCGTAGCTTGTAGTCTTTTGTCTGGCTACAAGCTCTGCAAAAGAATCATCTGGTGAATGTGAATTCTAATGTTGTTGTCAATTCAACTCAGTTCAACCTAATCCCAACTAATTAATGGGGTTAACTACGTAGATCATTTTTCTTTAATCGATTTTATTCAAAGACGTATGTTTGTTACTGATTCTAAACTCTATATATGTTTTTTCTTACCATTGGGTCCATTGTAAGCTTACATTTTTGGCATAATGTAGCTTTTGCAAAATAATAATAAATGGATAAATTAAAAATAAATAAAATACTTATGTTGATATCTGCTTCATTTATATTTTGTGTTGCTTAGCTGAGATTGAATCTTTGTCCTCTCTAGTCCCATGGAAGATGGTGGTAAATTCAAAGCTGGAAGACGCAACATCTTCTTAGATTATTTCCTTCTAATTATGATTTTTTTTTTTCAAAGGGGCCACTAGGTGATCATATAAGAGACCACAAAGGAGTCAAAGACCGACCCATGCATGGAAAGGTTAGGATTGAGGTCTAAGAGGGCCATACAATTCTTAGAAAACTGAAAAAAAAAAAAAATCATATTAAATGTGCCTTTTTTTAACCCCCCGTGCACTCTCCAAATGGAGCAGTGCTTGATTTTATATGCCAATGCTCCCTTTGGTAGCAAGGTAGTTAAAGAAAAAATATGTAATGAAAATTTCGAACCAAAAAGAAGGAACACTAAAATTTCACCTGGTCAGAAGCGTTGGCAGCCTTGGAGATCCTCCAATCTCTCCCTTTTCCCCTTCTCATCTAGTCACCAACGACCCATCGCCTGCATTACAATGGAGACCCTAACCTAAACCAACCTGATTTTTCTTGGTATGGGTGGATATCTTACATTCAGGCTACGGAGAAAACATTTTATTACTTTGATCTTAGGAAATTCTCAAATATCTTGCACCAAACAACATGATTCTACACTTGTGCAATCATCCTAATGCGTTTCACGAATTCCTCTCATTAAATAAGATAAGTGGTTCACTAAATCTGAATCTGAGAGGCATCAGAACTTCTTGAAGATAGTTGGCGCTTCCCACAATGTGCAAGGGACTATGGAAATTTGGTAAAGTTATCTCTAGAATTCTAGGATGCAACCTTGCTCGGATTCACCATTACATGTCTTACTTGTACAATTAGAGAGAAAAACATTTCTCCAACTCAAAATACTTATTAAGCCTATTACTCATAAATATATAGAAGAGAATTGCCCACAACATAGTGTGGGGATGAGGAATCTCTGCAATGATAGTATGAAGAATGGTATCATCCACATGGGATTCACATGGTTGGGATAATAAAGAGAAAAGAAGAAAAAAAAAAAAATTTTTCATGTGAGGGGGTGATAATACAATGGTGTCATTAAAAAAAAATAAAAAAATACAATGGTGTCATGAGACTCATGACTTATGATTCGAACTTACCAAGATCAATTCAGGTTAAGGTTAAACAAGATAATTTAGGCATCCTTCACTTTGAGAGAGGCAGCCCAATTTGTTGAAAATCAATCGATAGAAGAATAAAATAGTAGACCATTTCTTCTGTTGTCCTTTATACCATTGAAGCTTATATAGAAAGAACTCATGAGGAAATTTTCTTAGGTTGTTTGATAAGTATATTTTTGGGAGAGGCATAGGTATGCCGTCGATATCAAGTATGCTAGCGGATAGTACCAATAGGAACATATGATGAAGTATCATTCAAGAAAGATATGAGGGTCATTTCAGAAAAAAGAAAGAGAGAGATAAACACAATGGGTGCTAGTATACTTGATATCGACGGCATACCCAACATTTTCCCATAAAAAAAGGTGAAAAAAATAATACAAAACACATAATAAGTCTTTTATGTATTTATTTTTTCTTTTCTTGATTTTAAGTTTATATAGAACTAGTTGAGAAGATCGCTGAAAGCTGCAAGCTTCGTGGCCCCTGCACAAGCGCAAGGGTAAATGAGAGTGAACACAGGGTTGGAGCAGAAGCGGAAGGAATTGGAAGACAACAAATTGGAGCAGAAGTGGCAGAATATAGAACATGTCGAAACCCTTCTCGACTCCCCAAGCTCCAAGAATATCTCCGGCCATGCCAGACGCCTGGGTTTCCTTAACCCAGGGTTTCTTCCAAAATCTCGGACACTTCTCTGGCTTCCAGCAGTTGACAAGAACAAGGTCACTTTTACCGGTCTGCTTCGCAGCCTTCTAAAGGGTCGAGAGGATTGAAAGCGGCCGTGTCACTTGCCTTCTCTCCATCAAACACCCTATCTTAGTATAGCCTTTCATTCTATTGACTATATCTGGGCATTTTGATTTTTCTACTTTGTTTTCTGGTGTTTGCTCCTGTCAATTATGCTGTTTCTATGGGATTTTATGCTTGGACAGGTGAAATTATTTATTTTTCTGTATTCCATACCACTAATTCGTAAGTTCAGCGTTATGTGAGAATTAACTTAATGGTTGTGTCTGAGCATTGCCATTATTGGTATTAATCAGACTAAGTTCCTAAACTTAATCTGGGTGTTAAATATATTTCATATTTGTCAAATGGGACTTATTTGTGATGTATGTTCCCAAAAAAAAAAAAAAAAAGAAGGATCTTCAAATGCATGTCCCATCTTAATTTATCTGCTATGATTCCAGTTGATTATAAACGTGTTTTGATTCTAGTTGCAGTTCTTGCCTAAACTAAAAGGCAATATCTTCAAGTGTACAGGAATAAAGAAAGTGATAAATTCTTTTGAGGTGAGAGATCTGCACATGATAATACCATACATACGCAATGCCCTTGAATGCCCTGCCCCAAGCCAAGCATCCACTGTGTGAGTACTGCCAAGAGAAGGAGATGTTCCTGCCCTATTGAGGTTAGGCATTTCCATGAACCTCTTCTATCCGAAGGTTAGCCTCTAGTTAGATAAAAAAAGAACACATAACAAGGTTAATCCATGTGTAGAGAGATTATATATTGGCAAAGTAGAAAATTCAGGTGCAGATCAAGCTATAATTCATCAAAATTATCATTAGTGTAGAAACCAAACCTAAAAAACCATACTTTCACATGTTTATTTATCCAAATACTCTAGTTTCCCTGTTATCATGTTTTAGAAATGGGTTTGTCTAAATGACACCTCTATAGGTGAAGTTTGGTAGTTATAACCTTATTTTGTTTACTCTTCATCTTTTCATTGCATCCCTTCAAGAAACAAACAAGGATGCATAAACAATCCCATCCTCTCCCTCTCCGATCTCATTTCCAGCCATTTAACCTTACACTTTTGGAGCCTTACACCATGAGACTGGTCATCTTACCCATCTCTGATGATCTTTTCCAGCCACTTGAAACATATCCTAAGTAACTAAACCTTAAACTTGAATGTCAAATCTGAACCTCCTCATTGACTGATGATCTCTTTCCATGAATGGATATTTTAGAGGGGTAAAATTGACACCAGAAAGGAGGTTGCTCGTTGCAACTTGCAAGTAGAATATATATGTCAGAGAGCTAAGAAGAAAGCAAAGAATTCGAAGAGGCTGTTAATTGCTGAAGGGTAGTTGCTAAGGTTACCTCTGATGTTCCTGTCATTTTCATTGAGTGATGATATGAGGAGTTCCAAAGCTATCGTTCGGGAAGAGTCACATATAGGGATAAAAACCATTAACCACCTGAGGGTGATGGCAAATGTCACTATTGATCTTAGTCACTGTTGTATGATCCCATTGTTGTTGTCATGTGATGGAATGAAGGGGAAGTTGAGATGAGGGGAGAATTGAGAGATCAAGTTGCAGATATGCCATTGGGAAAAGGGTTGTCCAGAGAGAGTGGATGGAGGGGATAAAAATAACTTACTAAGTAACCCCTCCCTTAGATATTCTAAAGTGAGTTAATGGGGTATAAAATTCAAAATATCTATAGGAAAAGAGTTACTTGGTTTTTGGGTGGGTAGAGGATTAAGGTTTGGCCCTCCAACATTCATATGAGAATCATAAAAATTATCATATCGTCTTGATGGGGGAACAAAATATTGTTGGTTAGATGGCTGGGGTGAAGGTTGAAAGGTTTAGGTATGGGTTGATGCTTCCAGTGTTCAGAGCTGAGCTTCTAAAATGTAATTATGAAGAATACATTTATCTCGGCAATTAAGTCACTATATGATAGTTATCATGTAGATCACCTCGGCAGAAGTCATACTATGCATGCTTATAAATTGAAAGGTATTTAATTCCTATCGCAGAGAATTTGCTATGACTATTAATCTCAAAGGAAGAGAACTCCTCATACCGTGTCTTCAATACTTTCATCTCATAGTTCCACTTTTTCTTCACCTTTACCTTTGCGTACTTCGTCAGATTCAAAGATTGACTATCTCTATGAGATCAATTACATGCCTGAAGACCAGCAGATCCACCCAACAAACTACCTGTCCTAAACCCCTACACTGTTTTCCCCGAAAATCCTGAGTCTGCAAAGAAAATGATTACAAGTCTTATCTCTCCTAGAAAATCTTCTGCACCAAAAGAGTTTGTTCAAGCCACTCTTGGCCCTGGAAGTTCCTCCAGAAAAGCTACAAGGTTCCTCCTCTAAACCTGAGTTAGAGGGATCAGACAGACCCCTCAACTATGTTCACCAGATAATCCCATTCCACCTTGA
This sequence comes from Macadamia integrifolia, assembly GCF_013358625.1. Taxonomy (NCBI): domain Eukaryota; kingdom Viridiplantae; phylum Streptophyta; class Magnoliopsida; order Proteales; family Proteaceae; genus Macadamia; species Macadamia integrifolia. The sequence goes on along the minus strand of NC_056564.1, from coordinate 18,970,340 downwards.
ACCACCTCTTGTCCATACCCCTCCTATTGATCCCCTCCATCCAAATTGCCTACCTTTTGCCCCAGTTTATCTTGTTCATGTGTCAACAAGAAATTCCCTTCAGAAATTATAAAGTGCACACGCAGTGCATGAGGCTTCCACCACTGCGGGACCTGGGGAGGATCATATTGTACGCAGCCTTACCCCCGCTTCGCGGAGAGGTTGTTTCCCGACTCAAACCCGCGACCACTAGGTCGCAATGGAGCAACCTTCCCTTTAGAATTTGTTTTCTAAAATTCGTTTGACAATAAGATGTAACAATTCAAGAATAAAACCAATCAAAAGTTCAAAACTATCTCAATGGAAGATCATATGCGTCGTTGACATTCAACATGTACTGGACATATGAGGGAGTCTTCATAATGAAGACTGACCTCGAATCAGGGCAATCCAGTTGGAATTTGGCTAAAAAAGGATCACAGGTTATAGGAATAAGAGTGACCAGAGAAAATAACTTTAGCAAATCAGTATAGAGTGGCATGCAACTTTAGCCAATGGGTTATTGTAACTCATTGAACAGATCTGCAAAGTTTTGCAAAATTCTGATTTCAAACCAGTAGTATTATTAGAAACCCTACTGTCAACTAGGAAAAGTGGAAAGCAAGAATAGAGATGAAATTTTGATTAGGTTATTCAGAGATTGGAGACAGAAATTCAGGGAGAAGTAAATCAGGGAAATATTAATCAAGTTGAAGTCAGAATAAGTGATCACCAATAGGTCTTAAAAGTAATAAACAGAACCTGAAAGTTTAGAGCAAGAACAGCACAACCTCAGGTAGTAGAATAGATGTGACCTGTAATTTGACTGATAGATAGAAGAAGGGATATGGATAAAACAGGCTAGGAATCCATCCATGCCTTTGAAGAGAATCCACTTTTCCACTGAAAAATCCACCTTAGTATTCACTTGGAACCCACCAGGTAAACACCAACGATACTGCAACACCAGATTTCAAAAACTGGAGAGTTTTATTCTTCAAATCGATGGGGATGCCCTGTGGCTGCTACATTTATGGGAAAAAGGTTCTCTGAACCTCCATGGGAGGGTATGCTAGCACACTCTCTCTCTCTCTCTCTCTCTCTCTCTCTCTCTATATATATATATATCTCTCTCTCTATATATATATATATATATCTCCTTCTCACATGAAATGACCTTGATGCCCTCCCACATAGCAAACCGTTCTGTTGCAACCCACTGGTGTGCTCCTCTATGTTGCTTGCTCAGTGAACCCTTTCCTTATATTTATTTATATCTTCTCTGAAAACTTTTGATTGGCTTAAAGTGAGAATTTACATTACTCACCCAATAGGAAAGACGACCTTTCATCATCTAATGAGAAAAGCTCCGAATTAACTACAGTAACAACTAATAAGAAAAGAGGAGCCAACTCAGCTTTAAAAAGCAATCCCAAACCGAGATAAGCTTTAAAATATAAAAAGGAAGAAAATAAATTTTATAAGAGCCCACAACTTAAGTAATTAATAAATCCCAAATAAAGAAGAGTTTTCATCATCTAACCAATAGGAAAGCTCCGAATTAACCCATTACAGTAACAACTAATAAGAAAAGAGGAGCCAACTCAGCTTTAAAAAGCAATCCCAAACCGAGATAAGTTTTAAAATATAATAAGGAAGAAAATAAATTTTATAAGAGCCTACAACTTAAGTAATTAATAAATCCCGAATTCCAACCTGCTGTATTGGATTTTACGTTACATTCTGCTATTTATGGAAAAACTCTGAGCTTACAAAGTTAACCTCTGCATTTTCTTTCATGGTGACACCACCTGGTGATCTCACCATGAGAGCTCCGCTCTTGTAAGTGTATTCATTATATTACTAAAAGATTTGAAGGATGATTTGACTGTATATAAAGTACCTAGTGGTGAGCATCTAAGAAACTACTTATTTTGGGTTCGGGGAAATTTCTTTGGAAATTTTTTGAGAGTTTAAATGGTAAGGTTTCGATGAAATGAAATAGAGCCACTATTGGTATTCTGTTTGGAGCAATGGCTGCAGGATCCTCACCTCCTCGACTCTATTCTCCAGCTCAGCCACAGTACCCAACACTGTCACCATTCACCCCGAACTCTATTGGCTTGACTACCCTCCATCTCTGTAATTTCTTCATTCGGTCACTGGCGCTCCTCTTCTCCTTTGTCTCTGCTACCTCACTTGTTGCATCCGATGCCAACAAGAAGAAAGACGATGAAATCAGGTTTAGGTTTTTCAGTATCCAGAATTAAGGTGTGTGATGCTGATTTGGTATATTCTACAATTCCTGTTTCTCTTTCTTGGTGAGTATCGGAAAGAGACCCGATTTCAATTAAAGGATGAAATTTTGCTGCTACTGGAGTTGCAGGAATTTTCTTGCTACCCAGTTTCGCAGCTAAAGAATTGGAATCTCGAAGGATATTTTGGAAAATACAAAACCTAGGGCTAGGGCCTAGGAGGCTATTTGTGAACCAAAGGGGAAGTGAATTATTCCATCTCTTTGGCTACGAGCCTGGGTAACAGGAAGTTCCTACAACCCCGGGTAGCAGCAAAATTTTATCAACAAAAACTAGAGATTAAAATCTTAAAATTTCGTGCAGTTAATAAGTAGGCAATTTAATTCTTAACCAAAATATAAATATGGGAAATTGATGGATGTAGGTACAGCTTCGGAGTTACCATTTTGTCAGCTATTTACTCAGCCTCCCAACTCTATAAAGGTGTATATGACATTGTTCACAGAAGTCGTCTCATCTCAGATTTGGTTCCTGACTATCTAAGCTTCATTCTTGCCTAAGTAATTGCCGTGAAGGGCCTGAACAGGGATCACTTAACCTGGCTTCTACTTGTTCTCCCAACCCCTTTTGGGATGGATTGTTAATGAATGGCTTTTTGGCTGGTGGGATTGATGCAACAGCTGCCATGCTACCTTCTCATTTCATCATCTTCACTATCAGTGCCGGCCATCCTTCGGATAGAAAGCGGTTCGCCGGTTTGGAAGGCAACCATTGTGTCATTGAGCATGTCATTCGCTGCTTTCTTAGTCTTCATAGCTTGCAGTCTTTTGTCCGGCTACAAGCTCTGCAAGAGAATCATCTGGTGAATGTGGATTCTTATGTTGCTTTCAATTCAGTGAGCATGTCATTCGCAGCTTTCTTAAGTCTTCATAGCTTGCAGTCTTTTGTCCGGCTACAAGCTCAAGAAAATTATCTGGTGAATGTGGATTTTTATGTTGCTTTCAACTCAACTCGGTTCAGCTTTACCCATCCAAGTAATGGGTTGGCGACGTAGATCATTTTTCTCTTATCAGCGTTATACAAAGACATGCTTGTTACCGGTTCTAAGCTATATATATATATATATATATATGTCTTTCCTCACCATTTCTCAAGGGTTCATTGTAGGCTTACCCTTTTAGCCTTATGTTGCTTCACAAAAATAAATAAATAAGTAAAATACTTATGTTGATGTTTGTTACATTTATTTTTTGCTTTGTCCCTGGTCCTCTATTGCGAAGATGCTTAGTTGAGATTGAATCTTTGTCCTCTCTAGTTCCATGGAAGATGGTGGTTGATTCAAAGCTCGAAGACGCAACAATCTATTTCCTTTGCAACTATGAATCAATGAGTTTGTGCTTTGATTATGCTCTGTTTGTTTGCAAGGAAAATTGGAAGGAAAAAAAATTGATGATATTTCAAACCTAGCTAAAAGGAGGAACTATTGTAAAAGCTAACTTCCTTTCTTAGATTGGAACCTTTTGATGAGATGGATCACGTTTGAATGCCTGGTCAGCATCGTTGGCAGCCTTGGAGAGGCTCCAATCTCTCCTAACCCTTCGTAACCAAGCCACCAAGGACCCTTCACCTTCATTATAATTCAGAATAGTGATCATCTATGACTATTGGTTTTAATGGATCGTTGCAAAATCGAAGCAAAACGGATGTAGTGCCTAAAGAGCCCAACCTGGCCAGGTTTTACTTGGTATGGGTGGATAGCTTACATTCAGGCTAGGGTGAACCTTTGATGGTTTCGTATTATGTGATTCTCAAGTTGGGTCATCTCAACCGATGGGGAAAAAAAGCGAACAGGAAACAGACCTTTTTTTTTTTTTTTTTTTTTTGGGTTCAATGCTAGTCCGGTTTTAAAACCTATAAAAATACCTTTTTAATTTACGGGGCCACCTGGGGCCAAAAAGTCCATGCGTGCTAAAAAATTTCATGTTTGGACTGGGAGTTTTCAGCCCATGGGATTGGCTTGGGCCATGAAAAGCTTGAAGTTGGGCTAGGCGTAGCTAGAACTTCTTGAAGATAGTCGACGCCTCCACACAAGGTGCAAGGGACCATGACAATTTGGCTAAGTTATCTCTACGATTCAACCCCTCTGGGATTCATCCTTGTCTTGTGTGCACAATTAAAGAGATGATCATTTCGTTGAATTAGAATACCTATTAATTCTATAACAACATTCAAAACCTTATCCCAACTTAATGGGGTCATCAACATGAAAATTCTAAGCAAGAACGCTTATGAGGATTCATGTAAAAAGATTGATGGGTTATAACTGAGTATAATAAGTGCTCTTGACTTACCACTAGTCTTTAATATAGAAGAGAGGATCTTCCACACCACACAAATGGTGACGTAAAGAATGATATCATCCACATGGATCAACATGATCAAAATAGGAAAGAGAAAACAATATAAAAAAACACACATGAGAGGGTGATACAAGGAACTTTTTCTTAATAGTACTCTCGACCAAAATGATTGATAGAATTTTTTAAACTTAGGGGAGGGGATGATATTTCTCAAAATACCTAGGAGAAAGTGCTATTAAGGCAAAATACAGGGGAGGAAGTGTAATTTCTTCGTAAGTATGTATAGAAATGGAACTAGACTAGGCTATGTGACTCGACTCCTGCTTGTCTTCTATGCACAAGGGGCAGCAGCGCAGATCCGATGTCCAGGAGTACTCGTCACAGAACCCAACACAGACATGCGTTTTGAGACGTTCTAAAGTGTTGGATCTACGCTACAGAGGGCACAAGATCAAGATGGGTGGTCTTTTTTCATTTAAGTGGGTGGGGTGGTCATTCAGGGCACGCTCCTGTGCCCTGGCGCTGCCATAGAACTAATAGAACCTATAGCCCACCAAGGGCCTGGGTAAAGCTCAATGAACAGATAAAGAACCCAAGAGTCTAGCCCGGATCTTTAAGAAAAAAAAAAAAAATTCTAGCCAGATGAAGGCTATAAATTTTGAGGCCATCAGATCATAGCTCTTCAAATATAGATTCTATTTTGAGGGTTAAAATCCTTTTCCAAAGAATAATCTACCTTCACGTGTAGACGACCCAATCACCACTGTGTCTCAACCGTTATCACATCCTGATTCAACGGTGAAGCTTTTAGAGTGTAAGAGAGAGAAACTGAGAAAGCCTCCTTCGATGGTGGAGGCCATGTTGCCGACACAATTGACCGACTCATAAACAAGAAACCTCGAAAATCAACTGCAGATTCTGTACTGATTGATTGATTGATGGTTTGTTTAAGCGTGAAGGAATTGGAAGACAGCAAATTGGAGCACAGAACATGTCGAAACCCTCCTCAACTCCCCAAGCTCCAAGAATCTCTCCGGGAATGCCTGAAGAGTGGGTTTCCTTGACCCAGGGTTTCTTCCAAAATGTCAGAGACTCCTCTGAGCTTACAGAAGTTGAAACGAACAACATTACTTTTAACGATCTGCTTCGCAGCCTTCTTAAGGTTGAGAGGATTGAACGCGGCCGCGTCACTTGCCTTCTCTCAATCAAGCCCCCTGTCCTGGTATAACCTTTCTGATTCATTTTATATAGATCGTCTTGTATTCGGTTCTTCATCTTCAAACTTTGATTTGGGTTGCAGAATTTCTATGGGACGTTGCACGGAGGGGCAGTTACCGGGCTTGCCGAATTGGTGTGCACAGCTTGTGCCAGAACTATCGCCTCTGAGGATAAGAAATTGTTTCTTGGGGAATTGTCTGTGAGTTATCTCTCTGCAGCTACACCTAATGTGAGTCCCTCCTGTTCATTTTATTACTAATCTGTGCGTTTTGCTTTTTATGGGTGAATTCACTTAGTGGTTGTGTCCTAGCATTGCCGTTATTGGTATTAATCAGGCTGACTTCCTAAATTTAATCTGGGCTGTTAAAGACATTTCAAATTTTTTAAAATGGAACTCATTAGCGATGATATGTTCCCCAAACTAAATTGTCTTGAGGTTGCATGTTATGGTAATTAGAAGCTGCACTGCCAAGATAATGAGATGTTCCTGCCCTATTGAGATTACTTATTTCCATGAACCTCTACTATCCGAAGTTAGCCTCTATTTGGAGAAAAAAGAACCCATAAGCCCATGTATAGAGAGATAATATTGGCAAAGTATCAAATTCAGGCACCTATCAAGTTATAATTCATTGAGATTATCATTAATGTAGAATCCAAATTTCAAAAAGTGTACATTCACTTGTTTATCATCCAAGTACCAACTTTTTTTTTTGTCTATTATCATGTTTTAGAAATGAATTTGTCTGAGTGGCGCCTCTACAGGTGAAGTTTGGTTGTTGTAACGTAATTTGTTCATTGCATCCCTTCAAAAAACAAACTAGGAAGCATAAACAATCCCATCTTCTCCCTTTCCAATCTCAATTCCGGACATCTGACTGTATCCTTTGCAGCCTTACACCATGAGATTGCTCATCTGCCTCATCTCTGATGATCTGTTCCAGCCACTTCAAACATATCCCAAGACATGAAACCTTAAAATTGAATGTCAAATCTGAACCTGCTGACTAACTGGTGAACTCTCTCTGTGAATGGAAATCTAAAATTGATACCAGAAAAGGAGGTCACTGGAGTGTTGCAACTTGCAAGTAGAAGAAATATATCCGAGAAGTAAGAAAAAAAAGCAAAGAAATGGAAAGAGGCTGTCAGTCTCTGAAGGGTAGTTACTAAGGTTACCTTTGATGTTCCTGTCATTGTCGTCTAGATATGGGATGAAGGGAGAAATGAGATGAAGGACAAGTTGAGATGAGGAGTTTCAGAGCTCTCATTAGGGAAAGTTTCATATATATATAGAGTACAAAAGGAATAAAACCCATGAACTGCCAGAGGGTGATTGAAAAGTTCGCTGTTGATTTAGTCACCATTATATGATCCCATTGTTGTCAAATGATGAAATGAAGAGGAAGATGAGATGAGGGAAGAGTTGCGATGAGAGTAATCAAGGGTTGTCCGGGGAGAGAGGATGACAGGGATAAAAGTAAATTACCACATTACACCTCCCTTAAGAGGTATTCTGAAGTGCGCAAAGGAGGTATAGAAGTCTGGTTAAAATCTATTTGACACCTCAGAATGTGTCAACAAGAAATTCCCTTTAGAAATTGTTTTATAAAATTCATTTAACAGTAAGATGTGCCAAAATAATAGAACCAATCAAAAGTTCAAAACTATCTTGATGGAAGACCATATGTTGGTTGTTGGATCATCACCATGGAACATTGGTTGTACTGAACCTATGAGGGAGTTCATAATGAAGACTAAACTTGAACAAAGGAAATCGAGTTGGAATTTAGCTCAAACAGGATCAAGGTTGTAGTAATAAGAACCAGAAACAGAGAAAAGTTAGTAACTTAAGAAAATCAAATCAGAATGGCATGAAAGTTGAGTTGTTGAATTATTGTAACTCATTGAACTGATCTGCAATGTTCGGAAAAATTATGATATCAAACCAGCAGTATTCCAAGAAATCCAACTGTCACTAGGAAAACTGGAAAGCACGAATAGAACTGAATTTTCAATTAGGGTATTCAGAAATTCAGAGAGTAAGTCAGGGAATTATTAAACGAGCTGATGTGAGAAGAAGTGATCAGCAATTGGTCTAAATGATAATAACAGAATGTCAAAGTTGGGAGCAGGAATAACACAACTGCAGGAACTTGAGTAGATTTGACCTATAATTTGATTGAAAGGTAGAAGAATGGATAGGGAGATAAGGATAAAACAGGTGAGGAATCCATGTAGACCTCAGGCTAGGAATTCATCAAAGCTTGTGAAGAGAACCCAAGCTTCCACCAAGGAATTTACCTTAGTATTCACTTGGAATCCACTAAATACGCTCAGAATCCACAGAGGTAGGTCTGAATCCACAATATCATCTTCAAAATGATTGGGGTGGCCCATGGCCATTACATTTTGATTTAGATTGAGAAAGGAAGAAGAGATGAAAGGCCAGCAGCATAGCCCATCGAACCCAGCCCTTGGGGTTGAGCTTAGTCCATTTTATGGGCCAGGTTTATGCCCATTACTAAGTCTTTAGTAGTTCTTGCATGAGTTACAATTTTTAGTTTCTATTTTATGTCAGATTCTGATCTATTTAATCGGTTTAAGTTGTAAAGGAACCTCCTTTCCACGCAAGGAAGGTATTAATGTACAACGATTCATCAAGCCAATAATAAGAGAAGGGGCATACTTCCTCCCATGATTTGGACAATTGCTTGGACATCTTATGCTGTTATTCTGTGAGATGCAGAAACCCTAGTGGTAGACTAGGTGGGTTAGTGGGATTCTAACCTATGTTCAAGTGGGAGGCTCAACCATATCACTTCCTTTCTAGTTTCTATTTTCTTCTTTCATTCTCCTGCAATACAAGAGGGTAAGTGTCCTGTTTCAGCTGATTTTGGGTGGTTGTTTGTGATTATATAAGGTATCCTGTTGTCATTACTGAGGACATGAATAATTTGTAGGCATTATAAGGTAGTGCATGTATGGTTTTACATGCACAGGATAATGCCCTGCATAAACAATTCCCTTAAATGCCCTGCCCCAAGCCAACCATCCACTGTGTGAGTATTGCCAAGAGAATGAGATGTTCGTGCCCTGTTGGGGTTGGCATTTCCATGAACCTCTCCTGTCTGAAGGTTAGCCTTTAGTTGGATAAAAAAGAACCCATAACAAGGTTAACCAATGTACGAAGAGATTATATTGGAAAAGTTGCAAATTCAGGCACAGTTCGCTCTATAATTCATCAATATGATCATTAACCTTATCCTTTGCAGTCTTACACCATGAGGCTCTGTTGATCTTTTCCAGCCGCTTGAAACATATCTGAATTCACGAAACCTTAAACTTGAATATCAAATCTGAACCTCCTCATTGACTGATGAACTCTCTCCATGAATGGATCTTAGATGGGTAAATTGACAGCAAAAAGGTGGTCCAGCATTGCAACTTGCGAGTAGAATAGATATGTCAGAGAAGTAAGAAGAAAGCAAAGAAATCGAAGATGCAACACTGAAGGGTTGTTGCTAAGGTTGCCTTTGACGTTCCTGTCATTTTCATCGAGAGATGGGATGAAGGGATGTTGTAGCAAATCCTCTTTCTGTGATTATATGATTCATAGGCGTATGTTGCCTTGTAAGATACATTTAAATATGCTTCCCCATCAATTATTTTAGTTCATAATGCTACTTTTAGTCCAACCAAGTTAATTTTAACTGGCCTCACACATAGAGATGTTAAAGATAGAAGAATAGCAATCTAAACGAAAATTCATTGTGGACTTTAAAAAGTTACCAAGTAGTTTTGCTTGTTTCCCAAGTTGATTTGGTTGTGAAGAAGAAGCTAGTTGATTGGAAATTGAATTGATGTGGTTTGATTTTTAAGTTTTGACTGGGCTTCAGGTCAGAATCTGAATGAGTGGCTTGATGTGCTTATGATATATATTCCATTTCATCCACAGCATTACCTTGTCAATATAATGAAGTTTGGTTGTGTTACATTTACAGATGGTGTTGGAAGTTGATGGATCCTTAGTGAGGCATGGAAGAAATGTGACGGTAACCTCTGTTGAGTTCAAGAATAAGCAAACTGGGAAGCTGATCTACACTGCCCGCGCAACTTTCTATAACTTGCCAGTCTCGAGTTTATGAAACTTTTCATGGCTTAACCAATTGAGAATGTTCTCTAGGTGAAATGTGGTTAAACGATAAAGTGCAGACCCAGAAAGCTGTGATTATGCAAGAGGTGGAGCTATAACATCGCCACCAATGGATATTAAGACCTGTGTTCATCATGATAATGAAATAAACAGTCAGCAAGTGCATTCAAATAGTGCTTTTATTTGTAAAATGGTACATTCATTCTTGTTGATGGGAACTTAGAACCTTTTGTATCTAATTCTATTCAATTATTTCTCTATTCCTTTCAAGTCTAGTGATCTGTATTGAAGGCCGCTAATACCTGTAGAGACAATTTTCAAATAAAAGGAGGAGGGGAGGGGAAGGGAGGAGAGAGAGGGGTGGGGGGGGGTGAAGGGGGAAGTTTCTACAATTGAGAGGCCACCACATCTTCTGTAGCCGCACTGCCTTTCTTGCTGCCTCTGATGTGAAGGAAATAGCATTTTGCTGGTGTGTATTTACCAAAACGCTCCATTAGCTGCGGTTCCTGCCTTAATTAATGTACAGCATCTCTAGATTCACAGGAAAAGAATTCTCCTGAGTTGCACAGCCCTGAACCAACGTGAGGATCAATAAAGAGACATAAATGGGCATTAATAGAAGGTGGGTTTTTGGATTTCACAGGGATGTGGGCGTCATTATGCAACCCTCGGGGTGTGACAAATGAACGCTACCACCCCTGTGACACCTATATAACAGAAATCATCGGATCAATATATATGTGACACCTGTCACATAGCTTTTATTTTCACTTTTTTATATTTGAGGGAAAAGGAGATTGTTGAAACTTGAAAGGCTGGATTTGATCCAATGCCTAACAAGTTCTTTGCCAAAACAACCCAATATATCATCTCAATCCCATGGTCTTAATTGATTGGTGATCTTCAAATCGACTAGGAACGGTAGTCGAAATCGGATCATCCCATTACTAATCAAGTAGTTACTTGGTACAACTCTAGACCTAACCCTGAAATTGGTGAAACCGATTAAGACCCATTCTAACCAAACTGGAACCATCTTTTGTTTGGTAATGAACCATCCCAATAGACATCCATAATGGATAAAGGATTGGGTTGGGGGAGGTAGGAGGGGGGCGATTTCATGTCCAAAACGTAGTTTAAGATACTCCCAATTTGTTATAGCAGCTATAGACAATAAACAGACATTTGGAGTTTGGCCTTCACCTATATCAAGTGTTGTGGTTAGGTCAATCCTCTCTTGTGAAACAGCTTGCGTCGACTATAGTGATTTGGTGCCCAGTCCTTTCTTGGATTTATTTATTTATTAATTTTTTTTTTTAAAAGTTGGTTATTATTATCATCATCATCATCTTGAAAGTCTGGAATGCACCTTCTTCCGAACACAATGAGGCACCATGTAAAAATGTTCCCTATTAGAAACGCAATGAATCTGGATTATGGGAAAGCATTATGGCTTAGTTTGGTTGTTAAGAATGAATAAGAAAAAAAAAAAAATTAAAAACTTGAATTGGAGAAGATAGACAGACTTGTAAATCAATTATTACATAATGATGATTTATTTTTTTCTATTCTTTTCTATTTATTTCTTAACAACCAAACTAAACTATCTATACACTACAGTGCCATGAAAAGACTGGGTTGGCGGCCTACTTCTCAAGTAGGGTGGGTAACTTGAAATATAAAAAGTCTCCCACCAGAAAGAAACAAAATGGTATCATCAAGTTCTTTGAAAATCAGAATTGGAGGTTGAATCTGTCATATTGAATTGTAATGGGTCTCGAAAACCCTAGACCTGACTATCATATCCAAAAATTCAGCGATCTAGTGATCAAATTCCTAGAATTGGCCACACTGAATCAGCTGGAATCGAGTTTAATCAGGACTGATTCCAATCCAAATCTACCAATCAATCGATCCAGTTCTGATTTTTGTAACAGTGGGTATGAAGAAGGCAATTGGGAATTATGCGGTTTGGATTGGGCATGGTTCATTGGTAATGGCATCGGATTGATTGCTGTTGATTCTGATTTAGTCAAAATGGTGCAAAATCGACTTAAACGCTAGAAATCCAATACAAATCCATCAATTCAAATTGACCAAAATCATAATCAGATCAATTGATTCGGATATGCTTCCTAAACTCATATGTGAAAGAGAGAGAGAGAGAGAGAGATATGGTCAACTGAATTTTTTTCCAGTGCCATTAGAGGAAACCTAACATACTTGCGTGCAACCCTGATATAGCCAAATCATACGGCTCAGTAGGGTGAGGACACGCGTCGCCCACTGGGACACGTGTCGCCCGCCAGGTAGGGAGTATGAAGACTCTATCACGCTCTGTCACGTCGTTTGCATGAGAGGAATATTCCCCACAAGGTGGACCCCAGAAGGCAAGAGGAAACCCTAGCCCCGAAGAAGCATATAAGGAGGCCAAGAGGAAGGAAAGAGGTAAGCTTTGATACCCTCACCATTACTCCCTTATTGAACTGTGCGACCGACCCTGACTTGAGCGTCGGAGGACTAACCCCGGACAAAGTTCCGGGCCTCCGTCGTCTGTGTTTGTGTAGGTTCGACTAACGGGGTTTTTTGACAGCAACAAACCCCAAACCCCCTCAATTATTGAGTGCGCGTTGAGCCTCTATTGGCGCTAGGGAGGATCTGAATCCCCTCAAAGAGTTGTACTTTAAGATTTGAAGAGGTGTCTGAGTGAAAGATTAAAGAGAGAAGGATGTGTCACCACAATTGGTGACATCTAAGATTTTATAACAAGTAGTGCACATCAGCACATGGGTAGAAGTGAGTGGATATATGTGTGTTCCCTTTATCAAATTTCAACACGGAAGTAACAGCAAGTGAACAAGTTGGAAGATGTCATTCGAACTCTTATCCTATGGGGGAAAGATAATGGATTTGCCTCCTCCTACAATGGATAAGAACATTCTCCTTAAAAGTTTCATCAGCAATTTCGTCCTAACAAAATCTGATGCCATTTTTATTTAATCCTTTTCTACTTTGTACTCATTTCTTAGGCATTCTCTTTGTTTACATTGGTACTAAAACTTCATTGATGAATTGGGTAGTGGACCCGCAGCCAAAGGGTGTTCCTCCTAAATAAAGCATGGTAGTTCAATGTTCAAACAAAATGTCAAATTGGGCTCATGGCAGTGAAGAGGAGGATTGGAAGCTAATGCCTAGGGGAGGTTGAAGATGGGAGATGGGGGATGGAGAAAGTGGGGTACTAGAGTTGATCACTTGACCTACATAGACTTAGACAAAAACACTAATATGTAGCCACCAATTGTGAGAAATGGGAAGTGATAATTTTTTTTTCCTTCTTTTTTTTTCTAAGAAGAATGTTACCCATTAATTTTTGTATATGCCTAAACATAATAGGTGCAAAAAGATTCCATTACCCCACGTTAAAGATGCTCGTATATGTCCTTTCATTGGCCGAGTCTACAGGCATATACTTGCACTGGCGAATAGTGTTCTCCTACCCAATTTTCTTTTCCAACTACGTACATCACAACACATTATGAACTTAAAAAGAAAGGTAAATTCCGTATCAGAGTTTTTTACAAAAGAAATACAAGATTTATACTATTTATACTTGTGACAGAGATTCTCATTTGATAGTGATCCTGCGCCATAGACACAAATGACACAATAACCACCATGGCCCCTCCAAAGGCATGCACCCTAATGTATGGGCACACTCTCGGATAGAAAATACTTATCGTTTATATTTTTGTAGGCATTCATCTCTATTGTTTTATGAAGGGATATTTTATCTCGGATATACCATTTAATAACTTCACCACTAAGGGTAGAACACATGGCGTTTAATCACAGACCAAGGGACTCCTTACAACTCACTGTGTCTATTTATAAGGGCGAATAAGGTATTTCACCCCTTAAGGGTTTTAAGATTTTACCACATCCACCCTATAAAGGAAAAAAAAGGTAACTCTCATTCTGGCTCTTCACTATTCGTTGTATCTGGAACTAACTTAAGCATTGGAGCCTTACCCACCGGAGCCCCCTCGAGTGGACTCTCTTGTCTGTTTTGTATAGGTCTGATCTGAACCAGATTTGGCACCAACAATCTCCAACCAAGGTTGATTGCTTGGTTATTTTCACTTATTGTTACAACCAGTAAAGTTTCCTCTGTGATAAATAATTTTTGGTTATTCATTTGGGGTAGGTTTTTTATATTTTTTCCAAAATTATAATGTTTTTTTAAAGAGCTTATAATGGTGTTAGTTTGCTCCTTTTTTTTTTTT
>NC_056564.1:18929109-18956033 GCF_013358625.1 Macadamia integrifolia | reverse complement strand
TTTTTTTTTTTTCTTATTGGTTGGTTGGTAGTACTTTTTCTTAGTTCTTACCCATTCGGACCCGATGGTGTCAATCCGGCAAACAATCGACTTTAGATTTTTTAATCGTCAAAGTCAAGGAAGAGGACCCACAAAGTTTATGACAATAACGCCCATGACGGTTCCCAACTTTTTCACAAGTGTTTCATTCCACTTCTAATTATTCCATTTATTTATGAGAAAAAAGAAATCTGTTACTTCCGTTTATTTAGAGGGATTTTGTTAGGTGAAATTTAAGGATACATTAAAAGTAGCTTCTTTTTTATTCCTATTTAATAAGAGTATGGTATGAACCAGCAGTCTCATGTGATCTGTCTTCTCTCCCTCTTTTTATGTAATGTAAAGGCTAACATTAGATTAAGCCACACTGTCAAACTAACAACCATTTCTTTTTATTTTATCAAAAATGAACCCTATCAATTTAACATTCCTCAAGCCTAATTATAGACGGATGTGAAAAAGCCCTACTCATTTTTTTTCATGCCCAATTGTGTCTTGACAATTGGTATAAGTAAACTAGATGGACATATAAAAATCCTATATTGTGCTACAATGGTGCAATGAAGATCTGAGAGCACCTTGAGGTGTATGACCGAGTGCTCCCATCCACCCATAACTAACTATATCATTGCAGTGACCGCAAAAGACGTGGACTCTAGATGGACAAGGTTCGTTGCCCTCTATTATATATAAGTAGAGAGTTGTCCTTTATTATTTAAAAAGAGAAAAGGCATCTAACTCATGTGTGACCAATGAGTACATGCATTGAGACATTCAACAGAGGAATATAAAGTGATCATTTTTCCCCTACATGTGTCTTGCCCAAGAAAGCACACATTATTTTCTCCATTTATATTTATTGAAAAAGACAAAAAGAAGTAGATGGTTAAGTGTACCGCTACCCATAATAAATTAATTGCTAATGTGAATCACATTATAAAGTGCACATTATTATATAATATAATATTGATATTTCTTAATATATTATTGGTCTAATACTATTTAGCAAAATTATTCAGAAAGTTGACCGGGTTGAATATCTCTTTGGCGCAATAGGGTGCTTAACGAAACACAGAGTTCAAAACGATCATACGCCGTCCAAGATATTTCTAAAAATTAATACCCGCCAGACACTTTGTTACTCCTCAGAGGATCAAAATCCAAGGTGGACTGCTCATTATGTTTTACCTCTTTGACGTTATTTGAAAAATAATTATATTTCAAAGTTTTTATCTAAATTAGTTCCCATGATATTTTTTCCTTCCACCTGAAAAGGATTTTCCATTATTTTCATTAATTTACGTTGCATGAGAGAACAGATTTATTCTTTTTCCAATAAAATACATATGGTCCCACTATTATTTGGACGGTCTTGATCTTCCAAATCTTTTTACACAACAATCCAGGAAAACATCCCGTGTCCTGTCTCCAAAAGTCATTTGGTAAGAAAGAGTATTAAATTATGAAAAGATCAGGAAACAAACATTATTATAATGGCAAGAAGCCAAGAAGAAGGAAAGGGCAAAAAAAAAAAAAAAAAATTCTAGAAATTCCATAATTTGTTATTTCCTGATAACAAATTATCAAACCTGAGCCTGGAAAGCCAAAAATCTGAAGCAGCTCCTAATCATCTCCGATTCTCCAAAAACTATTCTGAAAAATCTAAACCTAATCTTTTAATTAAAAATCTATCAAATAAAATCCCAAAGGAAACCATTTCTAACTTGTCTTCCTGTCTAACGGCGAAGCTGACAGAGCTTTTTCATCTGTGACGGCGACTTCCTCATCGCTGCAATTAATCTTATCAGCTTTCGTGTCTGAAACCTGCGGGACCACCTGTAAGAATATAACACGTGTTAAAGCGAATGAATCCAATCCTCTCCTTCACCGGAGGATCGTCTCTTTACGATCAACCGCCAATCTAATCCGGCCGAAATCTCTCTCACACACACACACACACACACACCTGATCTTCCGATGCATCTCGTGGTTGCCTTGATCGTCTTTTGTTACATTCCTCCGTTCCAGCGTCGTCGGAGGTCGTGTTTGGATGCAAGACATCAACACCGACTACTAAAATTTAAACAAAAAAAGAAAGAGAAATTAAGCGTTAGTTTCTCATGAAACAAGAGGTCGTTGCACTACAGAACTGTGATCTGCAACCAATCGAGCGATGCCGGCACCGGAAAAAAAAAAAGTAAAAGACGATGAGAGAAACGGAGAAACGGAGAAACAGAGAAAGAGATATCTACCGGGGAAATAAACTCGTTTCCTTCTACTATTTCTGTGGCTTTGCAGATCGAGTGTAGAGTCAGATCTGTCAGGAATGTAGCGATCAAGGGGAGGATGAAGATACATTAAACCGCCATTCTCCACCATCGTACTAACAAACGTCGCTTCTATGGAGTTTAGGAAATTCCAATGCTTCTCGTTTGTCCATAACCCGCCCAAATTGCACGCTTCTTTCCAATCGATCGACATTAGAAAACCACTTTTCTTTCAAAAGTTAGAGAGATAAACACCCAAAACCACCCTTGGATGAAGACTGGAGAGAGGGCAAAGCGATGTTTTTCAGGTTTTCGAAGTGGTTTTTCTTCTAAGCTTTTCCGGATTATAAAAGGCCTGCTAATAAGAGCTAAGGTGGATTTCTTTTTCTTTTTCTTTTCTCTTCTTTTATTTTCTTCCCTTCGGATCTTTTGGGAGCGGATACAGAAATATCTTCTTCGGTTATGTTGATATATACCTGCAGTCCACGACAACATCTGTAGATTCTACGTAAAAATCGTTGGATTGGAATCTTATATCTTCAGTAACAAAACACCATATTGATATTTTAAAATATGATTCTAATCGAATGGCTACCGTTTAAGATATAGTTGGAATCCATCACTTCCATGCTGCTCATGATCGAGAGTCGAGAGATATTTTTTTGTTCTGGGGATCGGTGAAGAGTCAAAAGGAGATTTGAAATTCTAAAGTGATCGGCATCGGGAATAAAGATCTGGAAAAAAGAGATAATACTAAGAAACACCTAACCTACAGGGTTGAATGATGGAGGCCATTCTCGAGGGCAAACACGTGGTGATGGTGTGGGGTCCTAAGTACAAACTCTGATGATGAGTGGGTTAATATGGGACCCACCAACAAAAAAAATCAATGGTTGACGTGGGCTGCGTTGGACCTTGGCATTCACAAAGAAAAGATCTTTTGAGCTTTTAATGACGTTCCAATCCAAGTAGGATATTTTTGCCTTTTTAGGGAGAGAAGGGGGAAGTGGGGAGAGGGGACTGGTTGGCTTCACGTAAAGCAGTAACACGGCATTTGTTTATGTCAAAAATGTACATAGACAGCTCCGTTGGCAAAAAGAGCAGTATAGAGAATAAACGAATTAAGAAAGTCAACGTCAAAGAATACTTGATAGGTATACTGCTGGCGTATGGAAAGTTAACGGATGCATTGGATGAGATTAGGGGTGTCAATTCGTGGCCCGAACCGGTTAAATCGATCAAGACCGACCGTTTATAGACCGGCCCAGCCCGGACCGTTTATTAAACGTGTCGGGCTTGAGCCCGACCCGTTTATAAATGGTCGGTCTCGGTTTTGCTACTTGAACCGTCGGGCGCCCGACCGAGACCGACTGAATAAAGCCCGACCGAGACCGGCCTATTGTGCACCGACTTGGCCCGACCCTTTAATGATTGTAGAATACCTATTTTACCCCCCAAATTAAAGAATAAAAACAAAAAAGTAAAGACATGTTCACATTTTAAATAATGGTTATATTTGGTATCATTTATTGATTTATTATCATTTTTTTGGGCTTGCATGAGTGGGCCGGAATATAATAGCACATTTTAAAGAGGGCCCGTTTAAAAACCGGTTAAAGCCCGTTTAACATTAAACATGTCCGTAGCCCGGTTAAGGCCCGACTAAAACCCGATTAAGGTGGTCCGATTATAGCCCGAGACCGACCGACCGAATATAAAGTGTACCATGCCCTCAATAACTAAGCCCGATTAGTTAAATGGGCGGACACGGTGTAGCCTTTGAAAGTCTTCAAGCCCGATTAAGCCCGATCGAAACCGAACCGGCCCGACCGGTTGACACCCCTAGATGAGATATTATATACGAGGGGTAGGGTGGACATTTGGTATGGTTTGATCAGATTGATCACGACTAGATAGGTTGACTTGCGACTTAAAATATATAATATATTATCGTCTTGTCGATCAAGTCATTATAATTTGAGGGATTGTTTTTTGAATTACGCTTTCAAGGCGAGTTTTATCGCAGCTATTTAGGTGTAATCTCTCTTCTGCATAGTGAAACATCTTCTTCTTCGTCCGAGAATGTAGCATATCACACTGGTGTATGAACTTTATTAAATTTCTATGTTGTGCGGATCTATTATCTGTTTATTTTCGTATTTTTTTCGATATTTGCTTTAAAAGTGGGAAGAGAGAAATAGACATAGTGAATGCTAGCTTATGATGTATTGACAACATATCCAATCTTTTTCCTACCTTGTAATTTTTTTACTTGACCCAATCTCAAAGTTATTTAGGTGTTGGAATTAATGCTGCCAATCAATTGATTCACTTTGATTTTGATGGGGTTAAATCGGTTTCAATTCGTTACTTGGTTAATTCATAATCAAATCATTAATAAAGATTAGGTTTTGGTCCCCCATTTTGATTGGGTCAAAATCAGTTTCAGTTTGTTACTTGGCTAATACATAATCATTTCATTAATAAAGGTTTAGTTTTGGTCAAGACTTTGATCTTAGTTTGATTTTTTTTATTATCGGTTTGTAATAGTATTGCTATTCAGTTTGGTCTAATTTGGCCTCATTTCGATTTTCATATATAAAAATCAAATCGATGATATTTGATTTGATTCGATTCAAACTGAATCAAACAAATATATATATATATATATATTTATTTATTTATTTTCGATTTTGATTCCTAGTTCTTCTATTTTGACTACAAATTTAATAACCAAACACCCAAGGATTAAAGTATCGGTATCGGTCATCGTATCGGTCAGTCAAAATTAAGATACGTATCGGAGGGTATCGTATCGTATCGGAGATACGCTAAGATACGCACATAAATGGATAGAAAACATTTTTTTAAACACTTTTGCATAAAGAATTTGTTAAAAAAAGCTATTGATAACATGTATTATGCATAAACACTAAATTGAGAGTATCGTACTAAGAATTCAAAGTCTGTAGTTGTCCCATAAATGTAAAATCCTTGTTCCCAACCTTGATTTCCACTTTAGTTAGAGAGAAATATGACTGACATCAACTTTTGAACAAAAACCCTTCAAAAAATCGTTTTTTTCTGAAAAATTACCCATATTGGCCATTATATGACCGTAGCGCCGATACGTATCGATACTCACCGATACGTATCGATATATATATCGATACTCACCGATACGTGCTGATATATACCGATACGTACCAATCGATACATACCGATACTCACCGATACGTACCAATACATACCGAAACGTACATTTTACCTCAATTTTATATTTTTCATAGAGTCGTATCGAGGCATGTTGTATCGTATCGATGTGTATTAGTGGTGTATTGATGCATATCGGTATGTATTGTAGGATATATATCGATACGAAATGATTTAAAAAATTAAATGTATCGTATCGGTCGACTAAATTTAAGATACATATCGGAGGTTATCGTATCGGTATCGGAGATACTTAAAACCATGCAAACACCCCTCTGGTTTCTTCGATGGTGGGATCAATATGATCCTATGATTGACATCCTTCCACCGTAAATTCAAAATTCATTCCAAATATTTTACAAACACTCCACTCTACTTTCTCACTAGCCTGACCTCCTCCGATTTTTTCTCCACTGCCGCCTGGCATGGATACTTCGATCCGACAAGGAAACAAACACTGGAATAGGTGCGATACCGTACCCAGAACTAATCTGTGCAGAATTTAGATAAACAAATAAGAGAAACAAGACCATGAACTTAAAATAAGAATATAAAATAAAAGCTGCTTGACCGGATCTATTTTTCAGAATCAAGAGCCACGACTGTAGGCTTTGATCTGAAGGTAGAACAAGAAGCTAGCTATATGCAGATGCAGATGCAGATACAGATGCAGAAATAATGATGCAATTTGAAAAATAAACTTTACTAATAACATTTGGAGACTTTGATTACAAGGTTTTGGGTAGGCTTGGGTTAGAGGATTTCAGGAGAAGAATGATGTGTTGATCTTTGAGGAAGCTTTGGGTTGTTATTGCTAACCTTTGAGGGCAATCGAACTTGTAGGGGATGATCGATCCTGTTATATGGTATCAGAGCCACGGTGGTGGTGAGTTCGGTTTATTTTTTATAGATTTCTTTTCTTTTGTGTAATCCATTATTTTTAGTTTTGATGATATATAAGCCTTTGGACTTTTGGGAGGAGTGGCAGATGAGAATGTAAGACCACGTTTGTGCCCAAATTAAGTTGGACATACCCCTTCAAATGACTAGATCTAGGAGATTACCCCAAGCTTAAGATTTCTCAAACTATGAGTTGTATATCCCGTTCCATGTCGATGAGATCGGCAAATGTGGCGAGCACAAGTTCTGATGTGCTCCATTATGATGAACAAATAACAAATCTTGATAAAAGACTTAAAAAATGGGATATGTCAAAGATTTCACAAATAGAAGTTTATGAAAAAAGATTGGTTTTCTTTTGAAACCATTAAAACCATTGAACAAACCATCAATTTCACCCCAGAAATAAAAGAAATTACCCTCTTCGACCCTAGGTCTTTACAAGACCTTTACCAAAAACACAAATTTAATTATGTCTATGTCGGCCTCGTCCAAGTAGCCATCAAACCCCTACATCATGAAGGCCTTAACACATCCCTTCTGTTAGCCTTTTGTGACCAAAGATTCCTTGAGTTCAATGATTCCCTTCTGGGAGCCATTGAAACAAGCCTCTGCTATGGACCCATTCACTTCAATGTGTATCCGAACATGTCTATAGCCCTTGAAGACCCAAATATCCTTCACTCCCTTAAAATCAACCTCAAAACTCACGGATATAAGATGATGCATGGGTCTGTTCCCATTTCCATCATCCACCGTATCAAATACAAAATCAAGAAAATTGTCAAACCTCGAGCTCTCAAATGCTCTCCTAAAGGACAAACCCTTTACCTTGAGACTGATTGTCTCTAAGGCACAAAGACTGGGCCCCAGCTTGGTAGCATCTAAGACTGAGCTCTAACTCTACACCACAAGATCAGACCCTAGTTTGGCGACTTAAAAGACCTTAACCAATAAGGCACAAAGACCGGGCCCCAGCTCGGCAGTAACTAAGACCGAGCTCAAGCTCAACACCACAAGACCAGACCCTAGTTTGGCGACTCAAAGACCTTAACCAATAAGGCACAAAGACCGGGCCCCAGCTCGGCATCACAAAGACCGAGCTCAAGCTTAGCATCCCGATGAGAGAACATACACTAGCGCCTCCTCCTCTCTCTCAATAAGGGGCAAATATATAATTTCATAGGAAGGAGGAGAGAGAAATAGACACAAGGAGGTACAAACGTACACTACAATGCTTGACAGTGTTTTTCCTTCCTATAATATATATGGGCTAAGGATCGCTACCTTGTGGCATGGCCATTATACCAACATGGAGACCAACCAGGGGAGACGTATAAGTATCCAACCAAGGGACAGGGTGGTCTTTTTACCACCCTGAGTCTAAACGTATGGGCACACTACCAAGTAGGGATATTTTTCCCATATATATAACAATGTCCATCTCTTCCCACCCAAACCTAATAATCATTTCTATTATTTTATTTTAGTTCCAATATTTGGTTCATATAAATGCGATTCTTTTTCTCTGAATGTAAAGTATAATAATATAAATCAAACCACAGTAAATTTGATGAATAAAAGCATAAACTCTTAGAAAAATGGACATAAGATAAAGTTTTTGAGTCATGTAGAAGTAATTTTTTTTTTCGGTAAGATGATTGCATTAAAAGACTAAAGGAGATCACAATATACAGCATTAACAAGCCAATTTGGGCAAGAAAGAAAACATGAGTCAACAATGATTTTTAGCCCAAAATTGGCCATAGAATGAACTACTATATTGGCTGAATGGCAAATATGTCTGAAAGAAACAAAAGAAAATGAGGAAGCTAAGTGTAATATATCCTCAGTAAGAGGAATGACTTCTACTGTTGGGCTCCTCTCCTTGATCCCCTTAATCACCTCTAAGCTGTCCGATTCAATAACAAGACGATCAATTCCTATTTTAATAGTAAGAAGCATACCATTTTTAATTGCTCTTGCCTCAAGCTGCAAGATGTCGGTTGAATTATCATAATAGATAGAACCTGCAATAAAGTTACCAACATCATCTCTAATGACAACAGCGATAGAACTTCGATTCTTTCTTGCACTAAAAGTTGCATCAGTGTTAAGTTTGAAAGTACCATGATGTGGTTTTTCCAATTTAGTTGAACTTGTTATGCATTGTTTGGGTGATCTGCAATTCTGAAATGAAGAAGTTGCAAAGGCTTCTTCAAATTCTTGGAGATGAGAAAGGGCACGCCAAACCACTTGTTGAGGAGATTCTTTGTTGCCTTTGAAGATGAAAGAGTTCCTTGATTTCCATAACTCCCAACTGATAAAGGCCACAATAGAATCAATTTTTTTAAAATCATTCACTTGTTTGGACTTAAGAAACCATTGCTCAAGCCAATTAATGAAGCTTTCATGGATCATGACATCAGAATGAAGTGAAAGTGGGGAAGCAAACCATGCAGCTCTTACAAATGGACATTAAAGAACAAGATGCATGGTGGTCTCTTCTTCTTATTGACGTCTTGGACAATCAACCTCCATATTTTGTAGACGCTTCTTGAGGTTGCTTTTACATGCAATGGCATTATGGCAACATCTCCAAAGACAGTTGCGAAGCTTTGGAGGGGCATTAATTCTCCACAATCTTTTCCAAAACTCCTTTGGCTTTCCACTATCATTAGTAGATGCACCTTGTAGCGACCTGTCATCATGAGATTTAAAGAGATGATAAGTTGATTTAATAGTGAAGAAGCCATGCTTATTAGGGCCCCAAATCAACTTATCTTCTCTGGCTTGCATTGGAAGAGGAATTTGCAAAATCTGATGGGCTTCATGAGGAAGAAAATTTTGATTAATAATATCAGAATTCCATGTACAATTTTGACCATCAATAAGAACAACAACCTTTTGTAAGGAGCAAAAAGGAAGCTTGGGACTTTGAATTATCCTATTAGAAAGTCTAGAAACCCAACTATCTCCCCATATGTTGACACTTAGACCATTCCTAATTGACCAAGAAACTCCCCAAGAAAGAAGGGAACATCCACATATTATGCCTTTCCATGCCCAAGATGGATAATTACCAATGGATGCTTGAAAAAATTTTGTGTTAGGAAAGTAAAGACTCTTCATAACTTGGATCCAAAGGGAGTTTTCATTAGTAATCAACCTCAATCCCAACTTGGCTAAATATGCCATGTTTTGAGCTAACAAGTCTTTGAAGCCAAGCCCACCATCATCCTTGCTTCTAGTAAGCTTTTGACACATTGGATTCATTGGAAGCATCTCCCAATGAATCCAATGTGTCTTCTTAACTCCATTCTTGCCCCACCAAAATTTTGAGGTTGCACTTGAAATTAGGTGAAGAGTAGATTTTGGAAGCTTGAAGGTGCTCATGGCATAGTTGGGAATGGCTATAATTAATGATTTAATTAAAATTTCCTTACCTGCAGGTGATAGAAATTTTTCCTTCCATCCATTCAACTTGCTAAGAACCTTGTCCTTAATATCTGCAAAAATATTAGATTTAGATTTAACAAAATCACTAGGAAGACCCAAATACTTATTCTTCCCTTTAGCTTCACTACAAGGAAAGATTTGTATAATCTCCTCTTTCACCAAAGGTGGGGTATTCCTGCTTAAGGTGAAACAAGATTTATGCAAATTGACTACTTGCCCTGAAGCTTTGCAATATTTTTCAATTATATCCTTCCAATTATGGAGCTGGTTTCCTTGAATTCTCATGAAGAGGAGATTATCATCAACAAAGAATATCCTTGAAATTATTAGACAATTCCTTTTCAATCGAATTCCTTCTATAGCTCCTTCATCAATGGCCTTAGATATCATAAGAGCAAGCACATTCTCACAAATGAGAAAAAGAAAAGGGGAAATAGGATCACTTTGCCTAATTCCTTGAGAAGGAATAATACTTCCTTTTGGGACACCATTTATCAACATTTAATATCTCACAGTTGTTACACATTGCATGATATGATGGACCCATTTCTCACAAAAACCCAGCTTCTTCAGAACACCTTGGAGAAAAGGCCAATCCACTCGATTAAAAGCTTTTTGTATATCTATTTTAAGAGATGCAAATAGCTTTTCTCCTTTCTTTTTTTGCCGAAGAAAATGAAAAACTCCATGGGCGATCAAGATATTATCAATGATTGATCTTCCCTTAATAAAAACACTTTGGGTGTGGTCTATAATGTCATTTAGAATAGGCTTCAAGCGATTAGTGAGGATTTTGGATATCACCTTATAAGCCACATTGGCTAAGGCAATTGGTCTATACTCACTAATGGTTACAGGAGACTTTCCCTTTGGGATTAAAGTAATGTTAGTCTGATTCAAATGTTTCAAGAGAAATCCAGATATGAAAAAATATTGAACTGCCTTAATTAAGTCATTTCCAATAATGTTCCAAAAGTTGCGGTAAAACATACTTGAAAGTCCATCTAGACCTGGAGAATTGTTTGGATTGATTGAGAAAACTATTTTCTAGATCTCCTGAGATGATGGGATCTCATATAGCCTTGCATTAGTAGCATCATCTATTTTTGGTTGAATTAGATCTAGGACATTATTCATATCTTGAGACGATTCAGCTTATATAAATCAGTGAAATACTTAATAATTTCCATTTCAATTTCTTTAGATTCTTCCGTCCATTGACCATCCACCTATAGTCTCCAGATACGATTATTTGTCCTTCTTTGAATTTTTGTTGCATGCAAGAAGGCAGTATTTCGATCTCCAGCCGTTAGCCAATTAATTCTAGATTTTTGGTGCCATAGAAGTTCCTCCCTCTGAAGCATTTCATCCAAGTTTTTCCTAATTTCTTCTTCTTTTTCATGATTAGTTGATGATGTTCTTCCCTTTTGAATCTCCTCAAGTTTTTGAAGAAGTTTCCTTTTTGTATCTTGAATATTACCAAATCAAGTCTGGTTCCATTGCTTCAGTAGACATTCTCTAATTTTCTTGCTTAACTTGAACATTGCAGATCCCTGAATATCCAAACTCCATGCTTTTTAAACAGCTTCTTGACAAGTGGGGTCTCTGATCCAAATTTGTTCAAATAGGAATGGTCGTCTGCCTTTTGTTCTTTTTGGGTAAGTGTCAAACGAAATTGGTAAATGATTTGATCTACACATAGGTAGATTAAATATTGCAGCTTCATCAAACAATATTCTCCAGTTATAATTGCTGAAAGCTCTATCTTGTCTTTCCATGACAAGATCTGCTCCATTCCTTCTATTTATCCATGTGAATTTTGGACCAGAATAACCCAAGTCCATCCACCTACAAGCATCTACCACTTCCATGAAGCGGCAAATGTCAACATGATTTTTAGATCGACCACCTTGCTTCTCATAAGTAGCTAGAATGTCATTGAAGTCATCCCAAACAAACCAAGGCTGATTCTTAGTTTCATCTAAAATTCTTCTCAAATCAGTCCAAAATTTTTCTTTCTCATTTGAAGATGTTGGGGCATATACACAAGTTAAACGCCAACCAGATTTTAATTCAGAAGTAGATAGATGGACATCAATACTATTTTTAGAAGTAAAGAGTACTATAATATCCACATTATCTTGCCACCATAATCCAATTCCACTAGACCTACCTTCAGGAGGAACATAAATATAATGATTGAAACATAGTTTCCTCCTTATTTTGTCAAAATACTCACCTATACATTTAGTTTCAGCAAGAAAAACAAAACATGGCCTTTTTGAGTTAGTTAACTCTTTTAAGGCACGAACTGTCGAGGCTGGCCCAAGTCCTCAACAGTTCCAACATAGGCCTATCATCTTGTCTCGTGGAGTTGCTCGCCAGTAGCCTCCGTTGTTTTCTCATTCTTAGAATCACTAGAACCATTTGAATCTGGTGCATCCGTGGCTTGATAAGCTTGAAGAGTTTCAGGACTAACATGGGAAGATTGGATTATGGTGGATATGGGTTCAAAGATACCTAGCATATGAAATATATGGGCTTGGGCCTGGCCTTGATTTGGGCTTAATGAATCAAAATGGAGCAGCTTCTGAAGAGCCATTTTAGATATAATATTTTGGTTGAAGAGATCTTCAACGTCATCACGAGCTCTCTTTTCTTTCCCACCACAAGTGGCTATGTCATCATTAACATTAACGTCCAGTTTGTGGGGCTCAACTGTATGGCAAAAGTTCTCTTAGAGAGAGAGTTCTTCAACATCATCACGAGTGATTTTCAACATGCCAGATGAAGAAGATTCTGGAGCTATATCTATTGTTTGTGTATTGGAACCCGGTATTAGAAGATCTTCTTTGTTGTATCCAGTTAGAGATTTACAATTGGCAATGTCTGCACATTGGTTGTTAGATAATAATTGCTTTTCATTTTGAAAATTGGGGCTACTCTGTGAGGTTGAGGCATAGATGGTTCTAGAGGTGGCTGAGAGGTGACTCGATTGTCGTGCCATCATCTTCCAACTCTGACCCTCTCTATTCTTGTTCCTTAAATGAGTTAAGAGCAGCTGAGCAGATTCACCTCCAGTGATGGGGTTCCTCTAATAGTTTGTGGCTCTTAGTTGAATTATTGATAGAGCATCCAGAAAGTAAAGAGGCTGCAAATACTGCCAACCTTTCATTTTCCATAAGATGAGCTTCATTGACATTTGGAGGCCTAGGTGGTGGTTTGAGTTGTTTCTCTATAGAACTATTTGCTCTCAACCATGGACCGTAATTCCTATTGATAATTTGTGGACATTGACAACCCTCACCATAAGATTTTGAATGGCTTTGTTTGGAATTGAAAAGGAATCTACATCTATTATCACCATGACCAAGAATTCCACAGTAGTAACAAAAGGTAGGTAATTTTTCATACCTAAGTGTGATCCAAACACGAGAACCATCGTTAAGAGGAAGGGGCAAACCTATTCTCAGGGGATAATTGACATCGATTTTAGTGAAAACCTTCACAAATTTACCTTCCATCCATTGATCATTGGTATTCCTTCCTAAAATTGTTGCTTTTAATGGAGAAGCAAAACGTTCCACCTGTTTGATTCCCACATTAGGTGTAACATACCCAGCAAGAAGGCCATGGAGTTGAATCCAAAAACATACCTTACTAAAAGAAAGTTGATCCACTGGTGTTGAAGGACTCCATTTTTCAATAATAACTAAGTTTCCAGAAACAGACCAAGGAGCTTCATCCAAAACATGTGCCATAGCCATTGGATCATTAAAATGACATAAGAGAGTGTTGTCGGTAATGAACATGATATCAATTCCAGCCAATCCTCCCCAAAAAAACTCCAACACTGATTTAATATGAGAGCGTCTAAGAGGTTTCCTAAGAAATATTTTAACTGCAATGGTCCTACTTGCAGTCTCTATCTGTGATGGATCAAGATCACTATCATTCAGTTGAAAATCATCAAAATCGACCCTCAATAGTTGCTTCGATTTTTCCATAGGACTGGAAAAATCATAGACGAAAGGCAGATGTAATGAAGAAGATTGCAAGACAGATTAAGAGAGAAATAAGCAAAAGATTACTAGACTTATGAAGCACTGATCAAGATTTGCAGATGCAGAGTGCAAAAGCAGAGGAAAGGAAACACCAGACCCAGCTGGGGAAATTTTTCAGTCAAGTAGAAGTAATTACCGGGCACTCAAATTGCAAAATCTCTCTCATATATCATTGTGTTCATTTTATGAAATTCCTTGTTTGAGATGAACACGAAACCCTAATGACCTTAGTGATATTTCTCCTTCTACAGCCCAAAATTTATTTTATAATTATGTATGTATTTCTATTTACACCACTGGTCGGTGGCTTCTATCCTCCCCTAACCTGTAAAACCCACTCTTCTGTTATTTTCTTCTTCTAACTCCGTTAAACGTGTCAGATCCTCAAGAGGATAATAAATTAAAACTAAATTATCTTGCATGAAATTTTTGGGTACATCTGCCTATTATTTGGTATCACCTTGTTATTTTCTTTTCTTTTCTTTTTTTGGCTACTAAACACAGCCTTAGCTACCTAACGTATATGAGGGTATTTTCAAACCTTACCTGGTTTTTCATCTCCTTTGGCTGCTACCAAGGGTTATATGTCAGATAGAAAAACCTTTGGTTGTCATTTAAAAAAAAAATTGATTCTTTTACGTTATTACCCTTCATCCCTATCGATCCAACAATATGGTATCAGTCAAGAATCGTGATCAAATCAGTTCTTTTACCAATGCCATTATCAATCCAATTCCTCAAACCATGGTAGAGAGAGATGCAAATAGATGGGAAGGGAGGGGAAGGAATGGATAATATAATCAAGGAGAGAGAGAGAGAGAGAGAAAGTTGGAGACTTGTTCGTGAGTCACCCTTATTGTCAAGAACCGATCATTGAGTGAAAATTAGTGAAATCAATAGACGGTTTAGATTAACCACAAGATGGATCTATGGCTATAATACAATATTTGTGAAGGTCACAGTGATCTTTTACAATTGCGACATTCACAATGATCTTTCACTGTTGCAACAATAACTGCCTAGTGTAGTTGGTGAGCTAAGGTGCATAAAAAGTCCACACTCACCAGGAGGTCTCTGGTTTGAACCTTCTGGATGTTATCTCATCACCTCCCTAAATATCAAAAAAAAAATCCTTTCACTATTGATGCTAGCGAAAAAAGTGAAGGCTTGAGTTTCTCGCACCAGTGGCAGCGAAGATGGAATCTCTACTACATCCCTTCTCACTAGTGTCATTGAATTGCATTAGAGTCCATTTCCTTAATAGGGTTAATATCTTAATAAGGTATGGGAGTTGGGAGTGTAATAACGATTAATAGCAAGTGGTGGTAGCTTCGGCTTGTGGAGCCGACACCCAGGGGAGGAGGTCGTGGGATCGAACCCTGTTGTATGCATTGTGTGAGTGTGTGTGTGTGTGTGTGTGTTTTCTTATTTATTCTGTACCCACCCGTGGGTTACCCATATGGTTAGGGCGAACTGGAGATTGTGTGGATTAGGCGCACGGTCTTAGGTTCGATTCTCCATCTGTGCATCTACGATTTAAGTGAAGATCATAGCGGTGGGTTGCTGTGCTAATCTTCCTGAGGGTTAGTCGAGGTGCACGTAAGCTGGCCCAGACACCTTGGTTAACAAAAAAAAAAATATATATATATATATATTTTAATAAATTCATTTACTCATAAGGGAAAAAAAAACTAATTTACTTTTTAGTCTTAGTATTAGTTTCCAGAATCATTTTTTTTTTATAATAAAATATAGTATTTAATAGTGCATTAGTTTGGTAGACATAATTAGAGATGTACGTTTTTGTTGTCCCCTCTTAATAGATGTGTCAAAGTCCAATTAAAACTTTAAGATACAAGATCGCTGCTAGTGACTAGTCAACTCAATTGGAACGGTACCGATCCAACCTTTTTTTATTTTACCTTTTTTTTTTTTTTTTGAAACTCGAAAGCACAATGATACAATCATACAACTGTTTGATGGATGATGTCTAACCATCCAAGCATTAGAGAGATAAGGACTGACTTTAAAAAGGAAAAAAAAAAGAACTGGTGGGATTTGTAAGTGGACTGACCAAATGGAATTAAAGGATAAATGAGTATTGAAGATATCGAATCCATGTAATAAAATATAAGGAAATAAATGGGCATTTGAATTACTCTATTTAATTAAATTATAAGAATTGTTCAAATTTGATTACAAAGCATCGTTTTAAGTATCGGTATTGTATCGGTCATTCGATATCAGTATTGATATTTGATCAATCCGCATCAATTGCCCGTATCATTTCAAGGGTAAAAAAAAAAAAAAATTGAAAAATAAAAGCAGAAATGATCGATATACTTCGATCCTTATTGATATCGATCTATATCGTATCGATCTATCTTGATAACTTAATCCTTGATTACAAGTCAACATCTCCCCCTAAAGAAACAGAAGATATATTTTTTTCAGAGGGTAAGAGTAGGAGTGGAGTGAGGGGGTATCATAGACATTTCAATGTAAAATTGGCATTTTTTGTACTATAAAAATATTTAAGATTGTTTGTGCCTATTAAAAATAATTAATGGTTCATTCAAAGTTATAAATGATTTTCGAGAAGTGTGGCCCACAATAAAATGTAAAAGGATAACTCTATTGATGCTTCCTCAATTCCCATTGACCTCGGCATGGGTGTAAGAGCTGCACTCTTGGATAGAAAATTCTTCTCACAAAATATATTATAAATCCAAAAGATATCTAATCAAATTGAGCAGCCAATGGAGACTTCGATGTGGAATACACATTAATTTTTTATTGGATTAAACATTAACTAGCAGATGCTAACTTCACCAATTCTGTTATGCCTCAGTCAAATCACATGTTGAATAAGTTCTATTTATATTTTATAATCCTCCCTATTTTACTGCCAAGACCTGACGTTTCTGTCTTCGGATGGGCCGTTGTACTACTTGCAAGGTTAGAGAAACCCAATTTTTTTGGAAATAGATCAAGGTTGAGCTTACTCAACATAGAAAAACCACATAAAGAACCAGGCTAGAAGCTTTGGTTCTTAATTGTTTTACTAGTTTAGTATGGGCTGTACAATACTTGGACATACTTAGAAAAGTAAGATCGAGACTATTAATTTTGGTTGTGTTAAAGAAAGTTGGCAGGTCCAGAATTCTCACAACCAACGATTTTTAATACCAAATCTCTTTTTACACTTACATTAATAAATAATTTTTGGGGGCAAGAAATTGTTGTTTGGTCCCCTGTCTCTGCACCATTAGGGGATCAATATGAGCATTTTTTTTCATATAGGAGGGTTTATTTTGCAAGTTCAAAGACCTCGGAACTAGACAAATTTTTTTCCTCCTAATTTTTTAGAAAGAAGACCATGGTTTCAGTTATTGGTATCAAAGTGATCATATTTTGCTCATTCATATTGTTAAAGGCCATGATCAATACTAATAGTTGACTGATAGCATTTAGGTGATATCGAAACAAGATAGAGTAACAAATTAAGAGGGGGGGGAAGGTAAAAAAATCTAAAATACAATGTGACCCTTATCCTAACACAATGGTGAGTGAAATTACCATTCATTCTCATGAAAGATGAAAATCCCACTCTTATGATGTTTCAATTAGTATTTTCATTGGACCATACCCTTGTGTAAAAAATACACTACCCTCACAATCCCCCAAAAAAAACCCCGAGTCTTGATATTTTGAAGAGCAAGATGTTCCATTTCAACCCATACGACATCAGTATTGGTACTAGCCGAGACCGATACGATTACCAATACTAAATCAATGACAGGCTGTGCCCATGGAAAATTCCAACCAACCGATAAAAGTAACTGTCATGGCCTCTTAATGGCACGATCCGAAAAAACAGCTAACGGAAGACCGTAACGGATAAGAGTTCGGGAGAAGACCGATCTAGTAACCTCCAACATTTACGATTAAGACTTCTTTTTATGATTCTATCGCCAAAGATATTCAATACTCCCTTCTAGAAGAAATATCACACCCCAATCCCCATCCCCCCACCCAAAATGGCTTAATATAATTGAAATATTTGGAACTTGTCCAAGCCTTTTCCTTTTCTTTATTAAAAAAAAATCTTAGGCAGAACCTTATACAACTTCTAGAGACAGTCGCCATGAGAGGTTCATAAACGTCAGATTAGGATCCAAATGTACCATTTGTTACTGATAAAAATACAGATCATCCTCGGCATCAATCGGACGGATCATCGTGAAAGTGAAAAAAAACTTCTAGAAAACAAAGGCGAGAGAGGAGGTGGAGACCTTTTCTCATGCAGAGTCAAACTAAGCGCCCTGCATTTAAGTCGTACCTCTTTTCCTGCACGCTGCTCTGACACGTGTTAAATCTTTAGGCGTTAATCTTTTTTTTCTAAAATTTAATTATTTCTTTAATTAATTAACCCATTGTTTTAATTCTGTGAATGTTTTTCCCGATCCCACAGATCTAAAGTAAATGTAACCGGTTCCAGGGTAGTACAGTAACCTTATCTCCACGGAGTTTCACAAGGACGGCCTCCTTCCACCTTCTAACCGACACGTGGACGAAGTACAGGTTAAAACCTCACGGAAGCACCAAGGGAAGCTTCTGGAAAAGACGTTGCGAGAAGCGGAGCTTCTCGTGCTTTCCTCTCTCTGGTGGCGTGGTGGGGGCCATTGTTTACCCTTTGCCCTTTCTCTTTCTCGTTCTTTTCCTTCTTCCCCTGTTTATCCTCTCATAATTATTCCAGAGAGAACCTTCTAGAAAGAACAGAACACACCCTTCCCTGTTTCTCTCTCCCTCTTCGTTGAGCCTACAGGACAGCAGCACCTCTCTCCTTCGCTGTCTCCGATTGAAGATCCGGCTTCTCGAAGCTTTGTGAAAGGAGAATCTGCTTGTTTTTTGGAAGGATCTGATTCCATTTCTACAGTTACTATCCTGTAATTTTTCGAGGTAATCCTTCAGCTTTGATTTATCCATAAAAAAGGACTTTATTTTTCATTTACAATCCTTACGTTTTCCGTTATCTTTCTTCTTTGAATTATATTTTCCTGATCTGAATTTGGTGAGGGAATAGGGAAGGAAGTGAATCAAACTCTTTCGTTTCTGTCTTAATTGTTCGGAATTTTTGTAGGTTTAGGGTGTGATTGTTTAAGAGCTATGAGTCCCCCGCCGGTTGAACAGATCGGCGAATCAACAAACAGTGGAGACACTCTCAGATCTCTGCCAACGCCTTTTCTCACAAAAACTTATCAACTTGTGGATGATCCTGCCATAGACGATGTTATTTCCTGGAACGAAGATGGTTCCACTTTCATTGTCTGGAGACCTGCCGAATTTGCAAGAGATCTGCTTCCGAAATACTTTAAACACAATAACTTCTCAAGTTTTGTTAGACAGCTCAATACCTACGTGAGTATATCTCTTTACATGATCTTCCTTTTTTTTTCTTTTTTTTTACACTTAAAAAGTGTATTAATTTTTTGATTGGATTAAGTTTCTTTTCATTTTATTTTTTAATATTATTCATTTTTTTTTCTTTTAATAATTTTACAGGGATTCAGAAAGATTGTTCCTGATCGTTGGGAATTTGCAAACGATTGCTTCCGCAAAGGGGAGAAAAAGCTTCTTTGCGACATTCACCGGCGGAAGATTTCACCGGGGGCA
This sequence comes from Macadamia integrifolia, assembly GCF_013358625.1. Lineage (NCBI taxonomy): Eukaryota > Viridiplantae > Streptophyta > Magnoliopsida > Proteales > Proteaceae > Macadamia > Macadamia integrifolia. The sequence continues at coordinate 18,936,415 of NC_056564.1, read as the reverse complement.
ATCGCGTCACCCGTGACAACAACAACAGCGGTCCCAACGGCTCGCCCAGGGTCTCCAACAAACTCTGGCGAAGAACAGGTTCTCTCCTCGAGTTCACCACCAGCCACGGTTACTGCTATTTGTCGCACTACGAGCTGCAACACTACCGGTGAGCTTCTGGATGAGAACGAGCGGTTGAGAAAAGAAAATTTGCATCTTTCGAATGAACTAACGCAGATGAAGAGTCTCTGCAACAACATCCTCGTTTTGATGACCAAGTATGCCAACTCCCAACAAGAAAATGGTGGTTTCCTTGCTGAAAAACCGCTTGAATTGATGCCGCCGAAGCGGCTTTCAGAGGAATCTGATGACACCGCCGGAGTGAGTCACAGCCGAGTAGTGAAGTCTGAGGATGAGACGAGTCCACGACTGTTCGGTGTTTCCATCGGCGTGAAACGGGTAAGAGAGTGTGACGAGGAGCAAGATCAAGAGCAGCAACCGCAACATCACCACCAAGAGCCTCCGCAGCAGGAAAAAAAGAACACCAACAGCAGCCGCAGGGGTCTGAGGTGAAATCAGAACCATTGGATCAGAACTCTGATCATCAAGAACCTCCGTGGCTAAAATACTGTTCTCGTCCTAATGAGAGGGTTTGTAATTGATACGGTAGATGATCGCTACAGCCACGACTACTACTGAATCAGAGATAGGCTAAATTAGAGAGAACAGAACAGAATCGAAGGCCCGTATAAGGAGATGCACGTGCCAAAACAAGGGATCACGTGTTTCGTCAACCTCTACCCGGGTTAAATCAAGAAACTTCTCCATTATTCCTTTTATATTGTTTACCCTGATCTTCATTTTTATTTTCCACTCTTTTCTCTGTAGAGGGGTAATTCTGTTTCCGCGTTTGAATTGAAATTAAAAAAAAAAAAAAAAAAAAAAAAGGAAGAATTTGAACGCTAGGAACTGATCTGTAAAAGCTGGGTCGTCAAGGCAAATTATCCATCATCCTCCTTCCTCTTTTCAGTTTGAGTAATAGAAGTTACTCTATATTTACTAGTAATGTGGTAGCTAAATTTCCAAAATTTCTTCTTTCGCTGCACACGCGTTTCTGCAAGTTTGATAGGTAGGCGAAGAAGAAGTGGAAGTGTGGAACAAATTTTAATTTCTTATTCTGCTCTTGATCCTTTTCACTTTTTCTTTCTCTCTCTCCCTCTCTTCTTCTTTTTTAATTTTTTAATAGTAAAAAATGGTTGGTGTTCGTTCCTTATTGTCGTCTTCTAGAATAGGAATGGGGCACCCGCACCTTCGAGTGTTCGAGAGAGTTGCGGAAAACGATATTAGGATAAGCAGATCCTAAAAAGTGCTTTCCTGAGTAATCGAAAAGTTGTGGGAATAGTGTAAGCAACAAATGTAAGTTGGATAGATCAAGGGTTCGTTTGATAACGTTTTTAGAAACGGGTTTTTGTTATTTCTAGCGGAGTAAAAAGCGATTGATAAAATTGTTTCATTTCACTTATTTTCAGAAATAAAAATTTTTACTTATTTATGGTTCAAGAAACGACCTAGGCGAAACAAGTTTAACTTGTTTCGTTGTTTCTAAAAATGACTTGTGGTAAATTTTTCATTGGTTACTATCGACTTCTAAAAACATGACTTATCAAACATCTTCAATTCTGTTTCTGTTTCTAGAAACGAAAATTTATGTTTCTGCCGTTTCTTGAAACAAAAACGACAGAAACGTTATCAAACGGGTCCCAAATATCCTCATTGTTATGAGGTCATCACCTGGGAGAACTTTTTGTATTCAAAAAACCGGTTTCTAGAAATTTTTCGAATCATTTTGAAAGCTAATTAGATGGTAATACTGATCTAAGAAGATTCGATCTGATTATAAAAATATGATTTTAATTGAATAGTTATTTATATGGCAATGGACTGCGATGTCTTCGAATATCACAAGATACATTTGGATTCATTAATTTTTATAATTTTTTTAAGGAGAATGATAGGTATGTCACCGATATCAAGTATCTTAGCAGAGGCCATTTCAGAGAAAGGTAGAGAGAGAGAGAGATACAATGGGTCTTAGTATACTTGATATCGATAACATACTCAATATTTTCCCAATTTTTTATAATAAACAGTTTATTTTCAAGTAATATATAGTGTTTTTTTTTGGTAGAAAGATATAGAGTGCCGATATACATGTAGATATATATAAATGATGTATAGATATTTCATAAAATTAGATTTTGAAATTTAACATGTGGCTAATCTAAATCATATCTTCTTAATTGTTGAAATGAATATTATTAACCAAAATGGATTATGATGTTCAATGTCAACCCTAGCTAGTGGGTATATATTAGGGATTAACAATTCACCACAACAATGATTTGCAAAAGAAAATATGCACAGAACAAATAGACCCATATAAATTTTCATAGGAAACTGATGTGGGATCAGCCCTAAGCTGATGTGGGATCGTAACACCATTCTAAGGATGAAGCACATGCTCGGCTATCGTAGGGTCGATGCTCCTTTCTATATTTAGCATATGAAAAATGATTATTTAAACTGATTGATCATGGTGCGAGATCCTAAAATAGGAAAACCCCATTAGGTCCAATCAAACCTGATCTAGCCTGATTGATTTACACCCATATATCCACCTACTTAGGAAATAGGAATTGCATTGCCCCGACTTGAGATTGATATCATTCGGATCAGCTTGACAAACCCGATTCTATATTTAAAAACATTGGCTCGAGAGTCTGGAATAGCAAAAATAAATAAATAATGGGGAATTGGGGATAGTGTGAATTGCGATTGAGCTGACTTGATGCACTTTGGATTCTCCGAAAGGCCAAGTCTTAGGTATTCCTTTACAGCAATGTCGTCTCTAATTTTCAAGCTAAGCTTTTGAATATTATTTTCCATGCCTAAGTTGGTGGAGGGAGAAAGCTAGGGTTCTATAACTTTTCTTCGGAGGAACATTCTTTATGTGGGGGATATCCCGCTCTTCTCTCTCTATCTCTCTCTCTCATTTTTATATATCTTTCTGTCAGAGTGCCATACAAGGTTGAACCATGGTTTTATCAGCTTGGTATTGGCTGATTTGGTAAAAAAATATATTTTTGAATTTTTTGCTGATACTAACAATATGTATTGGTATCAGTCACTGCTGAAACCAATACAAATTGGTCGATATAGATGTTTTGATATTGATACTTAAAATCATGTGTTCAACCAATTAAGACACTATTGAGGAAATCAGGCAGCGTTTGGCATTGCTTTTAGGATTATGGAATTAGTTTTTTATTTTGCGAAAGGATGGAAATAGAGTTGGGAATATGGGTCCCAATTCAAAATCGAAACTAAATTCGGTCATTCAGAACTAAATCTAGTCCATCGTAACAAATCAATTTGGTTTTGATTTTGATTTGATTTGATTTGATTTTTTTTTTTTTTATTTGGTTTGATTTTGGTTTTAAAATTGAAACTATCAGTTCGAATTGAACAAAACCCAATAAATTACATTCTCTTTTAATATTTTAATTAATGTGGATGATAAATTCTTTTTTTTTTTTTTTAATGTTTGAAATTTTTTGTGTGAATTGTGAACCTAACATATAAGTTTTTTTTTTTCATAATTAATAAAGATGTAAAAAGTGGCCCAAACCATATACAAATCAGGTCAACTGAATATGAAATCGAAGAAAAATCAAACCATAACAGTTCGGTTCTGGATTAAATAAAACGTTCCCATTTGCTTCATATTTCCGGGCAAGAGTGGATGCTACAACTTATAGAACATGAGCAAATAAATGTTGACTAAGGAGGAGATGGATATAATCATGACATATATTTTTGGCTAAGGAGGAGATTAATATAATCATGACTTATATTTTCATGCTGAGTTTTAATTTGTTAATTCTTTATTTTATTATTTTTTTTAATTTATCATTTATTGGTCAACATCTTCATTTCAGCTCTGCATATTTATTTATATGTTTTTTCTTCATTATCTAAATTCAACTCAATACATCATTATTGATTGTACAATTATCATATAATATTTATTTAAGTTTTAAGAGAATACATTGACATTATAATATTCCCAATGCACCCCATCATTTCATTCACCCTAGTTTAATTATTTTTCTTTTTAAATTTCACAAAAATATTTATTTCATATGATTCAATGTATATTGCTATGTTCTCAGATTATGATAATGAAGCCATAGTTAATCTGTTGAACAATTTTTTTTTTTATTTGCATCACTAAGTTTATACATACATGAAATATTTGCTCTGGGGGACAAATATTTGATGTAGTTGGAATTTTGTGGATCCCATGGTCCTTTGTTTACATATCAAATTACAATCTAAATAAAATTGGTCAAGTGACCGACGGAAAGAAATATTAAAATAACAAATTTCATATCCACATATGCATTACTTCTTTGAAAATTCACAATTCAAAAGTGACCAAAAAACAACTTTTGAAGGATAGATGAGTTTTTCCAAAAGCACGTGGTATTAACAAGGATTTATTTACCTAACCTTGCTACTAACCCTATTAGTTTGCATGAGTCAAAACCCAATTTTCTAACCATAATTTTGGGAATTGTACTTTTCTATCACGTGTTTGATGTATATTACTCCTCAGCATGCATTTGATATGCATATCATATCGAGAAGGGGATAATTATCAGGCTGTGTGGCCTTAACACTACCATAGGGTCAATGATAACACATGCAAAGGCATCTAATATTGATGAGATTTTTCATTTTACAGGCGTAAGCTAGTTATTTCATCTTTTCTATGTATGAGCAGAAGCTCCACTCAACCTGGAAGCCTTCTCTTCCCATATCATAATAATTTATTTTTCTTTTGTTTGAAATTTGTATCAATGTCTTCCAGGTAGGATGGTCTCTTGTTCAATGTTTATTTCGTTTTGAACGTGACTTAACTAATTTTATAATAAAGTCTTTCACTATAGGAAAAAGACAAAATCAATGTATACATCATTTATTTTTTATAGTTATCAATGTATCAATGAAAATGATAAAAAGAGCATACCCGGAGCACGAGACTCTCGCATGTGCGAGGTCCAAAGGTCAAGAACTTCGCGGTCTTACCTTGAAAATGTGGAGAGACTTTCTTAATTGTTTGACCACTAGGTCGCAACATTCGTACCTTACCATTGAGCCAAACGTGCACCTTGTAACAAGGGAAAGTGATGTTTTTTGAAAATCACAAGATAAGTTTGAATTTTGTTGGTAGAGAAAAATTCTTCTCCCTTGCAAGTAACCACCCCACCTCATCTCATGGCATCCATGGGCCTTGCAAGTAACCACCCCACCTGGTGTGAGTTGGAGTGTGGTGGTTACCGACAAGGGAGGGGAACCGGACTCCCGTTTGTTTGTCTTCTTTCAGAGTAAGGAGAATGCACAATAATGTGTAAAATACTAGTACATATGCATGGGCATACACAAGATGTGTGTGAATATAAAATAGGGCATTTGATCTAAGGAGAAGGGTTCTTTGGGCCCTAAGGCATATCTTATGCCATCTCATAATACAATTATTTATTTATTTACTTTTTAGGAGAGAAAATTTAAAAATAAAAATACAAAATTTGAGAGGGCATAGAGTACGCTTTAGGAGCAATTTTCTGTTGGTTGAAGTAGACTTAAAAATTTGACACGTGGCTAATCTTGATTATAAATTTTCTACCCAATAGACCTTTGTGAAATAATCCGTTTTTTTTTTGTTATAATTTATGTATTTAGGCTTCGGTTAGAGGCATAGTTAGTAGAATACGCGTATAATACGTGCATCCAAACGTTTAATTCAAAAGTTCGTAATTTGGCGTATCAATCCAATAAAAAATCGTTTAAGACATGGATTTTAAAGATAACAGTATTATACACGATTAATACTCGTATAATACGTTACATACTCAATAAAACTTTTGGGTTAAAAAATTTTGAGATTAACCCAAATGGGTCAAATCCTGATTCCCGACCCTTGTATTCTATCAGGAACTCTAATCGATCGAAACTATAACCCTTTTTCTTCCATCATCTAAGTAAATCAAAAAAAAGGAAGAACCCTTGCCCTAGTGACCCTTTCTACTCCATCTCTGTTCTCGACAGCCAACGACCGAGGGCGATAGGTAAGACACCAATACTCTTTGCTCTCATTCTCTTCTCCATTTCTCTTCCCATCGATTGTTGAAATTCCAATTAACCATTTCTCTTCTCCATTTCTCTTCCCATTGGTAGTTGAAAATCCAATCGAAGGCAATTGCATTTGCAAATAAACTTTAACGAGAAGTAAAAAAGATTCAAAAGAGATGACTCACATGGACAAAGATGGCCAAGGGTGGGATTCTCCAAAAATGGTTGAAATGAAAACCTTTCTAGGAAAGTTAGCATACAATCGCCATTTGGATTGGACCAACAATTATTTATAACTATAGTTGTAGTTGGACAATGTGAAGAATTAGAAAGAGGGTTCTTCTCCCACTATTTTTGCAATACAATATCTGAGAAATCAAAGGAGTCGAAGAGAGGAGAATCTTTAGCCTTCAAATTGATCCATGACCGGTCTTAGATTGTACCCCCATGAAAATTTCAGGAAAATACAAGCTCATCTTTGGGATGAACGATTGTAAACACTTATTCTCCATCTTCTTGAACCTTGTTTTCATACTAAGAAGAAGAAGAAACATGTAAAAGTTACGAGATGAGCTGAGGTTTGATTCTCCTCTTAGTTCTTTCTACCATGCCCTTTTTAGGAGTTTAATTTAATTAATATTAAATGTGAAAATTCAAAAGAATGGGAAATGATTTCAAATTGAAAAATCAAATTGGATTTTAGTGTCCAGAAAAGCATGATAGATTAGAATTTAATTTCAAAAATCATTTTTAGTCACGGATTTTTGCTCCCGGATTTTTATAGAGCAATCGTATTAAATACATTTTAAACACGTACCGTATCATTGCCATATGAGTTTTATTGCACCGGATTTTTTGAAATGTATTATTACCGTATGGTCCATTTAATTACCATATGTATCCATTCCATATTATTGCCATCCCCGAACTTACTAACTATGGTTAGAGGTTCACAATAATTGAGACGGTTCATGAATTGTTTTAGCAAATTTTCTTTTTAGTGTGTTTAGTTTTTACCCTAAACATTGCATATGTTTCATGTAAAATGTTAGGTGGTCATCCATGCAACTATGGAAGGTGATGTTTTGAATAACCACAAGATAAATATTAACCTCTTTTTTTTTAAAAAAAG
>NC_056564.1:18922709-18929089 GCF_013358625.1 Macadamia integrifolia | reverse complement strand
TTTTTTTTTTTTTTTTTTTTTTTTTCTTTTTTTTTTTTTATCCAAATAGTCTATTCCATCTCAAAGTTTGGACAGTACAATGTAATGCTAATAGCACTAGTACACATGCATTGACATACATGAGATATGTGGCAAAGCAAAGGGTATATTTGAATGAATAAAACTCTAAAAACACAAGGCTAATCCAAACCCTATTCTCTTTGTCGAATGGTTGGAATTGACATATAATTTGTCTATACTGCAAAATAGATGTCTTTGACATTTGAAAAAATAACAAATCTTTGTGACAGTAATAGCTCACCTAAAATATTTTATAAAAGGAAAATTATTATTTGTGTTTTATATTATATATATATATATATATATATCTCGTATCCAACTTTTGTATCTCCTATCGGTAAAATATTTTTCAGTGGAAGAGTCTTTGACACAATAGTTGAGTTAGTTTATTGCAACCTATTGACCATAGATTTGAAATTTAAAAACTCTCACACTCTGGTAAAAAAAAGAAAAAGGGATAAAGTTGCATACATTTGTTCCGCCCACTCTCATTATTGATAATTCCAAATATAGCCTATGAAATATTTTCATGCAGCCCAAGGGCAAAAAAATATATACAGAAAACAGATCACTCCGTGGAGTGGATCAGTGGAGTTGGACTGGACTTGTCCACCATTGATAACCAACGGGAGCACATGCCCCATGGCCCATGCAACTCAATTGTCCCAATTGGACCAGACAGGATTGAAGGGCAAAAGTCCAACCGTCTCAATTCCAGAGTTCATGACTCATGCCGATGGTCCATTTGTCGAATTAACTAAGTCTGTAATCTGCCACGTGGCTAAAATGCATCCTATGTTCTGCAAAAAATATCCATATTCCATACATTTCCCTATCTCAACACATTGCAAACAAGAATTAGGTTTGTACTTTGTGAGATAATTTTTATTTCTATTTTTCTATTCTATTTTTTAACCGAGGATGAAAAATAAAAAGGAGGATATAATAATAATAAATCAGACAATGGTGGATTCATTCAATTTCAATTCCTAGCTCACGTGCCAAAGTTTTTTAACAATAAACCATAAATGGCAACAAACTCAACAAAAGCAAGGTTGAGAATTTGGCTCCTTTTTGGGGGGAACTCTTGTAGAAACGCAACCCTAAAACAATGCAGAAGATGATGGAAAATTAGAACAAACAATGCTCACAGATTTACGAGGTTCGGCAAGGTTGCCTACATCCTCGGTGAGATGAGATCCTGCTTCACTATCAATGGAGAATAGGGTTACAGAGCTCGTCTCTTATACCTCTCAATATTGCTTGCATTACAGAGAATGAAACCATTGCTACAAATATATAGCGAAAACCCCTAATCCAAAAAGTACACAATTGCCCTCAAATATAAAATTCGAGCGGGGGGTTGCGCCCCCTACACCCCCTGCTATGCAAGGGATATAGAGCATCCTCCCCCCCTTGCAACCCCCACGGTGGGCTAACTGCCTAGTGGGATCGCCGTCCTGCCTATCGAGGCGCTGCACCAGTACTCCCTAGATTAAACTGTGACAGAATACAAGACATCATACACCAACAACTCTTGACCTCCGTCTCTGGTCATTCTTGTCCATGCATGTTTGATTTTACTAGGGTTTCATCCAAAAGCAATGGTCTCCAAGAGATATGAATAGAATGATATGAAGGTTTATAAGAACTTGAACACATTCTTCTTGACAACTAGCTTGTATTTTCTTTCCACCCAGGGGAAGATAAAGGAAGGGAAACATCAATCCTATGTGCCTCAGAAATGAACATGCAGGAGTTTTTAACCCCAAGGGGGTAGCCGAGTGGTAAGGGACCTCGCCTCAGGAAATATATGGTTTTGAGTTCGACTCCTCTTACCTCCTTAAGACACTTCACACGGGATGTCTGGTGCTCTTCATTGCTTTCGATGAAGTTGAATGGTTTTTATTCAACCCCGGTATGACCTAGTCCATGCAATTGCCCCAATATGACCTAGTCCATGAGGTTGTGGAGTCAATATAGGCCTGCGGGACTAATCAAGCCGAAGGCCTAGATACCTGTCGTCAACAAAAAAAATCCGGGACACAAAACAGAAATGTACATAAACGTAGTGTAGTAACCATGGCTTTGCAATTTGAGCTGATCACCAATTGTGGGACCTACAGGCAACGCGCAAGAAAGAGGCCATCCCGAATAACTTTTAAATTCCAACAAATGGTAATAGAATTGGGTTGTGATAACTTTAGTGTGCCTCTGACGTCCTAGAAGACTAGAAGGGCCTCGACTATGATTTTTTTTTTTATGTCATTGAAATTTCACATAAAATTGGCTTTTTTTATATGTCATCTATGGTTGACGGTATATTATTTTTTTTTCTTGTATTGAAACGATTCATAGTATAGTGGCAAGATCGCTATTATGATTTAGGAATTAACATGTTTTAAATTTCGTGAGATTTCACCATAATGAAATGGAAGAACATTTAAAAATTTCGTAAAAAAATTAAATTTATTCCCTTCTTTCCCTTCTTTCCAATTATTTTTAGATCCCATTATTTTTCTACAATGAGATTTAATACATGTGACACTTGAAATACAAGGTAATGAAAGAATAACAAATATCAATTCACTTGAAAAAGAATGGTCGACCATACATGGATATCACTTGCCACTTATGTTTGGGTTTTTGTTTTTTCCCGGTAGTCCAACTGATACGTGACTTTAACAATATCACATCCCATATCCAAGCCCATACCCATGAGCGTAGGGCACTGGAACACCAATGGCTGTTCCACTTCCGCTTCCACTAGCAAGATTCTTGTGATTCTCATGAGCTGCTCCTGAAGCCAATACACCTAACGATGGCACCAGACCAAAACATTCTCGTCCCGGTCCGACCGTCTTCATAGAGAAGTTAATAATACCGTTACGTTTACCTTTCCGATCCCTCAACCGGTAACTGAGAAAATGCAAGAATTGAGGCGGCATATAATCCCCTATAAACTCCGATACCGAAATCCTAGCCGTTCCCACAGTCCTCACCCCTGTAGAGGTCTTGCATTGAACCTCTACAGTAATGAAGTAAGCCGAGTTAGGCAAAGGCAGTGGCTCTAGCTTTTGATTCCATGATGGGTAGCTCCCTCCTTCGCTGTCCATCCTTGTCACTACTTCTTGGTTGTGTGAGTCAGTTCTTACGGTCACGAATGCATTCTTCTTCACCGCTCGTCCGTTGAGACGTAAATCCTCCGCAGAGATAATGGTAATCTCTAAAGAACGCGATGATGAGGTTGATGCGGTTGATGCCTTCTCCATGTTTGATTAAATGCTCCTTAATTCTTAGGCTCTATTGGAGTATGGATATATATAACCACTGCGAGAGGCGGAGGAAGACTGGGAGAAGGCAGAGAGAAGGAACGAAGAAGACAAGAAGATGAGGAGTTATAGGAGACCTTCAAATAAGGCATGAATGGTGGTGCTTCGGGGAACGTGTAGGAAATTAGGGTAGCCCTTCGTGGAAGAAGACGATATTCAAAATTCAATTATATCCACTTTTAAAAGCTGATCTGGAACTTCATTGTAAGTTGATGGATCACCCACCTCACCCACATCGGATGGTTGAAATTGGTCAACGCATGAATTCTCGTGGAGAATGCGTCGTCCGTTCTAGTCAATTTTGAAGCGTCATAACACGTGAAAGTTGTCTGCGGGAATCGGTCTTACCGTCTTACACGCCACTCGTACCAGGATCCAGGAAGGAGTCACGATGGAGACCGTGAATCGCACTGGCTTGCGGTTTCTATTTGAAGCATAATTTAAAAATAAATAAATAAACGAAACGGTCAGTATCGGCCAGATTGGGATGGTATTAATTTGGATCGATCTCCATGGATTTAGTTCTTGGTATTGATATTGAAGAGGATTGATGTGTATGAGTCACTTTTGTTCTTTGTTTTTCAAAAGAATTTGTTTTTTTTTTTTACCTTAGGAATGATACGGAAATCGATCAAGGATTATAAATCAATCTCAGCCGATAGCAATATGATATGATTGATACGATACCAATACTTGAAACCATGTCGATCCCTGATCCTGATCCTTATGTATGATTCAAGACTAAGATCATAATAAAAATCATTTAAAAATATTAAGAATAGATATGTCCAATATGGATTGATCTAGACAGATCCAAAATAGTGTTGACCTTGAGTCCTTGACCGTTCCCATAGACGTTCCTTTTTCTTCCTTTCTTTTTTTTGGGTTAAAATTTCATAGTCATTCCAAGCAAATGCTAGGAAATGAATGACTTATGTCACATGGATGTGTGAATTGTATTTTATATGTTCCATCTCTTTTTATCAATCTCCCTTGTCTCTCTAGTGTGTAGAGATTATGTTTAAGATATTGGAGTACTAATCTCTATCTCAATCCAGATCAGTCTACAACGGACAAAAATATCCTTGAATGCTATTAGAAAAATCTCTTTTTTTTTTTCATATATATTATCCTTCATTCATACCAATCTAGAGATATTGTATGGGCCTAGAATTGGAAATGGACAAGGTCAATACTGATCCAATCTGACCGATTCAGCCAATCCTTTCCGATTCTTCTAACCGTTCCGGATACTGGTCTCTTTAGGTTCAAGGTTCATAACCCAAAAAAATAAAAAAAACACTGGTCAATAGCGTAACTTTAAGGGATTGGAAACACTCTTCTTAAAGGTTTGTTGTTTGTTGGGAGAACGTTTGAATGAATTGTTTTCATATATAAGTACGTACTTTATATGATAAAACAAGTTTCAAAATTATAACATGTGTATATCCCTTTGTTTTTGTTCTAATTTTTGTACTTTTATTTTAACTTTTAGGTTTTGAGTTCAAAAGTTTTGGAGAGAAGTTTTGAATAAAAATTTAAAATCGAAGCAAAAATCAAAGTTTTGTACTAAAGACCAAAGTATTGCATGGAGCATCCATACATAAGTATATGAACATCTATATATACAGAATATATGTTATGGCAATACTCTCTCTCTCTCTCTCTCCCCCTTTTATGTTTTGACTGTTGCATACAAACAATGTTACAAAATCATATTTAGTAAGTCTAGCTTTTTTCTCCCAAAAGATCAAAGTCTGTAAAACACAGAAATCCCTGATTATACTATTGTAGGGGCGTTTTAGACCTTAAGTAGAGTATCTTCTTCTAATACGACTCAACATGTTTTAGTTTGTACGTTGGCTTTAACATCAGTGCGGGTCTCAATAGTTCATCTTCTGCAATCCAAAAATACTTCTCATATGAACAGTGGTCTTATATTTCTAGCTTCTAGTTTGATCTATATTTGTTGCATTGTTCGTTTGCTTCTTTTAGTAAGTAACATAGCATAAATTTAAGGATTGATTTTTCTATCATTTGTAAAGAAGGAATAAGTCCTTTATAATTGTTGAAGTGACCATGTGATTGGATTCCTATGTCATTGCTAACTCCAAATTTGTTAGGCTGAAGATAGGTCTAAAGTTCGAGTATCTTAATAATAATAATAATAATAATAATAATAATAATAATAATAATAATACAAAAAGTGTGAATACAACATGGTCTGAGCTATTTGGTATCGGATTATGATTATAGCAAAAAAAAAAAGGTGTGAATCCACTGTATGAGGGTGCCAGCAAATGCCATACTCATCATCCCATTAAAAAAAGGGTAATTTACAGCGCCACCCCTTGGAGAATGCCATTATTATAGGGACACCCCCTCTCTTTCACCAAATTAAACTCAGACCCCCTACCGTCAGTCTCTGTTAAGTGATGCTATGAAATGACATTTTAACCCTTATAAGTAAAACACCCTTATCTTATTATCCCAAAAATACCCCTCTCTTCACACGTATACCGTTTCATTATCTCTGTATCACTCTCTCTCCATGGCCGAGGTGAAGGAATCTCTGTTGTTGCTACCGCCGTAGTCGCCGGAAGGGGGTTCGTAGCCGCTAATCTGAAAAGCCTTGAGGAACGCCGGAAGGCTTGTGATGAAATCCGCCGTCGTCGCCTTTGCCGGAAGGGTTGTGATGAAATCAATTTGGAGATTGCAAGTATCGATCTTGCCATAACCCCATGTCTTTAGAAGCTCCGCCGTGATTCCTTCCATGTCGCCATCTATCACCGCTTCCGCTGCTCTTCACGGAGATCGATCGCCGCTGCTCTTCACGGAAAGAATTTTTTTTTACCTTTATTTCTCTTGCAACCAATAGAAATATAGAACCTATACGTTAACTTTGAGCAGAGGACAGAAAAATTAGATAGAAAAACAGAGAGAGAGAGAGAGAGAGAGAGAGAGAGAGAGAGAGAGGAAAAAAAAAAA
>NC_056564.1:18889130-18920499 GCF_013358625.1 Macadamia integrifolia | reverse complement strand
TTTTTTTTCTGATAATAAAAGTCAACAATAGGAATGTTATCATATAAGATCTTGGATTCAGCTCTTCTTCAACTATTGCTCTCTCTTCAATCAGATTAGATACGCATCCTAATAATTGGGTATATATTTTTAAGAATGTCCATTTTTGAAAGGAGGTTGAAGAGAATTATTGGAAAAGATATAAATCTGACTAAAAGATATTTTTTTGAATCAATTATTAAAAGTCTATAGATAAAGAGAGATTCACCTGAACCATAAGTTAATTAAAACTGATTTATCTTTCAAGAAAAAAAGTTGGGCACGCCACTCATGTATTGCACATTAAGAGATGTTGTTTACATATCTCTTTTTCCTTCTAAATGGTCCATTCGTCCTTCTTGTAAGATGTCCCATCATGTGATTCCATTGAGGTTGGCCACTAGTGGGGGCATGGAGATGACATGTCAATATCCTTCTCCACTCTTTTACAATAAAAGAAAATAAATAAATAAATAAATAAATAAAACAAACTTTATCTTTTTTTTTTTTTTCTTGTATCATTAGTTAGAGAACTTGTACAACAAAAGAAGGATAAAGTTTCCTTAGTGAGTCAATGGTTATGGGGATAGTATTTTTCCCAACAGCTCATCGATTTATGCCTTGTGGCATGATTGGATAAGGCTCAAATTATACAAATACATACTCTACATTTTGATAATGCAATCCAAGATATCACACCAATCACAGCCTCAGTTTCAAAATATTTATTATATAATTTTAAAAACTTTCAAAAATACCTTAAAGATAAAATAGTAGTGACATGCATTCGAAGGAAAACTCAGCTCTTAAAATATATTTTAAAGGAAACCTATTGGCTGGAAAAGGGCAGCAGTTGTCTGTTTTGGTAAGAGCTTTTCAAATTTTTGGTCCCCACTTGCTCAGAAGTGATGTCAGTCCTGTTAATCATCTTCTCTCGTTTTTCTCTTTTTTTACTTCCTTCCATTTTACATCCAATGAGTGTGACCCTATGGAACATGAGATGAACATTCAAATATTCTACGCTTCCTGCAACTAATTTGCTACACTTTTTTTTATGGAAACTTCATCCCCCAACCATGGTGGTGTTGCACGATTCCACATGACGCGAACATGTAAAACACATATCAGAAATTTGCCCGAAGGGAACTCTGGGAGGAGACTCCAATGCTAAAATTAGGTCTTGATACTAATGTTCTCATGTAAGGTATTCAGTCGATTGAGAGTCTTACCTGTAAACTTTGCTAAGGGTCCCTTATACATTATGGGTTTTTCTCATTAGTTGAGGGTCTCTCTCATGCTGACGTGGATCGATTTCCTACTGGGGAGATTTGTCCTTCTTTGTGGCTGAGTTGGCCTGAACTATAACGACAAACTCAACAATGGTGAGCTTTCATAACGGTTAACTCGACCACGGTAAGGTTCTGTAACGGTTAACTCAACCATGGTGGGTTTGAGGGTTTAATAACCGTTTGACTCTGGTTAGCCACATTGGTTGGGGCCTGGGTTGGTTATGGATGTGAAGGGCCCACACGGGGTGTATTTCATGTGTGGGTAAAGAACCATTGGTGTTGGTCATGTGGTCGGATCGTCCTTGTACAAATGAGGTCAATATTCGAATTCCCGACCATTCATTGGTCGACAGATATATGGTATATCACATATGGTTTCAGATTATCCAATTCTATACATATCGGTATAATGGTTCATGGTAAGAAATTTTTTAATCAGAAAAAAAATAGTAAAAAATTATCCGATACTACCCGATATAATTGATTTAATTTTTATATGAAACTATTTTATAAATGATTTAATTTGATTTCTATTTAGAAAACATGAACCGAATCAAACATTTAACCGAAACTACACTATTTACACCGGCCCTTAATTGTGCCATGATATTACGACTAATTAATGCTTGCAGTAACCTACTGGATTATTAATTGCACCTTAACCCACTCCAATTCCATTGGGTGATAGATGGGTAAGGTATGGATTGGTCATTAACCGTTTTTAGTGTTACATCTGGTTTTAATTATTTTTCAAAAGGTAATTATCTATATAATAATAGAATTAAATGATTTACAAAATTCAAAAGACAAATCAAAGTCATCCATTTTTTTACTTTTTTTTATTTAAACTGTTTGTTTTCACTCATAATTGTGAAAATGCAAGATAATGGCTAGAGTACTAGTACATAGGCATGGACATGCACACAGAATGTATCAATACGAAAGGAAATATTAGATTGAATTAGACTTTGAATTTTGACACATTACTAATCTAGTAGAATAAATGTTTTGTAATATTTGAAAAAATAATAGATTTTTGTGAAAATTATAATTGATAATATTGATTCTAATTCTAGAGGTATTAGAGAGCAGTGAATCTTCAAATACGTGAATGTACGTGAACGTCCCTGGTCTGTGGATATGGCATCTATTAAATGAGGAGAGAAGAAATAGATGCCATATCCACGAATCATGGATATTCACGTACGTAAAGATACACCGAACTCCAAATATTGCAACCCTCTTTCGAAGCACGTAATTTCATGTTTGATCTTCATTTTTTGTCATTGATCATTAAAATAATATAAAATCATTGAAACTTACCTCTTGTAGCAAAATCTCAAGTTTATTGAATAAAAAATCTAAAAAATTAGAAATTCCAATTTTTAAGGTTTCATCTTATTCTAAATTGATTGGAATCTGATTGAACAGGATCAAAATCCATCTCCAACTCCATTCTCATTAAATGGTTGTATTATCTATTCATCTAAAATATTCTACAATCACCAATGGAGTAGAGGAATTTCTTTTCCCTTAATGATATGACCATATATGATTAAACACTTCCGTCATTATTAAACTCTCACCTTCTATTATATAAGATAATCAAGTACATACTCGAATGTGAAGAGTCCCTCTTCACTATGGATGTAGAGAAACGTGATCTCCGTGGAAAAAACAATCTGGAATTAATAAAAGACATTCTGAAGACGGGTGTGGAAGACTTTGAGAATGGGAAATTTTGAAACAGTTTTCTACGAAGTTCTATTTATGGAAGGTTATGTATTGGTGTCATCGGAATGACGTGCACTACGTGACATCCATATGGCACGTATAAGCACAACAACTGTCATGATTATTGAATCTTATAGGACATATTAGGTGCCGGGCCGACATATTATTAATGGGATGCACAAGAGGAAAACCATGGAAGAGACGATAAAGACCCATATATCAACTTGCTTACTAATTGAGCTTGGCTTTGTGAAGTGGGTGCATGGATTTAGGTATCGATATCGTATCGGTCATATAGGCCAATATGTCTCGGTATAAATAACTGTTCATTACAGTCGGTGAGCTGTGATGTGCATAAACACTGATACATGATACATATTGGCCGTTATAGTAAAAACAAGTGGTTTGACTTGATAAAAAAAATTATTTTTGTATTGAAATTGACTTAATACGAATTAATACATCGGTTTAGATTCTAACAGAAACAAACATTTGGTGCCCCCTCTCTTCTCATTTCTCTTTTCTCTTCTAATTTTGTTGTATCATATTTGATCTTGTGTAACTATGCTTATTAATGTGTGAATCCACAAAATGAGTCACCACCAATGCCCAAAATAAATTGGGCGGAATTGTCAATTGTGCTTCACGACATCCATAGGGAGAAAAACACCAATGTGCTCTCTCTCTCACCACTCCCCCTCAATTTTTGTTAGAGTGGATCAGGTTCTCATACAATCTTCTCAAGGCCTTCACGTTCATGGGGGAGGAAGTGTGAGTTGGGTTGGTGTGGGATCCCGGCGACAGATATCTTGGAAGGATTCCAGCCGGCCGGGGCAGTTCGGCACCTGAGCTATCATGTCCGGGAAAGAGATGGAACAAGGGGTAATCGAGTTGTGACTGTGGCAGTGAATTTGGTGGGGTCATCGGGTCAAACTTGTCGGGCCAGCCCGATCCTAATCCAGCTGCTATGTGGAACCTAAGAGGTCCGGGTCGGACGGCTATTGGCATCCCTGTTTCATGTTTATGGTAAATAACGTGGACAGCAGGGTACTAAATAAAAAAAAATAAAAAAAGGGAAGAAGAAGCAGGGTACTAAAGACTTTTTGTCTATATATAATTTGGCTGTTTTTACTTGGATGTTTCTTGTTTTTGTTAATTCAATATATAATAATGTGGAAAGTTTTACCTCACCAATTGGAAAGCAAAGAGGCCGATGATGATTTTGACACAATATTAGGAGCGTCTTTTTTACTTTTCTTTTCTTCTTTATTTTTTCGTAATTAAAAGTCAACATTAGGAATGTCATTATATGGGATCTTGGATTCAGCTCCTCTTTAAGTATTGCTCTCTCCAATCATATACCGATACGCATCCTATCACTTGGGTAAACAATTTTAGGTATATCTGTGTCTAGTTAGAAGGAAATTGAAAGGAATATAAATTTGACCGGAAGATTTTTTTTTCGACCCATCAGACCATTAGAGGTCTATAGGCAAAGAGAGATACACTGAACCACAGGTTGATTGATAAATCAACTGATTTATTTTTCAAGGGAAAAAGTTGGGCATGCCACTCATGTGTTGCACATAGCAGACGTAGTTTACATATCTCTTTTCCCTTGAAAATGTTCCATCCGCCTCTCTTGTATGATGTCCTATCATGTGACTCCATTGGTGTCGCCCACAAGTGTGCGGCATGTGGGTGGCAGGTCAATTTCTCTCCCATCTTTTACATTAAAAAAAAATATATATATATATATATATTCTCTCTTTTATTTCTTGTATCATTAGTTGGAGAACTTGTACAACAAACGAAGGCTAAAGTTTCCTTAGTGAGTGGTTATGGAGGTAGCATTTTTCCCAACAGCTCACCAATTTATGCCTTGTGGCATGATTGGATGAGACTCAAATTATACACATACATACTTTGCATTTTGATAATGCATTCCAAGATATCACACCAATCACAACCTCAGTTTCAAAATATTTATTATATAATTTCAAACACTTTCAAAATACATTATATAATTTCAAACGCTTTCAAAGTATAACTATATGGTTCACAATTTAAAGTTGAGAACTTTACGGTTAGAGTGTCCATATATGTATAAAATGTTGAGGTTTGAGAAAATAAGAAGATAAATATATGTTAAATAAATAATGGGTTCAAATGTTTAAGATCTTGAGTGGAAGATTAAAATCATACTTCATAGTTTAATATGTTCTCTCTATTGGGGACAAGTGTGCAATCCCAAGGAAGAAACCAAACAAATAATCACACACAATACGAGGATTTTAATATGATTCGACATGAATTCCTGCATCTATTAAATGGAACTAGAGATTTCCCACTAAAAATAAAAAGGCAAAATGGTTGTGGTACGTATAGAAAAATAAGAATGCGGAACATTTGGAGCCTCAGTGAATGTTCACATAAGTGATATGATTGACACGTGTTAAATATGTTAATCCTGCTAACAAAGTTGCAAACAGTTACAACTCTGTTTAATATTATTAATATTTAAATAAATAAATAATAAAAATCCAAATATAAGCGACTCCTCCTTTGATTCTGCTTAGAAATCTCGATCCTCTCTCTCTCTCTCTCATTGCTTCTTCTTCAAGGCCGTTCCTTCCTTCTTCTTCTTTTTTCAACGCTCTCCAATCTAGTTGAAGTTTTGTTTACCAATCTCACTGAAGATTTGCATCCATGGTAAATTCTCATAGATTAATAATATCCACCCAATAAGTAATAATAAAATCCTAGATATTCAAGAGCTTTGTTTACTTTATAAATTTAAATTTATCCTCTACCATACATGCAAGTTTTACTGTCCAAATCCCTTCCCTGATGATTAATATGTAAACATGATATTTAGATATGTGTGGTCAAGTATTTCATATACTCAGTTCTTGAAAATAATTATGCTGATTTTTTTCTTACCTCAACCTATTTTGAGAGAGAGAGAGAGAGAGAGAGAGAGAGAGATGATGATGATGGTGGCTGTAGAAAGAAGGAACGACGTTGAAGAAGAAGTAAAGAGAGATAGAGAGAATTGAGATTTCTCAGCAGAATCAAAGGAGGAGTCCGCTTATATTGGATTTTTATTATTTACTTATATAAAAAAATATTAGACAAGTTTAGTAACCATGTCCGTCATCTCTCCACCTTAAAAACTAGGAATCAGTTACAATATAAAAAACTAATAGATGATTTAGATTAATCTAATATTAAATGAACGATCAATATTAATATTAAAAGAAAGTGAAAATAAGATTGCAATACGTACGTCCTGCTACCACTCATCCAAATAAAAAACTCTCTATACCACTCTCCACCTTAAAAAGTAATCAGGATGCTTGCATCTAGGGTTTTTTCACAACGAAACAAAATTATAACTCTAACCC
This sequence comes from Macadamia integrifolia, assembly GCF_013358625.1. Taxonomy (NCBI): domain Eukaryota; kingdom Viridiplantae; phylum Streptophyta; class Magnoliopsida; order Proteales; family Proteaceae; genus Macadamia; species Macadamia integrifolia. The sequence continues at coordinate 18,914,051 of NC_056564.1, read as the reverse complement.
CATGTAAATAATGGACCCAAAACTTAACCCAGTTACAAATATAAATCCAATATAATAATTGTGTGGACCAACAAAATATAAAACACATATATATCAACACTCTTTCAAATGGGGGGGGGGGGGTGGAGGGATGCAACACTTCATTGTAATTTTCTTATTATCTAGATCCATTTTCCTTTCAAAATAAGAAAATGAAAAATCTTAAAGATAAAATAGTAGTGAGCTTGCATATGAAGGAAAACTAGCTCAGCTCTTAAAATATATTTTAAAGCAAACCTATTGGCCAGAAAAAGGCAGCAGTTGTCTGTCTTGGTAAGAGCTTTTCAAATCTTGGCCGTCGTCCATCTAGTCCCATTAGGATTGGGAAAAGGCGATTACTAAAAAGGTTCCCCACTTTCTTAGAAGTGATGTGAGTCATGTTAATCATCTTCTCTCGTTTTTCTTGTTTTTTACTTCCTTCCACTTTGCATCCAATGAGTATGACCTACGGGTGTCAATTCGTGGCCCGATCCGACTAAATCAATTGGGATCGACCGTTAATAGATCGGTCTGGCCCGGATCATTTATTAATCGTGTCAGGCTTGAGCCTGGCCCATTTATAAATGGTCGATCTCTGTTTTGCTACTTGGATCATCGGGCGCCCGACCGAGACCGACCGAATAACGCCCGACCAAGACCGGCCTATTGTGCACCGACTTGGCCCGACCCTCTAATGATTGTAGAATACTTATTTTACCCCCCAAATTAAAGAATAAAAACTAAAAAGTAAAGACATGTTCACATTTTAAATAATGGTTATATTTGGTATCATTTATTGATTTATTGTCATTTTTTTGGGCTTGCATGAGTGGGTCGGAATATAATAGCAAATTTTAAAGAGGGCCCGTTTAAAAACCGGTTAAAGCTCGTTTAACATTAAACATGTCCGTAGCCCGGTTAAGGCCCGACTAAAACCCGATTAAGGTAGTCCGATTATAGCCTGAGACCGACTGACCGAATATAAAGTGTATCATGCTCTCAATAACTAAGCCCGATTAGTTAAATGGGCGGACACGGTGTAGCCTTTGAAAGTCTTCAAGCCCGATTAAGCCCGACTGAAACCAAACCAGCCCGACCGGTTGACAGATGAACATTCAATTCTACCCTTCCTGCAACTAATTTGCTTCACTTGTTGATGGAACCTTTATCCTCCAGCCATGTTTTGATTTTCAAAATTCAAAAGACAAATCAAAGTTATCCATTTTTTTACTTTTTTTTGTTTAAACTGTTTTTTTCACTCATAATTGAGAAAATGCAAGATACTGGTTGATTTTTTTTTAATTTTTTTTTTCCTTTTGGTGAAAAATGCAAGATACTGGCTAGAGTACTAGTACATATGCATGGACATACACACAGAATGTATCAATACGAAAGAGAAGTATTAGATTGAATTAGACCTTGAATTTTGAAACATTACTAATCTAGACCATGTCCTCTTTGTCCATTGATCAGAATGGACATATCATCTGTCCAGAGGGTAGAATAAATGTTTTGCAATATTTGAAAAATAATAGATTTTTGTGAAAATTATAATTGATAATATTGATCCTAATTCTTGCGGATATTGTAACCCTCTTTTGAATCACCTAATTTCCTGTTTGATCTTTATTTTTTGTCATTGATCATTAAAATAACATAAAATCATTGAAACTCACCTCTTGTAGCAAAATCTCAAGTTTATTGAATAAAAAATCCAAGAAATTATAGATTTCAATTGCAATGTTTCATCTAATTCTAAATTGATTGGAATCAGATTGAACGAGACCTAGTATCATCTCTCACTCCATTCTCACTAAATGGTTGTAGTATCTATTCATCTAAAATATTCTTCAATCATCAATAGAGTAGAGAAATTTCTTTTTCCTTAGTGATATGACCATATATGATTAAACCCTTACCACATCATTAAATTCTCATCCCCTATAAACATTTTATAAGATAAAAACCCTTGAATGTGACTCGATATGCGTGAAGAAAACCACCAGGAATGAAAAAGATATTCTGAAAGGCAGGTAATGAAGACTTTGAGAATGGGAAATTTTAAAATGGGAGAGGGATAGGTATGCTAGCACAATACCTAGGAATTAGGTATGCTAACGAATAGTGGCCGTCAGATGAAAGATAAAAGATCTCATCCGTTTGTAATTTTTGTCGTACAAAACTTACTCAACATTGCCTCTCCACGGTCTTCCTTCCCCTTTTCCTCACCAGCTCCGACTCCGGCAGCGCTGCACTCTCTTTTATTTTTTTGGCATCAACCTTCTCTCCCTTAATTCCGCTGCTCGACCCATTTTCAGTGGATGCAGAGAATAGAGTCTCGATTTCTCATTCAACGGTGGGGACTTCTTCCTGGCTTGACCAATGGAATTCACAAATTAGGATTGGCAATCGAAGCGAATGGCCCAACGAGGGACAAAGAGAACCATATGAAGATGAATTTGAGGGTTTCTGATTGACGAAAAAAGAATGAAAGAACGAACAAGATAATGGAAACAGAAATGCAGATGAAGGCCAAGGGTTTGTTGCTCTTTTGGTTTTCAGATTCAGGGATTTGAGAAGAAGAAATGCGAGATTGGAAGAGGAACCTCGGTCAATTTTTTTCATCCAAAATTTTTTTGTTACTCCCTCTCTCCCTCGACCAGGTTGAACTCAGTTCTCTTCTTCTTCTTCTTCTTCTTCTTATTTTTTATAGTTTTTACTGTTCCTCTCTCTCTCCCCCTCCCTCTGAGCTTTCTTCGACCTAGACAGCGGCAGCGACAGTGACAACGGCTGCGGTTCCTCTCTCTCTCCCCCTCCCTCTGAGATTTCTTCGACCTCGGCAACGGCAATGGCAGCGGCAGTGGCTACGATCCATCAACAGCGGCGGTGCCAACTACTTTGCTTTCTCGGACTGGATCCGGTGAATGAATGATTTTTTTCGGCGAGAAGAGAGAGAGAGAGAGAGAGAGTAAAGGTGTTGCAATCGTGCATTGAAAATTTATTTATCTTCTCTTCATCCAACGGTTCAATTCATGTTGATCAAATCCTACGGTCAAAATACCGCTAACATTTCTAATCCCTAAGTTCTATGCTAGCATACATGTCATTTTCCCTTTTAAAATTTATTATTTTTCAGTTTTCTACGAAGTTCTATTTATGGAAGGTTATGTGTTGGTGTCATCGGAATGACGTACACTACGTGACCTCTATATGGTACGCGTAAGCACAACAAATGTCATGATTATTGAATCTGATAGGACTTTATAAAAAAAATAATAATCTTATAGGACATATTAGGTGCCGGGCCGACATATTTAATGGGATCCACAAAAAGTAAAACCATTGCTGAGACCACAAAGACCCATATACCAACTTGCTTAGCAATTGAGCTTTACTTTGGGAGGTGGGTGCATGGATTTAGGTATCGATATCGTATCGGTCATATAGGCCAACATGTTTCCGTATAAACATTGATACATGATATATATTGGCCACTCTAGTTGGAAAAAGTAGCTTGTTTTGATTAAAAAAGTTATTTATGTATTGAAATTGACTTAATAAGAATCAATACACCGGTCCAGATTCTAGTAGAAACAAACATTTGGGCCCCTCTCTTCTCATATCTCTTTCTCCTTTTAATTTTGTTGTATCATCTTTGTTCTTGTGCAATAATATATACAAGATGATAATCTGTGCTTATTAACATGTGAATCCACAAAATGAGCCGCCACCGATGGCCATAATTATCAACTGATTACTTGTAAGAAAAGGCAAATAAACTTAGCGGAATTGTCAATTGTGGTTCACGACATCCATAGTATCAATTCGAGTTTTCTAGAATGTCTACATTTGTATACTTGAAAATCACCATGCTTAGTTGGATCATAAAATGGATAATTTTTTATATATTCTAGATCATGTGGGTTTTGAGACTCTTATCCAAAGGAGTTGTTAGATTCAAATTATTGTTGGGACGCCCAATGTGGTATTCGATTCATGGGAGGACTTAGGCATGCACATCTAGATCCTCCCAGTCGTCTAATGCTTACGAACATGGCATTCAATTTTTGAGAAGATTCGAACACACATCCCTAGATCATCTCAAGACATTTTGAGACACCTAATGGTTGGACAGGATCTAAGTTCGAAATTGTTCCTTTTTTTTATTCATGAGCAAATTTGCACCTGAAAAAACACACACACAAAAAATCTTGCTATTAAAAAATAAAAATTAAACTTTCTTCTTTTCGTTTGCTTAAAAAAAAAAAAAAATCACTATATCAGTGGGCTATGAAGTACAGAGTCTATAGACCACATATTTATCACAGTAGTTTAATACATTAATACCATTTTCTTATAAAGGATTTATATCCTTTTGTTTTACTCATCTTGAGGGTTGACAGAAGCAAAAGACCCACTGTTCTCAAAATATACTCTGTAAGTCAAACAAATGGGGCGTTTTGTCCCACTCAGCTTTCGGTGAATTAATTCTCTTTCTATCTCCAAAAAACTAAAAATCTGTCTCCATAAACCAAACTCCACGGTAACATAGGTCTCAACCTTAAGCCCGAATCCTAATGGTTTTTTTTTTTCTAGACAATGTTTGGTTGTTAAAAATTAAAAGAAACAAAAAATTTGAAAAGAGATAAACTCATAAATCAATTATATTATAATAAAATAAATGATGATACAATGATTGATTATGCATCTTATCTTTCTTCTCAAATTTTTTATTTTTTTCATTTTTTTTCATTGCAATCAAACACAATCTTAAATTTTAAATGACCAACTACCTTACGTAATGATATCACACCCACTACAACACCCACACCTTTTTTTTTTGTTACCATCATCCCCAAGACCAATACAACCTAACCCATTAGAATTAGATAGGGAGAAAAACACATATATGCTCTCTCTCTTACCACTCCCCCATAATTTTTGTTAGAGTGAATCAAGTTGGCATGCAATCTTGATCCGCACATACAGAATCAACACAAGAAGACGGATTCCGTGCGTATGGATCTGATCCTACAATAATGGTTGCGTAAAACCAACGTATACACATCTTTCCCGGGAAAAAGAGGAGATAAAGATGTTGGTACCACTTGCAAGCCACTTGTAATCGATTGAAAAAGAAAATCTGAAATAACCATTGATATTGCTGCTGCTGGATCCTTCTGTGTCTCTTCTTCTTCTTTTCTGGGTCCCCCATAACATCGGGCTTCGTGCTGGACCATACTTAGATGGATACATATTTTAGCTTACATCTATATGGAGGGTTTCTACAAGGAAATTACACTGTAACTCACGTTTCAACTTCAAAGCAAGTCGCCTGTGTACCCTCTGTACTACTTTATCTGTACATTTGTTACTGCACATTTTTGTACTTATAAATTCTCCCTTTTTGGTCTTGCTTATAGTAGGAAGAAGAAGAAGAAGCCTGGGATCCTGGGATCGTCATGTCGAAGGCAAATCAGGATGATGATCAGGAGAAGCCTTTACAGTTGGAGATTACAGTTATATCAGCTCAAGGCCTGAGGAGTACTAAGGATTCCTTTCTCTTCTTCCCAACACGTCGTCGTCTCCGACCATTCGTCACTCTCACCACCAACCCTCCAACCATCCCATACGTCCCTTTTTCTGGCCGCTATGTCTATCAAACAAAGGTGGACACCACAGGAGGGGAGAGTCCTAGTTGGGGTGATAAGTTTCACATCCCCATCGGGAACTCTTTCTTTTCTCAGAGACATTCTTGCATATACCTTCACATCTTCTCAAGGCCTTCACGTTCATGGGGGAGGAAGTGTGAGTTGGGTTGGTGTGGAATCCCGGCCACTGATCTCTTGGAAGGATTCCGGCCTGCCGGGGCAGTTCGGCAGCTGAGCTATCGTGTCCGGGAAAGAGATGGGACCAGGGGTAATGGAGTTGTGAATGTGGCAGTGAATTTGGTGGGGTCATCGGGTCAAACCTTGTCGGGCCAACCCGATCCAAGTCCAGCTGCAATGTCGAACTTAACAGGTCTAGGTCTAGGTCTAGGTCTAGGTCCAGGTCCATGTCAAGGTCGGACAGCTATTGGCATACCTGTGGAGGCATTGTTTCGCCTGAACATGGACAAAAGTGGAAGACAAGCGGCCACAGGGGTGATTGCACCAATTCCTTCCGCTCCGACACCACAAGCACAACGAGAGCCCGTCCATGAAAAAGAGAAGAAGTGGTGATTCCCTGCAGGTTAAGCCACAGGGATATCCCAACTCCCAAATTAATTATAGGTTTGTCGTAAATAAAGTGGACAGTGGGGGTACTAAAGACTTTTTGGGCTATTAAAAATTTTATAAGCTCTCCTCTGTACCTCTCCACCAATTGGCCTTGTCTTAGTGGGATGTTTCTCTACCAAATAAATAAACTCAGATGTTTCTAGCTTTTATTAATTATATATTCTAAATATAGGGATGGGGAAGTTTCCCTTCACCAATGGGGGAGGGAAAATCACATCTTTTTTAAAAATTTAGTATCTTTCCACCACAAATCCGATGGTGATCATTTGATATTATAATTTTTATTATTTGTTTGATAGGATCCTGCCGTCTATTGTTGAAGGATGAAACATTTTTTTTTCTTCAGATAAATATGAAATATCTTCTCTTAAGTTCCAACAAAGATCCATGAAGAAAGAGAAAATCTCTTCACCATAGGTCAATAGAAATAAATCTATATTTTAAACGAAAAAAAATCTACACAACGCTTATGGCCCTTACACCCAGACATTGGGTCGTTTGACATTATTACTCCACCCTTTTTGAAATAAAAATATCATGAACGTTGATTCCCTTTCAGTGCTCTATTGACCTCACGTTGATGGTGCAGGACCTGTGCAAGTGCAACCAAGCAACAATCTTTTGTCCATCTTTTAACTAAAAAATAGATGAAAACTCGTACTATTTTTTCTTTTTATCTTTTATCATTGGTTGGAACACTTGTACAATATACTGAAGCTAAAGTTACATTAGTAGTTGTGGAGATAACACTCTCTACATAGCTCAACATGCCTTGTACCATTAATTAGATGAAACTGAAATTGTGTGGATAGATATGTTGCCCTTGGTATGCATTCATGGAATATAATATAGGTGGATAAATATGCATTCTAAGAAATCATACCAAACACAATGTTAATTCCAAAATGTCTGACTATACAATTTCAAATGTTTTCAAAGTGTAGTTGTATAGTTTATTATCTATAACCATGACTTAGAGTTGAGATCTATAGTCTCTAAGGTGTCCTAGACCCCCAAAATGTTCAGGTTTAGAAGAAAAGATGACAGATATACATCAAATAAATATTGGGTTCAAATGTTTAAGATCATGGGTTGAAGATTAAGATTGTATTTGATACGACTTCTTAAAATATGTTACCGATTTAAAATGCATTCCACTAGTTCATATAAACGCAACTGTAGTCTTTAAGGTTCTCTACTCATATGTTATGTTTTAACTCTTATAGAATTCACAGATTAACAAAGTGAAGCACTAATGATTTCAAGAATAGCAAAAGCATGCACGGAACTATGAGGGCTTTATGGAATTTAATACAATATATATTCAGATCTTTTTGTTATATATTCAACGGTTAGAATTGGTATATTATCCTCTTCATTGTTTGACTAAGATTGATTGTGGAGACAAGCTTGATTACACTAATCATTATCATGTAATGGCCTTTATGCTTGATTCATATATTAATTAACAACTAAAAAGAAAATGTAAATCACTTTTGACTAAGTGGCCTATCATTATTGAATATCACTTGTGAGTTTCCACTTCCCCTGATAGATCATTTATAATTTCTTAATTAAAGAGTTCTTGTATAGAATGACAATCAGGAAAATGACAGATCGTGCATAATAATAGTTTTATGATTCATGTAGCGTTTTTGAGAAGAGAGGTGTTGGAGGCATAATGTCTTGTATTCAATCACATGGACTAGTGGGTCAATTTCAAAGAGCACTTAAGAGGTTTGAAGGAATTGACTTACCTTACGTGTTATTTTCATTACTAGGGCCTTGATGAATTGATTGGCCTACAGTGGGTCGAAGGAAAATGTTTTTAGGGTTATATGGATATTTCTAGTAAAGTGTACGTATAGTAACTTTTCTTCCATAGTTTGGATCAAAATTTGACCATTGAGATATATGTGTGGTTTATTACATAGAATAACTCGTATTGTAAAATGGCAAATAGTAAAGTATTCTATCAAGGCACCATTTGATAACGTTTCTATTGTTTTTGTATCTAAAAACAATAAAAACGATTTTTCACTGTTTCGAAAACAAAAACATAATTTTTGGTATTTGATAAACCTGTTTCTCGAAACGTTTTTTGTATATATAATGCTACTAAAAAATCCAATAACCCAATGGTATAATCAGATGCCCAAAAGGGAGAGAGGGTTCGGTTGCCTCTTTTTAGGTATAAATAATTGAGAGATTTATTGGGCACAACAGTATATTTTTTGTTTCTTTCAAATTCGTTTATAGAAAATATGAAACAAGTCGGACTTGTTTCGTCAAAGTCGTTTCAAAAATTGTAAATAGACATAAATTTTGATTTATGTTTATAGAAAACGAGTGAAATTGAACAACTTTTTATCAAACATTTTTTAGGTTGTTTCTCTGTTTCTGGGAACAAGAAAACGTAGAAACGATAAAAACGGGACGTTGTCAAACGATGCCCAAGTATAGTGATGCCTAGAATGACCATCCATGTATTAAAATTTTTTCCTATGGAATTTCAATCATACATTTTTTTCTCTTCCAAAAATGTCATGAATTATGTTCGATCATAAAATAATGAGTCTTAAAATCAGGTTTTTTATAAACGAGAGTTGAATCAGTGAATTACCAATCATTTCAAGATTGATGTTCGGAATTGGTTTCCACCATTCATTAGTGCATGAATTGGAATCGACTCGGCCTTTCTAGACCGATTCAATCCGATTCATAATCATTTCTTCATATTTAACTTGAATTGGACGGATTTCCAATTAATTTTATTTTTCCCCACGAAGTAACTTACAGCTGACTGGATCGGACCCATTCAGATATTGGAATCGGCTCCGACCGATTCGGTTGCCGAATACGATTTCTAAAACCCTACTTAAAACCGGTGTAGATCCTCTCCAGCCGCTGTGCATCTTTAAAATGTCTGCCTTCCGGATCAGGATCGGATCTGACCGATTCAATTGCCGATTACGATTTCTAAAACCCTGCTTGAAAGTTAAAAGCCCTTCGGCAGCAAAGTCTGTTATCGCTGTTTCCCTCCAATTTTAAGGGTTCGACCGTTCGAGGGAGAGAGAGAGGGGTTTCAAAAACCCAATATAAACGTATCTTAACTCTTAAGGCGACTTTGCGACAAATACAGCAATGGCAGCATCATCTTCTTCGACATCGAGCAGCAGCTACGATGTCCCATGGGTGGAGAAGTACAGACCCAACAAAGTAGCCGACGTTGTTGGGAACGAAGAAGCCGTCTCGAGGCTTCAAGTCATCGCCAGAGATGGCAACATGCCACATCTCATCTTGTCCGTAAGAACCACTTCTTTCATTACTTCCCCTTCTTCGATTCCCCTACCTTACGATTATCTATTCTAACTTTTCGGCTTTTTTTTTTTTTTTTTTTTTTTTTCTGGCTCTTGTTTTTTTAGTTCCCCCCCTTCCAATTTCCCTTTCTAGGGTTTCTCCTTTCTTTTTGTTAATCCACTAAATCCAATCCGATAGGACTGTCGTTGCTTGCTTAGAATTTTCCGACTATTCAGTAGAATAATCAGGTAATGAATTTCTGGTACATTTTCCTTTGCAATTTTCAGGGTCCTCCAGGAACTGGTAAGACGACAAGTATTCTGGCCCTTGCTCACGAGCTATTGGGAGCAAACTGCAAGGAGGGTGTGCTAGAGCTTAATGCATCTGATGACAGGTAGCAAAAAAAAAAGGCACTCCGTCTTGTGTTGTTATTGTCAAACCTTTTATTGTTATTTCTTGTTTCAGGGGAATTGATGTCGTGAGAAACAAGATCAAAATGTTTGCACAGAAGAAAGTAACGCTGCCTCCAGGACGGCACAAAATAATAATTTTGGACGAGGCAGACAGGTGATGGTACTAACCGATGTTGACCAAATTCCTCTCGTTACTGAAGTGATATTTGGCTATGAATTTTCTCTTCATTTATATGGAGTTAGTTTTTAGAATTCGGTGATGTATTTTCTAGAAAGCCTAATTTCATATCCTGGTTATATCTTGAGACAAATTTCAGTATGACATCTGGAGCACAACAAGCTTTGAGGCGGACAATGGAAATTTATTCAAGCTCCACACGTTTTGCTCTTGCTTGTAATATGTCTTCTAAGATAATTGAGCCCATCCAGAGTAGATGTGCACTTGTTCGTTTTTCTAGATTATCAGACCAAGAGATTCTTGCCCGTCTTATGGTGGTAGTCGAAGCTGAGAAGGTATGGAGTGTCTTCGTTATTTCTTTTGCTGTTGTACCAGTACTCCATTGGGTAGCACCAGTAAACAACCATTTAAGAGCAATTTAGTTTCTGATGTAGATATGATTCTTGTCACATTGCAGTAGCACAAGGAAAATATATGGATATGATATCCACTATGTAAATGGACCATTGGTGGATATGATTTGCATTATTTCTTGTGTTTTAGAAACAAAATCGAGTGAGAGAGGGATATATATTCCTTTTGAAGAGTTTTATGCCTCTGTGATGCTCCATGATCCCAAATAAGATCCTAGAAAAATCAGGCAAACCAGCATTTGACTGGATTTGGATTTTGGAAAACTCTAAGAACTCCCTTTCTTGTTTCTTACACTTTAGGAGCCTACCTTGGAGTTTCCGAAATATCACTGCCCTCCCTGTAGGTTGGGTTGTCACCACATACCTTCCCTTTGATTGAAAGTACAGACCTTTAGGCAATCAAAGACACTATGTCCTTCGAGAAAGATGTTACAGGCTATGTTGAATGCTGTGTAGCAGTTAAGCCAAAAGATACAATCGTGGAAAAACGGAAAAGTGGACAAGAAATTCTTGGGTTATATTGTTTGAAAAGGTCTTAGGTCTAGATGGAGAAGCTGGATTCCTAGGTGCTTATGCTTACTCTCAACTCTTCATTAATGGCAATTGGTCCCCTCTCGGTTAGAGCTGAAATTTCAATAACTATTCTGCTAAACCAACTCAACCAACAATCAAATCTGAATGAACATAAAAATTCTGCAATCAGGTAAGGCGGAACTTGCAGGTCCAGCAATGGTTTGAGGCATGGTTCTCTTGGCAGGGGAAATGGTTTGGACTGAAGCTCTAGGGCGTAGGTCACCCTAGGGTAGTGATTCAAGCCCCAAAATTTGAGGCTGAAAGTGAATGGCACAAGAGATATCAGCCCAGTCTTTGAGAGACTGTAGTACTGATGGGGCAGAACGAGGGAAGAAGAAGAAAAAGGGAAAGAAGATAGAGTAGAATAACTGTAAGGAAGAAAAGAAAACAATAAAAGGAGATGGGAAAGGATGGATTGTACCTGATGGAGAAGAGAGGTCGTACCTGATAAGAGAAGTTTCAGGAACATAGAAGTGAAAGACACACGGCTTGCAATTATACTGTGTAGGTAAGCAAAACTCAATTTTCTTTCATTCAATCTCTACTGTCCATCGTAGGGTTACAAGCATATATAAAGAAAAGAAATTGCACCAAAACAAGGAAACTTGAAACAACTCTTATGTAGTTATCTCAGCAATGTAAAGTAAAATGCAATTACAAAAATATCCCAAATAACTAAATAAAACCCTTTAACCCCCTTTGTTTTATGACCGGTTTGTCTTAGTCTCGGTTTCCAAATTGGTCGTGCCAATCCAGCCATTATATTGCTACTGCATGAAATCTCATCCTTTGACAAGAACTTGACTTCGTCGAGTTTGGGTTGAGTACATAGGATATCATCAGAGTCAACTTGCTGGAGAAGAATGATCTTGCTACCTTCTTGGGTATAATCTGGGTGGAGGTCCTTGGCAGGAAGAAAGCTTCATTTATTTTCCACTGCGCTTAAAAAGGTAGGTATTCGTTTACCCACAATGTTGTGCCTTCTTGTTGAATAACCGTGGTTGCCCAAGAAGATTGTGACGCCCTTTTAGAGGTAGGACTTCACATTGGACTGTACCCACGAATCCACCAATAGAATATGTGAGCAAACACCTATCAATAATTTTGAGATTGACGTTTTTCACCCATGCAACCTTGTAGGGATTGAGACATTGCTCTACCTTTAACCCTAGTTTACAGATGTCTTCAAGGATGACATTTGTGCAACTGCCTCTGTCAATCACCATGCTACACAGTTAGTTGTCGTACTTCATTCAAGTCCAGAAAATGCTGTTTTGACGCCAATCTTCTTCTTTGAAAACCTTCTGAGTGATCGAAAGTGGACGAAAAACATTGCAAGGTGATTGTTCATCATCATTCTTATCCTCGTCTCCTTTACCTGACTCACACTCTAAAAATAGCAACCCAGTGCATGAGGCTCCCGTTACTGTAGGGTCTGGAAGGGACATACGTCCTCAACCTTACCCCCTGTTTCACATGAGAGGTTGTATTCAAGTCTCGAACTTGTGACCAACATGTTGCAATAGTGCAACTTTACCGTTGCGCCACAGGCTCACCCACTTACACTCTAGCTCCAAATAAATTGTCTCAGGATTCTGTTGCTCTTCCAAAGCAAGAGGTACGAAAAAATCCATGTCAATATAGGCTACCAAATGGTTGGGACAATGAGCATAGGCATACTTGTACCCTTTGCACGTGAAGCACTAAATCGTGCCTTTGCCATCACAGAAGGTTTGTTAGAACCACAACCTCGAGGTAGAGAGTAAGGCTGGTCTAGTCGTGAAGATGCCATAAAAGAAAGCGAAACCTTTGGCTTGCTAAAGGACTTCACTGGTAAAGGAGGTTGCTTGCTTATATTGTCACCTTTAGAGAAGGTGTTGAGAAAGTTCGCTGATTGTAAGGCCTCTTCAAATTGTCCTTCGCTTGATATGGCTATCTGTTTGGCATCCTCCATTGTAGGCAATCAACTGGAAGCCAGTGCAATACTAATATGAGTGTGCAAACCATTCTCACTCAAAATCAGATTGAGTGGCTAAATAATAAAATTTTGCCACATTCCTCGAGGGTTATGTTGTCTGGCCTCAACTGAGTGAATTTGATATGCATGCATTGCTTGTAGTCGGTAAGAAAAATTCGCTGGTTCATGCCCTCTCGCATTTCAGCCTTAGTATTTACCAACCCAATGCCTCGAGTCCGTTATTGTTGCTGGTACAAATAAAATCTTCATAGTCTTAGTCAACCGATACCATAAGAGGAAAGTCTCTAGGCTGTGAGTTCAGGCCAAGTATTGTTTCAGATTATTCACCCTATAGAAATCAAGGTCATCTAATTTGGTTCCTCTTTTAGCTCCATAAGGAGCATCGTCAGAAGGTTGGCCAACCCCATATGGTGGTGGTGGTGGTGTAAAGTTTGGCAGCGGTGGTAGTGCAACATGAGATGGCCTTATGGGATGGAATTGAAAAAATTCCCAAATTGAATGGGACTCTTCCCTTTATCTAAAGATACCAATCGGTCAATAGAATCTTGAGGGAATTGATAGTTATGTTGATGGTATTAATATGGTCTGTGAGGTTGGAAATAACTAACATTGGTGCCTCCTTTTAGGAGTTAAGCTACTAGAAGACGTCACTATTGGCCACTATGGTATAGGGTAGGAATGAGCACTTTCTGCTCTGATGCCAATGGATGGAATCCAAGGCCCTAGAACCCTTGTTCAGATCACTTATGGGCCCACCCAATTAACAAAATCCAAGTATTGGTAGATTTGTAAATAAATAGAATATTAGAAGTATGGGTGTTAAACGGTTCAGGTTCGGTTTCAACGATTTTGGTTTTAAATGGCATTAAACAGTTTTTTTATTTTTTTATTTTTATTTTATTTTTTTATTTTTTCTTTCTAATTTTTTATTGAAATAGATGAAAACTGAACATTGAATTCAACTGATTATATGTTTTCTCTTGTTTATTTTAACCATGAATGACTTAACTTACTATGGATATATTAATTGGTTTTAAATGGTTTACTTAAATGGTTTTGTTCAGTTTAAACTGTTTAACAAAAAGGTCTCAATTTTGAAACCGAAACCAAAACCGAACCTTTTATTGAACGGTTTCGTTGTTAACGGCTAAGGTCGGTTTGGTGTCAACACCCTTAATTAGAGGGCACTTAGGTTTTTGAATAAGGGAGGGATATGGTAGGAATTAGGAATTGATGGTTAAAGTAGTCTTGGCATCATCATCAAAAAAGGATAGAAGTTGGCTGAAGGATGAAGGGGAGGGGTATTGTGGGAAAGAAGGAAATATGTTGGCAACAAGTCATCCTCTTCCTTTGACCAAGAACCAGGGGTGGAGAACAGGTTAGGCTACCAGAGGAAGAAGGTGAGCTAGAGCCATGATAGGGAATTGTTGAAGTGCAGCTATCGTGGTCTAGCTCCCTGTTTTTATTAACTTAAAGAAATACAATTTAAGTCTAATAACAGTAACAGTATAATTAAAGACACTAACTTACAACTCAACACTACCACATTATCCCATGATGCACTTTAACACTCCCCCTCAATACCCCCCAGCTAGGAATAACCACAAAGAAAAGCAGGCCTGAACAGCGCCTTGGTTAACATCTCCAAGTTAATTGCCGGAGTTGACAAATGGAGTAGAAATAAGTTTTTGCATAACAACATTCCTCACGAAAAGACATTCGACCTCAATATGCTTAGTTGGAAAACCGGATTACTAGCAATATAGATCGTAGCTTGATTATCATAATACATCTTGATGCAGCAGCACTCCGATGGATCGTCCCAAGCATGCTCCAGAACCCGGATCAAGACCCAGATCCAATTTGGGTTCCAAGTTACTAATTTGGATTCTAAGTTTAATAGAATATTTAGGGTTATTTTTATTTGAGAATATTTGTTCCCTATTTGAGTCCTTAGTTGTTTCTTTATTTTGTTAGCTTAGGTGTAGGAGATTTTATTTCTATCTTAGTTGCTTATTTTTAATTAGAAGATTTTAGAAGATATTGTGGGTCCCAAGATCGATCCAGATTTTTAGAAGATCTTAGAAGATTTTGTGGACCCCATCAAATCTTATTTGATCCTAGTACTTTGCTTTAAATCTAGTGATATTTGATTGTCTTACACAATTGGGAAACTGGGATTCTTTATATTGATCTATTAGGTAGTTTTTATTTCATGCAATTGAGTTTCTAAGTATCTTTTTATTTTTGGAAGTTTATTCTCTTTAAGTGTAAGGCCATTGGCCATTGTTTATTTTCAATGAATGTTAATTGAAGAAAAGATGAATTGATTTGTGAAACCCCTCCCCCCTCTGCGTGGCTGCCTCTCTCCCCCCTGCTCCCTTCTTCTCTTTCTCTCCTCCTCCTCTGCGAGAATCCCCTTCCCCCTTTCTTCTGTGCAATAACTCCCCCTGCCCCCTTTCTTCTCTTCCTTCCTCCTTTCTTTATTGTAACTGCTGAAACCCTGTTCTGGGCAACACTAACAGATTCAGGTAGGCTTCCTCGATTCATCAACAGAGGCCAGTTGGACCTGAAATTGGAATCAGATTCATACCCTATGTTCCCTTTCCCCAGTTCCTTCCATCCAGTGAGCAATAAACCTGCAACAGGTTCAGTTCTGAGTTTTTTTTCGTCTAACCCAATTGCAGAAATTAAAGCTATTTGTTCCCTTGATCTTAGAACCTGCAATGGATCATACTCAGGGTGTTCGAGGTTGCGAATATACGCCTGAAGTTTCAGACCCAACCGATAGGTATTGAAGTTCTCTCCTCTTGTTTCTCTGCTCAACCGTTTCTCCTCTTCTGTCGTGAGGAAGAAGACAACCTTTTCTTCTCACAATTTCTCTAATCCCCTCTTTCTTATTTCTTAATTTCCTTCAATACCCCTTCCCTTCCTCCCATATTCTTCATTGTCCTATTTTTACATCTAATTCCTAATTTACCCTTTTTACTAGAACTTTGTAAACCAGTGATTATGTCTTGAAGTTCTAACAAATTACAAGTCTGCCACCCTTATGATCTTCAATCTATTTACCGTTTTGCCACTTGATCTTAGACCTAAATTGCTTAAGTATTTAATTGGGCCCACATCCAATTGGGTTGGTTTTCGTGGGGCCAACCGGCCCCTACATTACATCTTCATAGGTTCAACAATTGAGAACCCCAACTCTTGAAGGAGAGATTTCAGCCACATCATTCCAGCTGATGTATGCGCCATGGCTCTGTATGGCTCTGTATTCAACTTCTACACTTGACCAACCCATTGTAGTAGATCTATAATCTCCATCAGCACCAACCTAGCTAGCATCAGAGTAAGCCATGATATTACTATGACCATGACGTTGATAAACAAGTCCTTTCCTGAGATCTGAACATATATCTTTTCTTTTTAGGTCAATATTTACTGTTTTCCTAAAGAAACTTCTGCTGTTTTACCTTTCATTAGTCGGTTGATTTTTAGGCATTTTTTGGTTTACTTAGTTTGCTTAATGTCTTGATTTACTCGTGCTAAACTTAACACATAGTTGCTGCCATGTTCCCTACCCTATATTCCCACATGAAGCTTGAGTGAGTTTATGTGCTTTTATGCTTAGACTATTATTGTTCATTGCTACATTATTCATTAATCTCACTTTACTTGCATGTCAATCTTGTTTGCTGAGGTTCCCTTACCCTGTCCAACCCAAGTCCCTTGAGTTTACCCTACCTGGTTAGTATCTTGTAGGAAACCTAGTCACCTAGGAATCCCCTACATCAATAAGTCTTCAAACAAGTCGCATGTATTGATGTTTATCTGCAAATTCTTTATCATCACATGCACCAAGCTTCAAATGAGGATCCATAGCCATATCCATAGGCTTAGAGCCCAACATCCCAGTCTTAGACAAAAGATCGAGCACATACTTCCTTTGAGACAAACTGACTCCCTTAGTACTACAAACGACTTCAATTCCCGAGAAACATCTGAGAATTCTTAAATCTTGCATCTGAAAGTGTCGAAGAAAATATGCCTTGACATCCTCAATGTCAGAAAAATCATCACCAAAAATGATAATATCTTTTACATATACAACCAAAATAACCACTTTGGACCCATTTTGATGAACAAACACAAAATGATCAAAGAAGCATTGTGTGAACCCATAACCACCAATGACCTTACTGAATTTATCAAACCAAGCTCAGGGGGACTGTTTCAACCCATAATAACCTTATGAAGATGGTAAATTTTTGACATATTCTCCCTCTGAGCAACTCACCCAGGAGGTCGCGTTATGCTGTACAATTCAGCCTTATCCCAACTAAATGGGGTCAGCTACATGGATCTGTGTATATATATATATATATATATAAATAAAAAAATAAAAAACAATAAACTTTGGGACATCCCCCTCACGAACAATCGGCAAATTGGATCTTTGCCCTCTAGACAGCTTTGTTAGATGCCATACTAGGATGAAGACTTAACTTTTGCATGTCTCTTCTTACTAACTCATCAATGGTCATTTTTGGCCTGCCCTAGCCCTTTTAGCTCTATCCATCTGCATTTGGCCACTCCTCCGTACCGGGGCATCCAAACTCCAAAGGCTTCCTTTGGACATATTCTAACCATCGTAACCGACATTATCTGAGCTTATCCTGAATTGGGGCAACTCCTAAATCAGTTCTAACCTTGTCATTTCTTATTCTATCTCTCAAGATTTTGCCGCACATCTATCTCAACATCCTAATCTTAGCCACACTCAACTTATTTATGTTACGCTTCTTGACTACTCAACATTCTGCGCCATACATTATAGCTGGTCTTATGATTATCATGTAGAACTTCTCCTTAAGTTTTAGAGGAATACGTCGATCAGATAACACTCCAAACACCTCTCCATTTCATCCATCCTACTTTAATTCTATGGGAAACATCATCATCAATCTCACCTTCCTTGTTTAAGGTAGAGCCCAGATATCTGAAATAGTCACTTTGCAGGATCTCTCTCCCCTCAATTTTCACTCCCTTGATATCAATCCTCAATCAACTAAAGTTACACATCATATATTCCATCTTCATTCTACTTATCTTATGACCTCTCGATTCCAAAGTACATCTCTATTGCTCCAACTTATCTTTAATCTTTGCCACTATCGCACCGACTAGAACAATATCATCCGCAAAAAGCATACACTACGGGATCTCTCCTTAAATATTCCTGGTTAAATCATCTATGATAAGTATAAACAGGTAGGGGCTCAATGCAGATCCTTGATGTAACCCAATAGTAATTGGGAACTCATCACCTTGGCCTCCCACAAGTCTCACACTAGTCACCACATCTCCATACATGTCTTTAATTAAAGAAAAAAAAAAAGAACAATCCAGTGCACGAGGCTCCCGCTACTGTAAGGTTTGGGAGGGGCAAGTTGTACGCAGCCTTACCCCTGCTTTGCAAAAGAGGCTGTTTCTAGGTTTTGAACCTGTGACCATACATGTCTTTAATTATATCCACGTATTTACTTGACACCCTTTCTTCTCTAATACCTGCCAGAATAAATCTCTAGGGACCCTATCGTAGGCCTTTTATAGGTTGACGAAGACCATATGGAGATCCCTCTTATAAGTTTTGGATTTTTTCATAAGCCTCTTAAGAAGGTAAATCCCTTCTGTTGTGGATCTTCCAAGCATGAAATCGAATTGGTTCCCTAAGATATTAGTTTCTCTTCTTATGCAAACTTCTATTACCTTCTCCCATAGTTTCATAGTATGACTCATAAGTTTTATGCTTCTATAGTTGTTACAGCTCTAGATATCGTTTTTATTTTTGTAAATTGGGACAACAACACTTCTCCACTCATCGGGCATCTTTTTCGTGTTCATAATCTTGTTAAAGAGCTTGGTTAACCAAACAACCCCACGTAGTCCTAAACTCATCCACACTTCAAATGAGACCTCATTCAGACTTGGTGTCTTCCTTACTTTCATCTTCCTTAGGGCTTCCTTAACCTCGATCACTCCTATCTTGCGTACATACCTATGATTCTTGTTGTCAAGCAGGATACTTGAACCATTCCTGTTAAGGCTGTCTCCATTAAGTCACAAAAATACTCATCTCATCTCATCTCCTCTTTATGTCTTCATCCTTCACAAGTACTCTACCATCCTCATTCTTAATACATCGAACATGGTCGAGATCTCTGCTCTTCCTTTCCTGAATTTTAGCTATCTTATAAATAGCCTTTTCCCCTTCCTTGGTATTGAAATTGTTGTAGAAATCATCGCCCTTTCTTTCCCCACAATCTTTTTTGCCTCGTTTCTGGCAGCCTTATATCTCTCTTTATCTTCAACTTCCCCAGTCCTTTGTCAAATCTTAAAATTATCTTTCTTAGTCTTGATGGCAGCTTGGACCTCCACATCCCACCACCAAGTCTCTTTAGGGGTCAACTTAGTACCCCTAGACACCCCTAGAACCTCCTTAACAACTTTCTTAATGCAATCCGTCATCTCATTCCACATCGTGTTGGTGTCCCCTTCACAATCCCACTTCCCATGCTTCACCATATTATTTGTAAAAGACCACATTGACTCTCCTTTCAATCTCCACCACCTAACCTTAGGGCAAACATGTTTCCTTGGTTTATACTTCGATAAACAAAAGCACATGTCCCAGATCAACAATCTATGTTGAGAGGTTAAGCTCTCCCCAGGGATGACCTTATTGTCCTTACACATCCATCGGTCAGACCTTCTGGTGAGGAAGAAGTCTATTCGACTAGAATGGTGTCCACTTTTGTATGTAATTAAGTGTTTTTCCCTTTTAGCGAAAAGAGTGTTAGCAATGGATAGATCATTGGCTGTTGCGAAGTCCAAAACTGAGGTTCCCTCCTCATTCCTCTCCCCAACTCCATAACCTTCGTGCACCTCTACATGACCTCTCCTATCCTTGCCAATGTGTCTATTTAGATCCCCTCTTATAATCATCTTTTCACCCGGTCTAAAGCTATGCATCAATTCATCCATGTGTTTCCAAAATTGTAGCTTGCAGCTCTCATCCAATCTTGTTTGGGGAGCATAAACGCTAATAATGTTGACCACCTCTTTATCTAACACCAACTTTAAGGATATGATCCTATATCCCACTTTTTTAACATCTACCACATCGTTCTTCAGGTCTTTACCCACCACTATGCCAACTCCACCTCTACCACTTTGGTCTCTCAAATGCCAAAGTTTAAAATCGTCCAACATCTTAGCTTTTATCCCTTTCCATCTAGTCTCTTGGATACATGCAATGTTAATCCTTCTCCTCCTCATGACATCTATCAACTGCAAACTCTTGCCCGTCAGTGAACCAATGTTCTAGAAAGCACATCGAATCCTCCTTTTATGGCCAACATTCTTAACACACTCTTATACATGTTGCAAATTAGATCGATGTCATATTGCCATGTGTCGTTTGCATGGGATGCCCTAACAACAGGATAAAATGACATTGGACACAAAAAGGGGCAAAATGCAATAAAAAATACGAGGATCCATGCAAAGGGTGGATTGGATGGATATAATATGGTGTCGGATGCCTACCTAATGCACACCAGGAGGTCGTGTTATATACACCTCAAAATAGTTGACCCCATACATTAGTATGCCCTTTGGAAACCAAGCGAGCTTTCAATTACTCAACAGAACCATCAGTAGGTACTTGATAGTATACACCCAATGGCACCACACAAGTTCCTTCTCTGAGGGTAAGTTGGTAAGAGACAGACCATGTCTTACAATCTAATAAGGCATCCACCTTTACATCCATATTGTTCTTCCAACTAGGATGTAACATTGCAAACACAGAATGATTAGAGAAGCACTGTGTGAACCCATAACCACCAATGACCTTACTGAATTTATCAAATCAAGCTCGACGAGACTATTTTAATCCATAAATAGCCTTATGAAGATGGCAAACCTTTGATGCATTCTCCTTCTGAGCAACATACCCAAGAAGTTGTTCCATATACACCTCCTCCTTAAGATCACCATAAAGAAAAGCATTTTTAATATCAAGTTGAAACATAGGCCAGTTAAGATTACCAATTGAGGATATTTGAACATGAACAAAGTTAAGATGAGTTATGGGAGAGGTCTCAAAATAGTTGACGCTATATGTTAGTATATCCTTTGGCAGCTGACGAGCTTTCAATTACTCAACAGAACCATCTGTAGGTACTTGACAGTGTACACCCAACGACACCGCACAAGTTCCTTCCTTGGGGGTAAGTTAATAAGAGACCATGTCTTACAATCTAACAAGGGCATCCATCTTTACATGCATAGCGTTCTTCCAACCAAGATGTAACATTGATTCCTAGTACTTAGCAAGCACAAACACAGTAGATAAAGACAACAAAAGTACGAAGTAAATGTGGAAGGTGAGAAACCGAAACAAATTTAGAAATGGGATAGGCAATGTAAAATGGCTGAATACGTGTGAATACCTTTACAAAGAGCAAATGGAAGTCAGTGGAGGTAGGATCCGTAGGCAGAGGATTTGATGTGGTGGAGGCGATAGAAGGAGTAGCTGGAACTGTTGAAATCGACCTGGAATGGCGTTTGTATACCTGTAATTGCTTTGGTGGAGAAGTAGGAGTGATGGAGTCAGTTAAAGGAATGTATAGGTGGAGAATCAAGGAGATTAGTATTCAACTCATGACTTGCATAAAAAATATGTAGTTTAAAAAATGTAACATCAACATTGCAAAGAAAACGTTGACACTTAACTGGATCATAACATCAATAGCCTTTTTGAGTGTGAGCGTACTCGAGGAACACATTTGATAGCACGCTGAATGATTGATCGAGATCAGGTCGAAGGTTGTGAACAAAGCACGCAAACCAAACCCCCATGGTAGTAAACTAAACATAGACAATTTGGTAAAAAACACAAAAAGATAGATTGTCAAGGGCATTAGATGTCATGTGATTAATCAAATAGCAGGCAATCAAAAGTGCATCACTCCTATGAAACTTGGGAATATGCATATGAAACATAAGAGATCCAGTAACTTCCAACAAATGCCGGTTTTTCCTCTCTGTCACGCCATCCTACTATGGAGTATATGTACAACTAGTTTGATGTATCGTCTCATTACCAGAACAAAATCAAGATATTTCTCATTGAATATACTCGAGCATTGTTAGAGCAAAAAAATTTAATTGACACACCAAACTGAGTCTTTATTTCATTATAAAATTGCTTTAAAATGGCCATAATTTCAGATAGATCCCTTAACAGATATAAGTCATTCAAGAGTGATCATCAATAAAGGCAACAAAGTGAAAAGCACTTGACTCTTGACACGACATGGACCCTAAACATCAAAATGAACTAAAAAAAAAAGGAGGAACTTTGAGATACATCACGAGAGGGAACAAAGTATGATGATGCTTTCTAAGCTCACACACCTTACACTCTAGTCAAGAGATATGCTTTGCAACTTGGAACCATAAGTTGGAGTTTGGAAAGGGAAAGAGTCCCTGAGATTTCTCAAAGTTACAGGGAAGGGAGAGAAATCGCACAAGAGAAGGGGGGGTGGAAGAGAAGTCACACACGCACAACCCTCAGCCTTCAACCAAACACAATCACTAAATCCTAATAACGATCTCCTACTTTGCATATTAATCCCAAAATAGAAAGAAATAAAATAAATAAAAATCCTAAAAGATCCTATTAGCCAAGGACCCAAATTGGATTCGGATATGGATCTGGTTCATCCACGTCTGGATACCTAGATGAGTATGGGTTGATCCATGGTTGTACACCTGCATCACCATGAAGTCAACTGACTTATAGAGATGAGACTTAAGGGTAAATTAGGAACATGAAGAACAAATTTTAACATAAGAAGAGAGAAAAAAGTAACACAACCAGTGGCAGATCCTTGAGTAGACAAGCCATCAGCAAGTATGACTCTAGAATGTTGATTAATTTTCTGAAGTGAAGAAAGGACATGAAACTTACCAGTCATGTGAGAAATTGCACCAGAGTCAATGACCAATGGTGTAGAAGAAGATGCAAGAAGTGCACCAGTGACTGAATGAGCAATGGTGAGCAACAAATGTAGAGGAAAATGTCTGAGTCTGTTGAATATGCTTAAGTGATTGGTTGAGTTCATTGCACAACATTGAAACGAATTGACTACCTCCAACATTGTAGTAGCAGTAGCAAACAGTTGTTGAGCCTACTCAGTTTACCATGATTCACCCAACTCGTATCAACAGTATGATTAATCTTACCACAATTACTACATTGATGCGTACCTTGATCCAGTGGCTGTCCTTTTCCTTGACCACCGTTGCGGCCTTGGCCTCCCAATGAACTGTGACATTTTCCAGAGAAACTAGTGCCACAACCATGACCCTCACTATTTGAAACAAGTGCTGAATTATTGTGAGATGAGGTCGAGTTAGATTTGGTGAAGGAGGGAAACACGATACATTGGATACGACAAAATGCCTCATTCATGGATGCTATCTTCTCATTGTTAAGAATTTGGATTTTCACTAGTTGAAGTTCAGAGTCTAATCCAGATAAGAACTTGGCAACCAAGAACTCAAACGCGCTGAGATTTAATGACTTCAATATTAGTAGAGAGAGGTTGATGTACATTGGGTTCTTCCCACATGCCTTTCAAGGAACCATAGTAGTCACTAATGGATTTGTCACTCTGCTTGAAGGAGAGGAATTTCTCATATATAAGTCATATACCATGGACATGTTCTTGTCTTGAGCATAGCTTTCTTGGAGTCATCCCAACAAAGTACTTTGGCATTCTCTAATGTCCATTATGGATATTCAGCAACAGTCGTAGCAGGGGGTGGCTTAGTTTGATAATCCATTTTTCGCTTGGCAGTGATATACACTCTAACGGCTTGTGCCAGATTAAGTAATAAAGGAATAGTAAAAGTAAAACGAGATGAACACAACAACTCAGAAAAATCCCACTTAAATGGGGTCGGCTACATGGATCCTTGCCTTCCAATCAGCTCTATTCAAGGTCATTCTTGTACTCTCTTGGTGGATAATATATCCATATGGATCCTTACACTAGTCAATTCATTCATGGAACTTGGTCTTTGCTGTTGAAATTTTATGCACAAGGAATGCAAGGTACATCAGCTAATTTAGGGAGATAGCTTTGTCAAGCTTATCTATTCATATGCATATTTTGTCGTAACCTTTGGTTTATTTATTATATTCAATGAGTGTAATATTCCTACATGCTTATATACTAGTTTAATTATTTTCCTCAATTCATTCCCCTGATTTTATATTTTTTCTTGTTCTCTTTTGTCTTTAATTTTCTACATAGAATTTGATGGGAATCAAGAATATGGAATGATGGCCGAATTTTGATTGTTATGTCATTTCTCCATGTTTTTTTATTGCTATATCCTCTGATTCATACTGTCGGCTCTCCCTGGATTTTCTGTTTAAAGTTATCATTTTGTAGTTAATTCATGCTTTAATATCTGGAGCAATCAAATAGCTGGGAAGAGGCCTAGAAGTGCCTGATACTACCCCACACTAAACTTTGCTATGAACATTTACAAAGCTACCCCCTATCCATGACTGACAGAGCTGGGGGAAGGGCTTCATTCTATACTCCTTATCACCTTCTCAGTTCGTGCTAACGTGGCCAGCCTTATTTGCCCAGGGGTGGTGGGTTTTGGGGTTTTTTTTTTTTTTTTT
>NC_056564.1:18844208-18889106 GCF_013358625.1 Macadamia integrifolia | reverse complement strand
GGGGGGGTTGGGGAAGTGTTTGAGGAGCATCTTTCAGATTAAGGTCCTTGGCTCACATTTTTAATTTTTTAATGTCAGGTATAGATTATCTCTGAGATTTCTGTATTTAACTTGAGTCTTGGATCCCCCCCTCCCCTGGGTGACTTGTATTCATGCAGTATGGGCTTTCATGAGGTTTCCTTTTAGAAGTTCTCTTTTTGTAGTTGATTCATGCGTTAATGGTTTTTATTTATGTATAATTTTTGATATGGAATATATAATGTCTGAGATTTTAAATGTTGGTGTCTCATTCCTCCAAATTCATTAGCTGAAAGAACCCTTCTTTGGTAGCATTAGGTTATTTGGCCTTATACCTTAATTGAGATGGACAGGACGTGGGTCTAGTGATCCTTACTGCATGTGCATGATTACTGTAGACTGATTCTTGGGTTTAAAAAGAACACAGGTGTACTTTGGCCCTAGACACACTTAATTCCACCCATGTGACAGTTAATGCCAGTTTTTTTAACAAACTGACAAATCTATTTATCATATGATATGCAGGGGGTAATGTTGTTAACAAATCAGTGAATTTTTTTTAGATTTTATCTGTATTTGCAATCAATGCAGGTTCCATATGTGCCAGAAGGCCTTGAAGCAATTATTTTCACTGCTGATGGTGATATGAGGCAGGCTTTGAATAACTTGCAGGCCACATACAGTGGTTTCCGTTTTGTCAATCAAGAAAATGTGTTCAAGGTTAGAATTTAAAGTTATTCTTCAACCTTCTGTTATTGGTTAGCAGTCTTCATTGCAGGAAATTCAGTGGTTTCTTAATGGTTTTCAGGTCTGTGACCAGCCTCATCCCTTGCATGTGAAGAATATGGTCAACAATGTACTTGATGGAAAATTTGATGATGCCTGTTTTGGGCTGAAGCATCTGTATGAGATGGGTTATTCCCCAACTGACATTATCACAACCCTTTTCCGGATAATTAAGAATTATGATATGGCTGAGTATCTAAAACTAGAATTCCTGAAGGTATGCATGGTAATTGCTAGCATGTCATAAACTATACAGTGTGCCTCACCATTGGCTAATATCTTTTTGCTTGAGTTCACAGGAAACTGGATTTGCACACATGAGGATTTGTGATGGAGTTGGCTCACTTCTTCAGTTATCTGGTCTCCTAGCCAAGCTTGCTCTAGTGCGGGAAACTGCTAAAGCCGTGTAAGTTTGACCTGTTCTTAGCTAGATCTCTTGGACATTCAAAGATGTATATATCTGTGATCATGGATTTGGCTTCTATATGTATGTTATTACGTATGTTTGGTTTCTGTGCCACCAGCAAAGATACAATTGTTGGTCAAAAGCTTGTTTAAACAAGACCCTTCCAAACATTCAGGAACCGTGATCATGTCACAAACCATACCTGATAGTCTAAATCATGGGATGGTTAAAGGTGATAGAAGTTAATTAAGTGAGCTTAATCTCAATGTGACAGAAAGCCATCATTTTTACTTGTTTGTTTCTTGATGAGAGAAACTTTTGATGCAGGTGTGACATTGGATATCTCCTGTAATATTTTCTATTTGATAGGGGTGTTCTTTACTAAAAATATGATTTTTAGATAAAAAGTTTGGAGAAAGTAAAGAGGCACTCCAACATAGCCCAAATATCTAACACGTAGTGCCTTTTTTTATGTTCAAATTATGTGGACGTTCCATCTACATTATCTTTTATTAGTTTGAAAATCTTGAAATGTCTCAGCCCCAATCCACTTATTTTACATGGAGAAGTGAGGTATAATTTGACCTAAAAAAAGTAGTGAGAGATAAAGAATGATGGACATTTCAACTTTTTGCACTTTTGTGGTGATTTCCTTTTAACTGTTGAGATACAATTAGTCCTAGCAAGTAGGCTATATAGGGAGGCAGAACTTGAAACTTGATATTGAGCTAATCCAAAAGGGGGATGGTGGGGGGGCTTCCTATCTAATGGTTAGTTTGACCAAGATGCCTTAGGAATGATGGACTGCGGTCATATCAAAAAATGGTTAGGAATCATCAGTTTTCCAAGACCGTCGTGTTGCATCACTCCATATATTTTTTTCCTTGGGTAAATACTTATAAGGAATTTTTGCTCAACCTATTTTATGGTTCAATGTAAAAAAGCTGTATAGCTGAAGACCCCACCACACCCCTTTTTCTGTTTTCATTTTTGGTACTCTGAATTACTGTCATTTTTACCACTTTAATTGATTGAAGCATGGAATGGAATGTGAGGCATAGAAAAGGTATTGGTATTGAGGAACTGCTCAATAAGATGCCATCAATAGAAACTTGCAGCTGAAATTGCACGATCCCGTCGTACGTAATACTTGAATATGTGAGGTAAGTGGGGTCTCTCACCATAAGCAGCAAGACAAAAGTGTTTCTGTTTCTATTATGTCTTTGTACTTTTGTCACAGTATTCCTCATTTCTTACGTGTTACGGTATCATTTTTTTTACTGTGGCAAATTTAAACTCCCTAGTTGGCAGTGGATTTAAGTATGGTATCGGATCGCCCCGATACCTTGTACCCGTTTTGCATGTTCGCAATTTTGATACATACCAGATATGGGTGATCCAATACTGTATCAATTTATTTTTTAGATGATCAATACCCGATCCAATACCATGCACTAAACTAAAACCAAGATAGTAACTGACATGAATAATGAAGAAAGTGTTGGATCCTTGGTTACAAGAAGTATTTGAAGAAGCCGTCCTGATCCTCACTGATTGATCTATCCAAACTAAAGGGATCATGCGGGATTATGATTTATGTGTATTCTTATTAAAGTAGTCATATGTAATTGTCTCCGACTATTGCTTATAAAATAAGTCACTTCTCGCTTTCAATTAATGGTATTACAAATTAGAGGTGCAGTGGATATTATTTTCATTTTTAGGGATCACCCTAAATTATGGAGAATTTTAGGGGTGGTATAAGAAAAATTTCCTATAATTTATGAGCAAGGGAATCTTATCCACTTTGTAGCCACTATGCTAGCACATAGGCCAATGAGGGGTGGCGCGTGAAAACATCTAGACTAGGGCAATGCAGTCTTTTTGGCTCATTATCTCTAGACGTACAGAGACACAAGAGGACAAGGTTCTTTTCTTCAAATTTATTTAGGGAGGGATCTTTACTTGATCGTGTGGCTACTGACCATTGAAAGCACACAGAGGCATCAACCACTGGAGATAGGGTTGTCTTTTCACGTGGCCATGTGTCCAAGTGTAGGGGCACACAATTATGTACCATTATTTTTCTCATTTATGAGATTTATGGCAAAATGTTTTCTGTGGGGTAGTGGCGTTGAGTCCAGATACATGGGGGAAAAATAATTGGCTTGCCCCATATGAAAAGCAATAATGCCTTTCCTGTTGATTCTTTTATGTGCGTTCCCATTGGTCCATGCGTTGATGTAAGGATTACACTCTTAAATAGAAAATTCTTTCCCATGATATGTACTAAGATACATAATATATAATATGCATATTCTCGATTTGGTACAAGAATGGGTAATTCAGTATGGTTTGATTCATATCAAATAGTTTTACCATAGATACCAAATCGTACCACACTGCAGAAGGTTCCCTTTTTAGATATCGAAATTGCATCGATCCTCTTTTGATTTGATTTGATGTGGATTTTGATTTGGATATTCGATTTTGGTTCTAAATTGATACCTTTAGTTATTAGTCTACAACCTAGGGGAACAAGGTAAAGTGATACAAACTAAGAATTTGTTCAACTCTATTAAGGAGAAACCTAATTGGACAATGAGCACTAGTGGGTGGGCAGTGGCTATTGCTAAGAGGGCCAGGTTTCTAATTGGTATAATTGCTTCGGATCTGCTGTTGATATAATTGATGTACGTGCTCCAACTTCTTAATCTCCCTACTGCTCACAGGCAGGGTTTAAGAAATATAATCGGAACAATTGGATTATTATTGGCCAATATCAATCTTGGGGTGATTCCGAACCGATTGATCAAAACAAAATAGGAATAAAAATGTTTAAAAAAAAATCATTTCTAAATGAAAACCATGGGTATTTCTGTTTGATCCAAACTGATATAGACCAACCCGAATCAAGAATGAGTTGAGATCAGCCAAGACCAATTCTGATATAATAAACCATACTCGAGGTCGGGTTAAAACCTTCATTCTTCTCTCTCTCCTTTTCCTAATGAACTCATTGAGATTTTATTCTCACACCAAAAGGGTGAAAAAAATAATAAAAAGAATAAAGAGACACGCTAAATACAACTCACACACTCATCTGAAAATTGCAAGGCAATGCTCTAGGCAGGATTTGAACCTTATTCTATTCTTTGCTGTATCCATATCACGATATTCAGATTTCAGACATATCCACCCCCACCCCCACCCCCACCCCCAACCCCACCCAACCTCTCTCCTCCTCTCTCTGCATTCCACGTTATGGGGCATTTTTGTAACTTAAAAGGGTCCCATAGCCCTCTCTGTGTGCCACGTTTTGGGATATCTAGTAACTTCCCTCTCTAGAAAAAAAGGAAAAGGACAGGGGGTCCCCCCTCTCCTGTCCTGTGCCTCAGCCAGTCACCCTTTTTACCCTTTTCACCCTTTTTGAACTTTTTTGAGTCCTTTTGACCTACAAACTTTGTTGTTTCTTTCAACAAAATTTATGATGGAGGCCTTGAGAGTTCATCCTTTGAACCTGTTGCACAGTTTTGTCACCTTGTCAGTAGGTTCCATTTTATACTTTTTTAGTTAAATAACTGTGGCTTATTTAATCTGAACTTGTGATATTGAAGTGGAAGATCATGAATTGGGATTTGGTATATACCCATCAAACGGTTTTATATATGAATCCTTCTTGCATTACCTTTTATGCTTAATTTGTGAAAGTGAAACATATATCTATTACTACAATTGTCTGAGAAGTCTATAATTGATGACTGAGAATTTAAGACTTGACATGATAACTGAAATAAGTGCAATGGGGTTTGAGACAAAAAGAGGTGTGAAGGCAGTGAAGCGTGGGCAGCTTTAATCTCTTTATATACCTGGACTGGGATTTTACCTGAAAGTGGGAACCCCACCCCACGCCAGTACCAACTAGCAAGCACAAAACCCATTGGTCAAACAAGGCGGCCGTGGCTGCATAACATTGGGTGCCTTTCAATCTTTTACAAACCTTACCCCTCTGTGGGCTCACTGAGTGACTAGCGGGTGACCTCTGAATTTCTTTACTATATAATTCATCGGATTGTTTGGTTCACAATGATGCCTGGTTTTAGATTTTAGGAACATTTAGATTTTTTTGAGGGTATCAATTGGTTTGGTTTTGTTTGTTCGATATGATGTGATACAATTTATGTTTTGATAAGATGAAAATCAAAATCAAAGTGAATAATAATCCATCAAAATCAGAATTGTTTTGCATTGGATTCGGTTTTAATGGCTTCTATTTGGTTTTTCTTTACATGCGATTTGTGGTATCAATTTTGGCAATGCAAGAGGAAGCCAATCCAGTTTGAGACATGGATTTAGAGGATGGAGGTTTGAGTTTTGAGACCAGTTTCGACTGAAACCTGGGATTATTTTAGCCAAATTTGAAACCTAAGTTTCGAAGACCAGAATTTTGTGTGTGTGTGTGTGTGTGTGTGTGTTTGTTTCCTATTTTTATTATTTTACACATATTCCATAGATTAGTTTCATATAAATTTGCTAATGAATGCTAAGTGTTTCTACCAGATGCATACTAGCTCTATTATAAATAAGCAATTAAAACAATCAAAACATACATTAGGTTAAGAAAATACAAGTATATAACAATGATTGTTTAATCCTCTTGTTGTATAGAAAGAGGATTAAACATACATTAGGTTCAACCGCAACTAAGATCCGTAGTTTCAACCCAACTTGAGTTGAAACTGACTTTCGATGAATAAAAGAAACAAAGAAACTTTGTGCACTTCAAAAAAAAAAAAAAAGATAGATTTCTTTATGGTTCTTAGGGAAAAAAATAATGAAAAAAGATTGACACTTAATTTTTTGCGTTTCCCTATGCATAGACATAGTGGTTGGCGAAAAGACCGCCCCAGGTTGTTGCCCAAGTTGGTGGAGTGGCCACATGATCAGATAGTGATCTCCCCCTTCTTCCCCACCCCACCCTCCACAAAAAAAAAAAAAAAAAGGTCAGCATGACTGCTGCATCCAAATATTGGAGGGGTGAAATGATTGTCCCACCCCATGGAAATGGGAACCTCACCCTGCTGATATTTTCATGCATTCTCCCTCTCCCTAAAAAAAAAAAAAAAAAAAAAAAAGTTGGGTGGGATAACAACCCTAGTACTAGTCAAGCTTGTTGTTTTGTTGATAAAATATCTTGTTATGTGGTGGATATATGTTCCATGAAAAAAGCACCTTAAAAGGCGATTAATCACTCGCCAAGTGATATCGTGATTAATTAGTCGCTGTATACTCCACTCTCACTATTTATAAGTAAACGATGTTATTATTTATTTGATTATAAGTTGACCTATATATTATTTAAGCAGCAAAGAAGCTGGAAAGCGAAATGTGGGATCCATGCATATCATGTTCAAAGAAAATATTAGAGAACGTAGCAGTTTAGTGGATCCACTTCAAAGCTTTCAAATTAACTAGATCCTTTTGTTTCTTCAACTAATAATAAAATTATCTAAACAGATAATTTTCAAATCTTTAATCCTCCAAACTTCAAAATTAAGCTCCTACTCCCCTTCCTTATGCTTATAAAAGCATCTTCTCCTCTCACCAAATTGCAAACACCATCACCCTATACCACAAAATCTCTCTCTCTCTCTCTCTCTCTCTCTCTCTCTCTCTCAAAGGCAGTTTGGCATGATGTCGAGGTCCAACCAACCACTAACTTTGGGGAGAGTAGTAGGTGAAGTAGTGGATGATTTCACCCCTAGTGTGAAAATGAATGTTACTTACAATTCCAGCAACCAGGTGTGTAATGGCCTGGAGTTGATGCCTTCAGCTATTACCGCAAGGCCTCGAGTCCAGATAGGTGGCGAGGACATGAGAACATTCTACACACTTGTAAGAGCATACACTATGACCCTTCTGAAATCCTGCAGAAGTGGAAGCTTGTGCATTGGATATGCACTTTTTTCAATAATATATATTAATTTTTTTTTCTTTTTCGTGTGACTATTTATGTAGGTCATGACAGACCCAGATGTTCCAGGCCCTAGTGATCCATACCTGAGAGAGCATCTTCATTGGTTTGTGATAATTAACTACCAAACCCTAGCTCTTCTTTTCTTTAATTCCTTTAGTCTTCCTCTAATGACCTTCTGTTGCTCGGGTTGCAGCATGATTGCAACCCAATGTAGTAGCCAAGGGAATGGAATCACAAGGGTAGGTTTGAAAATACCCACTTTGGGTGAATTTCTCCACCCCTACCTTTGAGATTCCATTCCCTAGGCTAATGCGTTGCAACCCAGGCAGCAGCCAAGTTTCGCTCATAGCTTTACTACTATTTCTAATATCAACCAAAGTCATCTTCTTTTCTTTCCTTAAATGGGTTATCTCTACTTGACTTTCAGGATTGTTACAGACATTCCAGGTACAACAGACGCTTCCTTTGGTGGGTATCTCTAAAACTTTAATTTCACTCATAGAGTCTTAAAAGTTTTTTAGCTTTAAAGGGTAACATTATGCATGGAGTACTTAAATGGAGTTGAACAGGGAAAGAAATGGTGGAGTATGAGATACCGAAGCCAATCATCGGCATTCATAGGTATGTGTTCATTCTGTTCAAACAGAAGGGGAGACAAACAGTTGAGGCACCTCCATTAAGAGATCATTTCAGCACCAGAAAGTTCTCAGAAGCCAATGGTCTGGGCCTCCCAATGGCTGCACTCTACTTCAATGCACAGAGAGAAACTGCAGCAAGAAGAAGATGATCTTCATCATCATATGAAACTAAGCCACAGAGAGAGAGAGAGGGAGACAGAGGAAGGACGTCCTCTTTACTCTTTACTCTTTACTTTTTACACTTTCGTCAGCACTTTAGGGTTCTCTAGGGTTTGTTTTGTCTGTAATGTATGATGTGTTACGTACTGTACTAGTTATAAGTAGACTACTGGGTCTTGAGCGACCTTTGTTGGTTGCCAGAGAGAAAGGACATGTACGAGGATGTCCAACTCATCTTTTGCACGCCATGCATGGACCAGTAGAGAACTTGATCATTATTAGTTATATACTTGGTCTTGATCTGCTTTTTTTTTTTTTTTTAAATTCATCTAAGTCAGTTTGATAATGAAGTATGGATCATGCCCTAACCATGGATTTAGTCCACCCTATCAATGACAATATTGGTCATGGCGGATATCGATACCAATATGTATCAGCCGTATTGGATCATATCGTATTTATTTAATTCTAAATCAAAACACCAATTTTAATTAAGAAAAATCATATCTATATCATAGTGGTCAATCTATATCTATACGAAAATGGCTGATAAATTGTGACCCTAACAAATGAAAAAAAAAGTTCCCACATATGAACTGAGTTTTCCTTCACCCACGGTGATAAAAGATGAAACTCACAATAAGAGTAAAGGGAATAATTAATAACACCTCAATGGTTAGATTTTCTTCAACTTTTCCTTATAGGGTTTTGCTAACATCATCCAGTTGGCATTTTGGGGCGGGGGAGGGCTTGTTCAAAATTTAATAAACCCCTATTAATCATCCCCTTTTTTTTTTTTTTTTTCTTGCAAGGCCCATACTGATCCCACAATCGCATAGATCGGGTCATACCGAGGTTAAATGAGAATTATTCAAATTTCACTAAAAGCAGTAAAGAGCACTAAATACCTTTGTATGGGTGATCCAATGTATACCTAATGAGAATCGAACTTAGGACTTCCGAGTTTACAGCTTGTACCCTAATCAATCATCCCATTCAAAGTTTCAAACCTATGTAATATCACATATATGGCGTCAATATAATGAGGAAAATATGAAGTTTCCATAAAAGTCGAAGTACCGTTGAATCGCTCACCGTCGATCAAGGAAACTTGTCTCCTATAAAATAATTAAAGAAAAGAATCATGGTGCTAGGATGCTAGAGTGCTAGACTACCATTTTTTCTCACGTTTTTTTATTTTTATATTTATTTTTACACCTCTTGCTCTGAATATGTGGATCATACGTGGATGATATCATTTTTTGCAACATTATTGGAGCATGGATTTAGTTATCAGTATCGGTATCTGATCCGGATCAGTATCAGAGAGGATTGGTGTGTATCGGTCATTTTTGCCCTTGCTTTTTAAAAAAAGTAAGTTTTTTTTTTATTTTTTTTATTGTTATACCCCTAAAACTATACGAATAATGGATTCAGATCGATCAAGGATCGGGGATTGATCTCAATCAATACCGATACGATACTATCGATATGTTCAATACGATTTTTACCGATACTTGAAACCATGCATTGGAGTGGCGTGCAAATCTCCCATGCTAACGTTGTGGAGAATCCTCCCAAAATGTAATCCCATGCTTTTCTCTCTCTCACCTTTTTTTTTTTTATTAGAAAAAATCCATTCATATCAAGGTATTACTATTTCGAAACTAAAGCTTTGGTCCAAAGATCATAGGAAATAAGCATAAAGATAAATTCTAAATAAATATGGGACTGAGTTTTCTTTCACCCATCCTTCACCATGGACAAAAGTAGTGTCAGCTTACCAAATGGGAGGATAGTTGTGTCTCATAAATGGATGGTAAGAATGTAATGATAACCCAAGAATCTAATTATATGGTCACTTCAAGGAAAACTTTCCCATAAATATATAGCCAAATCTATAAGGTTCCTTCACCACAAAAAACAAAACAAAAGTAAAAATCTATTTTCTTTTCTTTTTTTCTCAAATTTTTTTAATAGGCAAGAGATTGTGTAACCCTTGCACTAGCACAGGGCAAATGAGAGTGCTCACAAAAACATCATTATATATAGGTTTTTTTATTCATGTAGGGTGAGAGTAATCTCACATGCTCTTGTGTGTAAGAATAGAAACCATACAATTAGGCAACTTTTATATATATATATATATATATATATTTATATTTATATTTATATTGATTAACTAAAACTAAGAAAGAAATTTTCAAATATGATATAGAAACTTTTATAATCATTATCCTACATCTCCGCCATTGCTAACCCCAAATCTAAATTTGGGTGGAGAGATACCGAATGTTATTCCTGAGTCTATTGCTAACTCAGCATCTCCACCTAGTCTCATAAGGCTTGTGAAAGCCTGACTCGCTAACATGTAAGTTCAACTTTTTATCAAAAGGATGGATGACTCCGGATCCTCTTCATGTACATCCAGACTTCCAGAGTAGTGGATGCCATGTGGCACCTTAGAACCCACTATCGGGTCAGGATACTCTTGATGTACATCCAGACCAGAGTCCCAGACTCCTAGAGGTTTAGATGCCATGTGGCACCCTATAAATCCACTACCGGGCACTTGTCCTTTTCTTTTCTCATTTTCATTTTCAATTCTCCACTCCTAATTCCCAAACTATTTCTTCTTCGTTAAATACGGAAAAGATAACACGATTTAGGTATCAGAATAAAAGTCACGAGCACATTTAACGAAGAAGAAAAGTATCCTAATCCTCTCCAAAACCTCTCCAAAACTGGAGACTTGGACAGAACTCAGCCATATCCAATAGCTGGGAGCCTTTTGGGAGGATCCAGATCCTCTGAAATGCGTCGGCCCTTTCAGTGCACATCGAATGACTGACATCACAGGGATATGCATCTTAAATGCTTTATAGACATCCAAGGTGCACTGGAGAAGACTGATGCACTTGAGAGGGTGTGCGGTGTGCCCGTGCCTGGGGTGCTCTTAGCCATTGGATGTGCGTGGGCTCTCTCCCACACTGGAGAGGATCTAGATCCAAAGAGAAAGGATTGGTAATGTGTGAGAATACTGGTAGGTTTTTCAGGTGCTACATGGAATCCTCTGGATTTACAGTACTTGTACATCCAGAGGATTTAGAATCCTCAATGTTTGCACCTCTTGAGTTTAAATCCTGCCGGTGCAAAGATAATCTTGAAAAGGCACTTTTTGACTCAAAAGTCTAGACCAATTTGAGTTGAACGAAAATCATAAAAATCTAAAACATAAATAATAAAAAATAAGGCAAAGGGTTGCTACAAGGCTGCATAAATGGTCGCTGAGCCAACACGAGTCCAATGGAGCACATACACAAACATCCAAGGGGATGGAGCGAGGTGATCATTTCACTGCCCCATGTGAGAGGGCACCGCATTCATAGAAAAATCTGAGGAAAAATGAATAAAAATGTATGATGGATCAGACAAATGGAATTTTGCCTTGGCGGAGGCCAATCCCAATTCTGGCCTATTCGAATCAGCCAATCCATGTACGAAATCTAGGGTTAGGGCAAATTCCAGCCGATTCTTAATCGATCCATCTCAATTCCAATACATACCACATTTGGAATCAGCTGGACCCTATCCACATCCTGATTCTAAGTTTAATAACCTTGCCTAGTACTAAAATGTGAGTGAATGGGCTGGGTTCAGAACATCCATGAAGGCTGTATATGTCCTAAGCTTATTATTCAAAGTAGGATCCATGTAGAAGACAACAGGTAACAACTGCTGTGTTAGGCACCAGAAAAGACTCTTAGGCCCGATTATGAGCCTATAGAGTCCATTTGTTGGCCCATAGAAGCCTGTCAAAGAACTACTGCATACAACAACTCAACTCAGTCTCATCCCAACTAAATGAAGTCACCTACATAGATCTTCTTTCCTCGATCAACTTTATTCACAAATTAGATAATGCTTTGATATTATAATTGAAATGTTCGTCTATTATTTGAAGGATGGAATATATATATATATATATATATATATTTTAGATAAATATGAAATATCTTTTCTTGAGTTCCATCAAAGATTTATGAAGAAAGAGAAAATCACGTCATGATAGGGTAATAGAAACTGATCTCTCTTTTAAAGGAAAAAAGAAACCTATGCTAGTCACGTGGCTCTTGCGCCCCCAGACATAGAGTCATTTGAAATTATTTCTCTATCCCTTGTGAAATAAAAATCCCATTAATATTAATGCCCTTACACGCGCTCTCATTGACCCCATGCTGATGGTGCAGGGCCCATGCAAGCAAGCAACAATCTCTTGTATATCTTTATTTAAAAATAAAAAAAAGGAGAAAAGGTGTAAAACTCCTTTTCTCTTTTCTTTTATCTTCTCTCATTGATTGGAGCACTTGTACACTAAGGCTATGTTTGGTAGCCAAGAGAAGAAAATAAAAGAAAAAAGAATCTAGAAAATAAAAGAAAATAAAAGAAAAGAGAATAAATGGTGAGAAAATACAAAGAGTATGTATGTTTGGTTACCAAGAGAATAAATAAAATAAAAGAAAAAAATTCAAAAAATTTTGAATTTTAAGAGAGATAGATACATAGGAAATCATCGTGTAATTATTATTTTTTGTCTTATTATATTTTCATATTTTCTCATGTTTTTGGCAAGAAAATTTTCGAGGGAATGAAATAAAATTTCACAATTCCCAAGAGGGATTTTGAATTTGAAAAAGGGAAATCTTCTCTTGGGTGAAGACATATCAAGTGTAAAGAAAAATTCTTAACCCAAGGAAAAAAATACAAAAGTGTATTCTTTTATTTTATTTTCTTTTCTTCTCTTGGCTACCAAACACAACCTAAAGTTCCATTAATGATTGTGGAGATGACACTCTCTACATAGCTCAACATGCGTTGTAGCATTGATTAGATGAGGCTGAAATTGGGTGGATAGATATGCTACATTTGGTTTGCGCTTTTGGAATGTATTATAGATTGATAAATATGCACTCCAATAAATCATACCAAAATCAACATTAATTTCAAAATGTTTACTTTATAATTACACATGTTTTCAGAGTGTAGTTGTATAGTTTATTCTCTTGAACCACAATTTAGAATTGAGACCTACAGGCGGTGAGGAGTCCGAAACCCCCAAAATGTTGAGATTTAGCAGATAAGATGACAAGTATATGTTAAATAAATAGTGGATCCAAATGTTTAAGATCATGGATGGAAGATTAAGGTTGTGTTTAGTATGAATTCTTATAATGCATTTTCAACTTAATGTGTAATCCAATAGTTCATACAAAATGCAGCCGTAGTCTCCATTCTCCAAGCGAATCTCTATTCATATGTTATGCTTTAGCTAAAATAAAATTCATGAAGTGCCAAAGTGAAGCATTAACAATTTCGCGACTAGCAAAAGCATGTGCAGAACTATGAGGAGTTTATGGAATTTAATATAAGATATATTCTGATCTCTCTCTCTCTCTCTCTCTCTCTCTCTCTATCTATTCAATGGTTAGAATTGATAGATTATCCTTCTCATTGTTTAACTAAGATTGATTGTGGAGACAAACTTGATTACTTTAATCATGTAATGGCCTTTATCCTTATTAAGATGTTGCTTAATGTTTATATTAATTAATAACTAGAAAGAAAATGTCATATTAGGCATAACTTGTGACATTTCCCAATAAATCATTTTTAATTTCTTAATTAAAAAATAATTGCAAACAATGACAATCATGAAAATGACTGATCATATAAATTAAGAGCTTTCTTATTCATGTAGCGTTTTAGAGGGGGGAGAAAGGTGTTTGGGGCATACTGTCTTGTAATCTATCACATGGATTTGTGGCCGATTTTGAAGGACTGTTAAGAAATTTGAAGGAATCAACTTACCTTATATGTTATTTTCGTTACTAGGCTTTGATGAGCTAGCTCGAAGACAATGTTTTTAAGGTTATAAGGGTATTTCAATAAAGTGTGCTTATAGCAACTTTCTTTCCGTACTTTGGACTAAAATTTAACTATTAAGATATATGTCGGGTTCTTTATCTCATGGAATAATTCATGTATTGAAAAACGACAAATAGTGAAATGATATATCTAGATTTTCTTTATGAAAATTCAGCCATGCATTTTTGTTTTCTTCCCAAAATGTCATGAATGGTGGTTCATCATAGGATTATGACTTACAACTACGGTTTTAGAAATCGAGAATTGAATCAGTAAATCACAAATTGTATCAAGATTGGTGTCCGAAATATCGATTTCCACCAAAACCAATCATTAACTTTTGAATTGGAATCGAGTCAGTAATTTTGGACTGGTTCGACCCGATTCTTAGTCATTTCTTCATATTATATCTTGAATTGGACGGATTCCCAATTCCATTTTCATTTTTTCACCACGAAATATCTTAGAACTGATTGGATCAGACCAATTCAGATATTAGAATCGGCTAAGACCGATTCGATTGTAGATTATGATTTCTAAAACCCTGTTTTTTTTTTGTTTTAGAAATTATGGGTATCAAAAAGCCTAATCAGCCCGAATCAGCCCTAGCCCCCCCTGAGCCCAAACAGAGCCTGGGCTGAGATTTCAGCCCATAGAGTGGGTTAAGGTAAAGAATTTCAGGCCCGAGGCTGGGTTGGGCTGGGCCTGGATTGAGATCTCAACTCAATCCAACCCAACCCAATCCAACACAATCATGTGTATTAAGTACATAATCATATAAATATACTAATAATTATTAATGAATACTTATTGAAAAAGGTCTTTTGTTTTTCACAATTCACATATATACGAAAACTTTGGTGTTTGACCTCTGCAATGCATCAAAATTACGTAACCAAGTAGCTGATAGTGCTGGGTTGAGTTGAATTAGATTAAATCCAGCCCAATCAGGGTCCATCAGTGTTGAATTGAGCTGGGCTAAACCCAACAGGGTTCGGCCTGGGCTGAGATCTCCAGCTCAACCTCTTGGGTTGAGTTATGAGACCTTAACCGGCCCATTGACACCCGAAATTTCTACAACCCTGCTTAAAAGTTAAAAACCCTCCGCAGGAAAGGCGGTTATTTCTGTTTCCCTCCAATTTTAAGGGTTCGACCGTTCGAGGGAGAGGGAGAGAGAGAGAGAGAGAGAGAGCGAGCGGGGTTTCAAATACCCAATATAAACGTAGGGGTCTTAACTCTTTCAGGTGACTTTGCGACAAATCCAGCAATGGCAGCTTCATCTTCTTCGACATCAAGCAGCAGCTACGATGTCCCATGGGTGGAGAAGTACAGACCCAACAAAGTAGTCGACCTTGTTGGGAACGAAGAAGCCGCCTCGAGGCTTCAAGTCATCGCTAAAGATGGGAACATGCCCCATCTCATCTTGTCCGTAAGAACCACTTCTTTCATTACTTCCCCTTCTTCGATTTCCGAAGCATACAATTATTTATTCAAACTTTTCGCGTTTTCCCTCTATTTTTTAGTTCCCTTCTTTCCATTTTCCCTTTCTAGGGTTTCTCCTTACTTTTTGTTACTCCATAGAATCCGATCCGATAGGACTGTCGATGCTTACTTAGAATTTTCCGACCATTCAGTAGAAAAATCAGGTAATGAATTTCTGGTACATTTTCCTTCGCAATTTTCAGGGGCCTCCAGTAACTGGTAAGACGACAAGTATTGTTCTTATGAAACCTTTTATTGTTGTTTCCTGTTTCAGGGGAATTGATGTCGTGAGGAACAAGGTCAAAATGTTTGCACAGAAGAAAGTAACGCTGCCCCCAGGACGGCACAAAATAATAATTTTGGACAAGGCAGACAGGTGATGATACCAACCCATGTTAATCACATTCCTCTCGTCACTGAATTGATATTTGTCTATGCATGTTCTCTTCATTTATATTGTTTTAAATTTTCAGAATTCGTTAATGTATTATCTAGCTGCCAACTTATGGGTGTTACGTAGGGATCTCGGGTGGTCCAATATCATTGGAATGTTTAGTGAAGTTGTGGTAATCTAAGTACCATGCTTTTCTTACCAATTGGTAGCCCAATTCCAAGAACAGCTAAAATTCTAGTTATTCTGGCAGGGTAAAAATTCGTAGGAATCTGAGTTTTGTTAACCTAATCGTTGAAAGAGACTCAATTGATGCGATTGCTTGGGCTTTTGCAGGCTTTCATGCATTAATGTAATGGGTGCCATTGCTATGGATGACCTCCTCAAGAAATATCTTGCTCTCTCTAGTTCCTAGGTTGGACTTCACCAAGGGGGTGTTAAAAGATGAATCCTGCGTTTTGGCCCCTATCCCATCATAAGGCGGTGATGGATTTCTAGAAACCTAAGAGATTAGGCGCAGAAGATCAGTTGAAAAGCCTTAATCGCAGTGGTCACATTGACCGCAGTGACTAAATATGACCAGAATTGAAGAATGCTCAATTACAGAAAATCAGTATATCAGATGCACTTCAGAACTTAATAGAATACTATATTCTTTGAAGAGAAACAGAACATCAGAATCTGGAATCAATCCAACAGTCGGATTCTAAGTTGTTGAAGAATACTTGTTGGATTAGGACTGTCATATAACCAAGAAAATATGGATTGATCTCAAAACAGTATAAAAGATGAACAGTAACTGAATCAAGTATTATTAGTAAGAAATCAAACTGAAACAAAAGCAGAAAGTGTAGCCAAAACTACAAGTCTAATATGAGAATTCATCAAGTTAAGTGGCAATAGGACTATATCAAAATAGCAGCAAGTTCAGATTCTTCTGAGGACAGAAACAGATTAAGAGCTAAGTCTGATGGTTATCTCTGAAACCAGATTTCGAATATAATGCCTTGTGAAAGAGTAACTCAAAGTTCCTTCTTGGAATAGGAAAATCAAGAAACAGCAAAAGACTTGATCTTTAATGAACAAAACAATAGTAGATATTCAGATATGATTAGAGTAAGAGACGGCAAAAAGAAGCTTGATTTCAGCAATTGAATTTATCTATATAAGACAGACATGAAATTAGATAAGTCTAAGCTGTTTTGATGTAGATGATAGAAAGAAAGAACTGAAAAGTATATCCAAGCCTCTCACCTGGACAGAGGTTGGACTTTGGAGTCCCAGCGAAGCTCTACTGTTTCTCATAGCAGTATTTTGAGTCTCACCGAATTATAGGTATAAACCTGATTTATCCAACTGAAAAACATGGTTAGTGTTTACCCATTTACATTCTTTTATCAAGTTGAGTTGTTAGATCTCATACTCTAGGAAGGAAAATAAAGCAGAGGAAACAAGAACCGAGTTTCAAACTAATCTAAACTCCTCCAACCATGAGCTGTTTGGAGCATGTCTCTAAGTATCGGTATTGGCCTGATACCTGACCAATCCGGATTGGTTATCAGTATCATTTCAAGGGTAAAACCGTAAAGAAAATATGTTTTTTTTTTTTTGAAAAGTAAGGGCAAAAGTGAACTATCTGCACTGATCCAAGTCGGTATTGATAACTAAATCCTTGGTTTGGAGTGTTTTAAATGAAATAAATTCTTTTAATAAAACAAAATAAGAAAAAGTCTAAACAAATAAGGTGAAGGAAGAGAAAAAAGGATGAGAAATGAGAAAAGAAAGATGAGGGTAAAAAGATGAGAAGAGAGTAAGGGGAAAGAGGCGCACAACCCAACAGTCAGGATAGTCAAAGCCATATGGGGTTGTCTACATGGATCCTTGCTGTCCAATAGGTTCTATCCGAGGTTATATTTGGGAGAAGACTGAGACTAAGCATGTCATTCCTCACCACTTCGCCTATGGTCATTTTAGGCCTGCCCTTAGTTCTTTTAGCTCCTTCAATTTGAATCTAATCATTCCTTCTTACTTGGGAACTTTTGAATTATGTAGTTCTCTTAGATGGACATTGGGTCATGGATCGAAATATGGGTTGATAAAATAATGTAAATAAATTTTCTTATTGCGTAGACTTTTTTTTTTCTTATAATTTTTTGTGCTTAGCGACACTGTCAAGAATTCATTATCTCATTCCTCCTCTCATAAAAGTAGATTGGGTGATGGATTGTCTTGGTGGTGGATGCAATGCATGTAGGACGCTTTGGCTTGAC
Source organism: Macadamia integrifolia (assembly GCF_013358625.1). Lineage (NCBI taxonomy): Eukaryota > Viridiplantae > Streptophyta > Magnoliopsida > Proteales > Proteaceae > Macadamia > Macadamia integrifolia. Next base: position 18,871,054 of record NC_056564.1, on the reverse strand, counting down.
CGATCTATATGGTATGTCACGTAGGCAGTGGGTATCTTATTATAGTTTGTTGTTATAAGCCTGTGGCTGATTTGTATTGGTGTGTCAGGTTGAGAGCCCGCACTTATTATAATTAGCCATAACCAGTCAATCTTTTTGCATGGATCCTTGCGCTCGTCCTTGCTTGGAATCACCATGAGCGGACCGCATTAAGTTGGGATAAGGTTTTGGATGTTGTTATTGTTAATGTATTTTCTAGAAAGCCTAATTTCATATCCTGATTATACCTTGGGACAAATTTCGGTCTGACATCTGGAGCACAACAAGCTCTGAGGCAGACAATGGAAATTTATTCAAAGTCCACACGTTTTGCTCTTGCTTGTAATACGTCTTCTAAGATAATTGAGCCCATCGAAGAGTAGATGTGCACTTATTCAGTGTCTTCATTATTTCTTTTGTTGTTATACCAGCACTCCACTGAGTAGCACCAGTAAACAACCATTTAGGTGCAATGTGGTTTCTGATGTGGATATGATTCTTGTCACATTGCAGTAACACAAGGAAAATATATGGATATGATATCCACTATGTAAATGGACCATAGGTGGATGCGATTTGCAGTAATTCTTGTGTTTTAGAAACAAAATCGAATGAGAGAAGGATATCTATTCCTTTTGAATAGTATTATGCCCTGTGAAGCTCCATGCTCCCAAATAAAATCCTAGAAAAATCGGGCAAACCAGCATTTGACTGGATTTGGATTTTAGGGAACTCTAAGAACTCCCTTTCTTGTTTCTTACACTTTAGGAGCCTAACTTGGAGTTTCCGAAATATCACTACCCTCTTCGTAGGTTGGGTTGTTACCACATATCTTCCCTTTGATTGAAAGTACAGACCTTTAGGCAATCAAAGACACTCTGTCCTCTGAGAAAGATGTTACAGGCTATGTTGAATGTTGCATAGCAGTTAAGCCAAAAGATACAATTGGGGAAAAAAGGAAAAGTGGACAAGAAATTCTTGGGTTATATTGTTGGAAAAAGGTTTTAGGTCTAGGTGGAGAAGGTGGATCCTTAGGTGCTTAAGCTTCCTCTCACCTCTTCATTAATGGGAATAGGTCCCCTCTCGGTTAGAGCTGAAATTTCAATAACTGTTGTGCTAAACCAACTCAACCAACTCACCAATGCCTTTGGCTGTCTCAATGGTCAAAATCTTTGTGTTGTACCTTGGGAACCAGGGATCAAGTATTGGTACGTCAAAGACCTAAGAGAAAAAACTCAACCAACAATCAAATCTGAAGCCTAGCAACGGATAGAAAAATTCTGCAATCTGGTAAGGCCAATTTTCTTCCTCGAAAACCTTGTGAGTGGCCAGAAGTGGATGAGCAACATTGCAAGGTAGTTTTTACTCATCACTATTATCGTCGTTTCCTTTACCTGACTCACTCTACCTTCAAAATACATTGTCTCGAGATTCTATTGCTCTTCTGAAGCAAGAGATACAATAGAATCCAGGTCAGTACAGGCTACCAAACAGTTGGAACAATGAGTGGAGACATTCTTCTACCCTTTGCACGTGAAGCACTGACTTGTAGCCTTTGGCCCTTTGCCATCACAGAAGGTCTGTCAAAACCATGACCTTGAGGTAGATAGTAAGGGTGGTTTGTTGTGAAGATGCCATTGAGGAAACACTAACTTATGGCTTGTTAAAGGACTTCTTTGGTAGAGGAGGTTGCGTGCTTGTACTGTCACCTTTGGAGAAGGTGTGGAGGAAGCTCCTCTAATTGTAAAGCCTCTTCAGATTGTCATTCACCTGATATGCTACTTGTACGACATCCTTCATTGTACACAATTGACTAGAAGTCAATGCAATTCTAATTTGAGGGTGCAAACCATTTTGGAACTGGGCCACTAAGACCTCTGTGTCTCACTAAAGATCAGATCGACTGGCTAAATAATAAAAATTTGCCATATATTCCTCAACGGTCATATTGTCAAGCCTCATCTGAGTAAATTTGAGATGCATGCATTGCTTGTAGTCGGTGGGCAAAAATTGTCAATTTTCATGGCCTCTAGCATTTCAGCCCAAGTGTTTATGAACCCGATGCCTTGAGGCCGATTTTGCTGCTAGTAATTGATCCACCAGACTCGAGTTGTACCCTTTATTTTGGCTTCTATAGATAAAAATATTTTGGCCTTAGTCAGTCAAACATATGATCAGAAGAAAGACCCTAGGCAATGAGTTTAGTCCAAGTATTGCTTCAGATTATTTACTTTCTAGAAATCAAGGACATCTAATTTGGTTCCTCTTTCAGCTCCATAGGGAGCATTGTCAAAAGGTCGGTCAACCCCATATGGTGGTGGTGCTACATGAGACGGGCCCGGTGGGATGGAATTGGAAAATCCCCAAATTGAATGGGACTCTTCCCTTTATCTTAAGATACTAGTCGGTCGATAGAATCTGGTGGGAACCAATAGTTGTGTTGATGGTATTAACTCGGTCTGTGAGGTTGGAAGTATCTAAACTTGCTTTGTCTTTATAGGAGTTAAGCTGTTTGAGGATCTCACTACTGGCCACCATGTTATAGGGTTAGGAATGAGGACTTACAACTTTGATACCATTGTATGCGATCCAAGATTCAAAAATCTTGGTTCATATTATTATAGGCCCACCCAATTAACAAAATCCAACTTTTAAAGAGGAGTGCAGATTTGTATATAAACAGAATATTAGAGGGCACTTAAGTTTATGAATGAGGGAAGGATAAGGTAGAAATTAGGAATTAAAGGTTAAGGGTAATTTTGGCAATATAATAAAATAAGGATAAAAGTAGGCTAGAAGATGAAGGAGGGTATTGTGGGAAAGAAGGAAATGTGTTGTCAAATAAAATAACACCACCAGGTTGTCTTCTTTCTTTGAACGAGAACCAGAGGTGGAGAACAGGTCCGGCTTCCAAGATGTAGTTTTCTCCCACATAACATCAAGAGCTTTTTTTAGTGTGAATGTACCTAAAGAATACACATTTGATAGCATACGGAGATAATTTATCAAGAATAGGTCGAAGGTTGTGAACAAAAGACATGCAATCAAATGCCCATGGTGGCAAACCAAACAAAGACAATTTGGGAAATTACAAAAAAGGGTGATGGATTGTCAAGGACATTATATGAAGTTGGGAATATGCATATGAAACAAAAGAGATCAAACAACTTTCATCAAATGTCGGTTTTCCCTCTCAGCCACACCATTCTGCTGAGGAGTATAAATGCTTGTTGTTTTCAGTATACTCAAGAGCATTGTCGGAGCGGAAGACGTTAATTGCTTAAAACAGACAATGAAGTGATTGATCCTTTAACATATATGACAAATTCTTTAAAAAGTGGTCATCAACAAAGGTAACAAGTAAAAAGACCTAACTAACTCTTGACTCGACATTGAATCCAAAATTCAGAATGAACTAAAGAAATAAGGAAGAACTCCAAGAGACATCACGAGAACTCGAGAAGGGAACGAAGTATAATGATGCTTTCCAAGCTCACACACCTCACACTCAAGTTGATATACATGCAACTAGGAACCATACATTAAAGAAAGATGTCCCAACTGGTAATGCCATTAGAGATGGGAAGACAAACTAGAAGTTGTAGAAGCAAAGGTAGGAATAACATCATCTAGGTAAGACCACCCTTCTCACGCCCTTCGCCAATCGTCTTCCTTGACTGGAGATCCTGAAAAACACAACAGGTATGATAAAATGTTACTGAACAATTAAGGGACTTAGTAAAAGTTAAGTTAGGAATATTAAGAACAGATTTCAACATAGGTAGATAAGAGTAACACAACCAGAGGCAAATACTTGAGTAGACAGGTCATCAGAAAGTATGATTCTAGAGATTTTCTGAAGTGAAGAAAGTACATGGGACTTACCAGTCATATGAGAAGTGGCACGAGAGTCTATGACCCATGGTGTAGAAGAAGAAGAGGCAAGAAGTGCGCCAATACCTGGATGAGCAATGCTAGCAGTGGATGTAGAGGCAAATGTCTCAATTTGTTGAATACGCTTAAGTAATTGATCGAGTTCGTCACGTAACGGAGAGAGGAACTGACTACCTCTAGAGGTAGTAGCTTGATTGGTGTTTGAAGATGATGCCACAGTAGAATTTTGATCAGATGTAGTAGTAGCAATAGTAGACAATTGTTGAGCCTACTCAGGTTTACCATGCTTCGCCCAACATGTATTAATAGTATGATACATCTTACCACCACAATGAGTACACTGAGGCGTACCTTGATCTAGTTGTTGGCCACAACCTCCCCATGAATTGTGACCTCTTCCAAAGAAACCAATGCCACGGCCACGACCCCCACTATTTGAAACAATTGCTGAATTATTGAGAAATGAGGTCGAGTCAGATTTGATGAAGGGAGACACGATATGTTGGATCCAACAAAATGCCTCATTCATGGATGGTATTTTCTCGTCGGCAAGAATTTGGCAACCAAGAACTCAACACGTTGAGATTTAAGGACTTCAATATTAGTAGAGAGAGGTTAGTACACATTGAGTTTTTCCCACATGTCTTTCAAGGAGCCATAGTATTCACCCATGGATTTGCTACTCTGCTTGAAAGAGAAGAATTTCTCATGCAAGTCATATAACCTGGACATGTTCTTATCCTGAGAATAGCTTTCTGTGAGGTCATCCCAGACCCCCTTTGTTGTGGTATAAACAGCACATTGGAAGCCACATAATGCTCTATACCATTCCATGACCAACAAAGTACTGTGGCATTCTCTGATGTCTATTAAACTCGAGGATGACTTAGTTAGATGATCCATTTTTTGCCTGGCAGTGATATACACTCAAACAGCTTGTGCCCAGATTAAGTAATTTGATGCACCTTGAGTTTAATAAATGTGATTTAGATGTTGAAAGAGTTCATGGGTGGTTTGGAATCACCCATCATATATGAAGAATACGAGATACACTCAATAAAACTACAACAACAACTCAGCCTTATCCCAACTAAATGGGGTCGGCTACAATCAATAAAATAACCAGTACAATATATATCAAATAGCAAGTCCCGAGGAGAATATATATGAACAATACCAGCAGCAGATATGGTAAGACCTCTTCTGATCAGAACAAGAAGTAGCCGAAAACATTGGAAGACCTCTTCTGATAGGTATCCAAAACTGCGCACCACAATATTAATGAAACCTGATGAAGGAATATGATCCAGCAGTAATATAATAAGAATCTGAAATGCAAACCCAAAATTTCGGGTGATTTCGAAATCAGGGTGTCAGATGGACACCAAACCACGGTCGAGTTGGCCTTTCAGATGGTCCAGTAAAGCCCCAAATATGAAACATAGGTGATGGACTGATCTCAAGTAATTTCAGAATCCGATCTTCCCTGAAAATGCAGGAAAGCATATCAAGTAACCAAAAAAAAAAAACTTTTGGGTGAATAAATTGTGGAATTTTGGGTTTTGAACCCAATGTGAAGTAGATTTTTTATTATACTATATCAGAGGCTTGGATCAGCCTCACACTTTAAGTGGAAAGACCTAATCAGGGGGCCCTTTAATGCCTTAAAATCTGAAGGAATTCTAATGGACAGATCTGAAATACTTTTGAGATACCAATTCTGTCCAAAAATTCCCGAAAAACAGGGTACCATAGGTCATATAGGATCAGTAAATTCTTCAAGAAAATTCAAACCTGATGAGAGAAAACACCACTGACTTGTTGCTGCACAAGATAATCTTCAAATAGTTGACAAGAAGAAAAAGATAGTCCCATTGTCCATAATACTTAACGCAAGGCGGAAAATGATGGGCAATATATGTAGGGGAAACTTTAGTGTATTTTCATGAAGATTCAAACTAAGGTTCCATTTAACAGATATGGCAGAATAGGTTGCTGCAAACCAGAAAGAAAAGGCCTGAAAGGACTTTCAAACCAGGATAAAAATGAATAGGAACTGGTTAACAAAGCTTTGACACCATGTGATAATATACTAACCTTGTAAACCAACACCTACAAGAGAGAGCCATGATAGGGAATTGTTGAAGTGCAGCTATCGTGGTCTAGCTCACTGTATATATAAACTCAAGCAATATACTTTTAGTAGGAAACCTAAGTCTAATAACAGTAAAAGTAAAATAACTAAAGACACCAACTAACAACTCAACACTACCACATTATCCTATGTTACACAATACCACACTATCCCATGGTACACTATCACACGATACACTTTTAATAGAGCTGAAATTTCTATGAAAGATTCCTAATTTGCTGTTCTGCTAAAGTAACTCAACCAAAATTCAAATCTGAAGCCTAACAATGGATAAGAAAATTCTGCAATCTAGTAAGGTGGAACTTGCAGGTCCAACAATGATTTGAAGCATTGTTCTCTTGGCAGGAGGACTAGTTTCGACTGAAACTCTAGGGCTTAGGTTGCTGTAAGTGAAGGGCATGAGAGAGATCAGCACCAGTCAAGGATGGTAGTACCGATAGGGAAAAAACAAGGGAAGAAGAAGAGAAGGGGGAAGAATATATAGCAGAATAACAAAAAGGAAGGAAAGAAGGCAATGAAAGGAGATAGGGAAGGATGGATCATACCCGATGGAGAAGAGAGCTCATGCCTGATTGGAGAAGTTTCAGGAACATAGAGAAGAGAAAGGCACGCAGCTCGCTAGCAAACTGTGCAGGTAAACAAAACCCAATTTTCTTTCATTCAATCTCTACTCTCCATCATAGAGTTACAAGCAAATTTAAATATAAGAAATTGTACCAAAACAAGCAAACGTGAAGTAAACTTAAGCAAGGAAACTTGAAACAATTCCCTACGTAGCTATCTCTATTCTCAACAATATGGAATAAAATGCAATTACAAAAATATCCTAATGTAAGATCGAATCACAAGTGATCCAATCCCTGGTAGGATCTTTAGTAAATTTAAGAAGTTAAACTTAAATCAACAAACGGAAGAAAAACAATAACTATTTGAACACAAAATAGTAACTTTTTCCAGATCTTGAGAAGGGAAGGGCAGAATTGGTATTTTGCAAATATATCAGGATCAAGCCATCGGAAATTGTCCAAATTCGAATCAATCTCCAAATTAGGGTTCTTGAATGCCTGGTCACAATTTGAGTTCAATCGGCTTGCTGAATTGCTTAATCCGAAAAAAAAAAACGTGTGACATCCAAACTTTAAGAGGACTATAAGAAATTCAAGGAAAACTTGAAGAACAATACTTACTTGTTGTTGGATGAAGAAGATGATGGATGATTAAATAATAAAAGAAGAAGGATTGAGATGGGATGGATGTGAATGGAATGGTGGGATGGCTATCTCAGTCTGGGCCTCTCACCCATAGCTATTTCAGTTGTTGAAGAAATTCTTTCTCACAATTTTGGGAGTACAAAGCTGCAATTTCATTCATAAATTCCTCTTCAATGTTGTAGCCCTTTACAAACTTATATAGAAGACTCAAAACTGACTCAAACACTAAAAAGGAAAGGCCTAACCCAATCCTTAACTAATTGGGAAACCTAAACTGACTAGAAAACTGAAATAACAAAGAAAATAGAATTAAAACGGGACTCTAACTAAACTAATGAATTGAATCTCGTTTTCCTACTCTCTACCCATATTTTAGGCCTGTTAAAGTGGCCCATTACCTATGGGATCAATGGCCAACACATACATAACTTAACCCAAGGCACCTTTCCAATAAAATAAGCCCATTAAGTGACTTATTTGGATCAATTCTCCACCACTTAAAAAAAACTCGACCTTGAGTATTGAACATGAGAAAACCACCTTGGTGTGATGAAGGTTAAGCTGCAGTCCGTAGTAAAAGTCAGGCAATTTTTTGAAGACATGAATGTAGTCTAGAATGTGAGGGGCACGATCTTCTAGATACTTCAATGGGATGATGAACTCCACATGCGCAACCTCAACATCGTCGGATGTATCCATAGGGTCATCTTTAGATGCACCTTCAACCTCTTCAAACTCCAATGCAATATAAAGCTCTTTTGGTTCATCTACATGGTGGTTATTGATCGGTTCCATTGATGGCTCAAACACAACTTCAATCTTGAACCCCTTAGGATCTTCCTTTTGGCTGGTCACAATCATCACAATTGTTGTAGTGTCAAGTTCCTCGATCTCAACCTCATTGTCCATTGTGGCAACCTTGTTGCTTTCAAATCTTCCACATAAGTCTCTTTGATGGGAACATCAATGATTAACTCTTCCTCAACAATAGGAATGGCTGGAATTTCTTCCACACTAGCCTCAACTTCAGGTTTTAGATGTTTTGATTGAAGGTGTCTTCTCTTGTTGTTCCTTTGCATATTTGTGCACAAGAACGCCTAAGTGGTCTACCAATTGTTTCTGACTCTTGTAACATGTGGGTGTCTTTTGGAGACCTGTAGATGTATTCTGATGAGAATCTTGCAGAGGGAAGAGCCTTCTTTGGATATATGCAGGGAGGTATTGTATCGCTAATGCGTACTTCATCTCTTCCCAAGTCCTAGGCTCATGTCTTCAAAATCGGAGTCGCTTTTCATGGACTGTCCACCATTCTCCAGCACAACCAATCAACTGGGAGCAAACAAATCGAAGCTTTCGTGTCTCTGTCAAGTTATAGTAGTAAAAATATTCCTCCAGAGAATCTAGCCAATCAAGGACGTAGCATATATTCAATTAGTTTAATATTCCTTCATGCTTGTATACTAGTTTAATTTTCTTTTCCTCACTTCATTCCCCTGATCTTAAACTCGACGAAAATCAAGAATATTGAATGACAGCCAATTTGTTTTTGTTATGACATTGATACATGTTTTCCAGAGACTATATCCTCTGATTTTAGTTCTAGTTTAACATTTTATCGGCTCTCCTTGTTTAAAGATCAATTTGTAGTTAATTCATGCTTTAATATCTGGAGCAATCAAATAGCTGGAAGAAGTCTAGAAAGTAGAAGTGCCTGATACTACACCACGCTAGACTTTGCTCTGCACATTTACAAAGCCAGCCATTATCAATGCCTGGCAGAGCTGGGGGTGGGGCCGTGGGGGGGAGGACTTCTGATGTAGAAAGTCACTTGGGCTTATTTTGTTGCAAATAAGCCTTGGGTTGTGTTATATATGTGTTGGGCCTTTGATCCCATGGGTTTTCTTTGAAATGGACCACTTTAATGGGCTTAAAATATGGGTAGAAGGTAGAAAAAGGGATTTAATTCATTAGTTTAGTTAGTTGTTATTTAATTCAATAAAGGCCCATTAGGCCATTGGTCAGTTGTAAAGTCCTATATGGACTATTAGTTAGTCCTACTCCATGTTGGAGTCATAAAGTCAAGTCCTAGTCCTATTTTGAATTCCTAGTTGTAGTAGGAGTGTCTAATCCTATTGGAAAACTAACTCCTAGTTGTAGTGGGAGTATCTAGTCTTATTGGGAAACTAGCTCCTAATAGTAGTTTGATTGCTATTCTGCCTTCTATAAATAGAGGAGCCTATGTACTTATAATTTCAGATTTGAATGAATGAATTATTGAGTGATTATTCTTTAGCTAAAAAAGTTGTTATTGAGAGGTGAGATGCCTAAACCTTTGAGGGGTGTGATACCCAAAACCTGAAGGGTGAGATGCCCATTTATTCTCTTTCACTCTTCTCAACCCTCCATCGATTCTTCATTTTCTATTTTTATTTTCTATTTATTGTTATTAGAAGTTCAGACCTGTTAAAGCATACAAAATTAGAATCAGCCAGCCAAAGAGTTCTTATTCTTGAAGCCAATCGACCCTCATTGCTGCCCAAGTTTGAGATTTGATTTGCAGATCCTTTGGAGGACTGGTTCTATACTCTAAGAAGATCAATTGATCCTCTCTTGAAGGTTATCTGAAGAAGACAAATTGTTGTTCCTGCAGAATTCTTCACATTCTCTCTCATAGGTTTGAAAATCAAGAAAGTGCATGACTCCATAACCAGCCGTCAGAAGCCCTTCATATTTGGGGGTTTTTGTACTCTCCTAGGGACTATCTACACCAAAAAGTGCAGCTCAATCGGACTCCCACAGACCTGGCCGCACCTTTCTCTCTCCAGCTCTATAGAAGGTCTTTCTCTCTGCTATCGGGTTGGGTTTTGGACTAGTTTTGCTCCTATATGGGTATTGTATCCTTGGGGGTTTATTTGATGGTATTATTTCTTTGTTTCTTGCTCCTATTTGTATTGTTTGGGGTTATAAACTGCTGGGGTAGTTTCTTATAATCTACTCCTATATTAAATTCATTCTATTCTCCTTATTCCCATCTTTGTTTCTTGCTCCTATTTGTTTGGGGTGTTTGAGAAGCACTTTTTAGAGTAAGGACCTTGCCTTACCTTACTTCAAATTTGTTTTACACCCACTAGTTTTAATGCAAAAAAGATTTACAGAACCCTCAGAAAGTGTACTTGATCCTTAAAATACCCTTTGACATCTTCGTTATTTATTAAATCCCTCTCTCTTCCAACTTCCGTTGGTTTCTTTTAGGGGTGTCAATCCTGAGCCCGCACCGGTAGGCCCGACCCAGCCCGACTCGCTTAAGGTCCTACCTGAACCGGCCTGTTTAATAAACATGTCGGGCTTAAGCCAGGCCCGTTTATTAAACGGGCGTTTACGATGCAGAGTAGTAGCCCATCGGACGACCGATCGGCCCGAATCACTTAAGTAGCCCGTTAGAACCGACTCAATTAGCCTGACCGATCCGACCCCCTTTAGAAAAATGCTTAAATTGTAAATACCTATTCTACCACTAATACTACAAAATATGAGTAAGGAATAGGTAGGACTAAACTAATAGCTGATTACAACACAACGGACATATGAGATTTTCAATGAGAAATATGGTGACCTTTGTGATTTCACTGTGAAGAAAGACAACATAGAGAAAAGATAAATATTTGGCACAGACAGGCAGCTTGGTTTTCATTGAAATAATAAGATTGAGCATAAATAATGTGTAGAATATCTATAAAAAACTAACATAGTTAAACAACTCCCAAAGTAGTGTAATAATTGAAGGGAAAAACAGCTGCCCAAAGTAGGCTTTTTCTTTCATTGTATTATGTATACCAAGGAATCAAAAATCCAATTTCAGGTTTGTAATGTTCTTGGATCATTCAATTGTTAAGAAGATTGTAATTCTTGTAACTTATATTACATTTTAAAAACATGATTCCCTTGGATATGGTTTCAGAATTGTGAATGTTATCCTCCATTAGTTTTAAAGCCAATAGTTTAATCCGCTTAAAAAATGATTTTAGGGTAGGCCCGTTTAGAATTAAAAAGGCCCATAGCCCGTTTAAGGCCCATTTAAGGTAGCCCTATTAAAGCCTGACACCGACCGGCCCGATTACAAACCGTACCATGCCCTCCAAACCCAGGCCCATTTAAGTAAACGGGCGTTTATGGTGCAAGGATTTCACACTGCTAGGCCCGGTTAGGCCCGACCGATTGACACCCCTAGTTTCTTTCCCTTCCACCTTCTTCTATTATTAGATTTATGGCAGATGGTTCTAAGTTCAGTTTGTTTCAGTTTTAATCCTTCTCCATCTTAGGTCAGATCTTCCCTTAGTTCTCCATTGCTTGTAAAGCTGGTCGGAACCTCTATTTTTCTGGTTATGTTTCAGTTTGCTTGAACTCTTTGTATCTTCTTCATCCTAGTTATGTTTCTTTTCGGATTTATACTAAAGACTCTATTAATGATCTCCCTGAAATTTTAAGATCGTTTTCTCGTCTTTCCATTGTCCATACTCTGTTTCTAAGTTCTTCCTGTGACCAACACATTGCACCATTTTCAGCTCTATTAAAATATTATTTTCTGGCATGGAAATCATCAAGAGACAGGATATTCTGTTGGTGAAATCTCAACCTTGTTTGATATGCTTTGAGAAGTTACAATTCTGATTTACCATCCTTTTTCACAATTTATGTATGAGATATCTGAAATATTTAACCATATGTACACAGGAAAAAGAATTGCTTCAGAGTAGCAAAGCTTTGGAATACCTAAAACCCACTGTCAACGAGTTGTCCCAACTCCAGTACCATATAGCACCCCTCACCTAAACTGATCTCTCCTCCAACTCTAAACTAATGTCACGCTACAGTCTAGATCCTCTCCTTCCATATCATCGAAGAACTTAACTTGAAGCTTTCATTGCTCAAGCCAACCCAGCTCAGGAAAGCCGAGCACATTGATTCCGGTGGATTTAACCCAAGGAGTGACCAAGCTTAAGAAGGAGAGGGGGGAGATAGAGACACAATGTTTAACTCGAGAGCGACGGATTCAGGAAGTGGGATTGAATTAAAAAATGAAAGAGAAGAAGAAGTCGTGTTGAATAAAAAATTCATGAAAAGGAGGGTTGTTGAGGGGTTTTTTTTTTTTTTTTTATTTTATTTTATTTTTATTACTTTGATGGGGATTAAGTAAATCTTTTCCACATCATAACTTGTAATTGTAAAACATAATTTATGTGTACTAATTTTGTAATCTTTTTGTTATCCAGTGGATTTGGGCAATTTTCCATTTTATTTTTTATTTTTTTGTTTCAGGTATAGAATATCTTGGAGATTTTTGTATGTAACTTGAATCTTGGAGGGCTTAGTTCCCCCCCTCCCCCTCCTTGATATTCATGCACTATGGGCTTTCATGGGGTTTCTGGTTAATAGTTCTCTTTTTCTAATTGATATGTGCATCGATGGTTTTTATTTATGTTTAATTTTGTATATATTGTTTCACTGATGATTAAAATATGATGGATGAAGTGGAGAGGTGTATCATGAGTGTTGTGTGATCGACGTATTACTTAAAAACTAAAAGAAAATTTTATATGACGGTCATAGGACTGGCTATGATGTATGGTGCGGAATGTTGGGCAATTAAGAAGCATCATATAGATAAACTTAGTGTAGCAGATATGAGGATGTTGATATGGATGTAGAAAAACTAGGAAGGATAAAGTAAGGAATGATTATATTAGAGCTGATTATTTACCAAAAAAAAGAAGAAGATAATATTAGAATTGATTTGGGAGTAGCTCTGATACATGACAAGCCACGAGAAAATTGTTGGAGGTGGCATGGCCATGTTCATTGAATGTCTTTGGATGCTCTAGTCAAGTGTAGTGATTTGATTTAGATTAAAAAGAGCTAAAAGAGCCAAGGGTAGACGTAAAATGAGCTTATTAGGAGAAGTGGTGAGGAAAGACATGCATAGTGTAGGCCTTGTGTCAATAATGCCTCGAATAGAGCTGATTGGAGGCCTGGATCAATGCAAGTTGAAGTAATTGACCCCATTTAATTGGGATAAGGCTGATTGGGGATAGTTGTCCTTGCTTGTTCCTATTGTTTTCTTTTGTTATTTTCTTTTATTTATTTATTTTTTGGTTTTTGTATTACTGAGATTAATTCTTGGGTTTAAAAAGAACAAAGGTGTACTTTGGCCCTAGACCCTCTTAATAACACCTATGGGACAGTTGTTATGCCAGTGTTTTCCAATAAATCTGCTGGTGTGAATGGTAACAAATCAGCGAAATTGCTTAAGATTTTCTGTATTTGCAACCAATGCAGGTTCTGTATGTGCCAGAAGGCCTTGAAGCAACTATTTTCGCTGCTGATGGTGATATGAGACAGGCTTTGAATAATTTGCAGGCCACATAAAGTGGTTCCGTTTTGTCAATCAAGAAAATGTGTTCAAGGTTAGAATTGAGAGTTTTCTTCAACTTTATGTTATTGGTTAGCAATCTTCATTGCAGGAAGTTTCAGGTTTCTTTTTATTGGTTTTCATGTCTGTGACCAGCCTCACCCCTTACATGTGAAGAATATGGTCCATAATGTACTCGAGCGGAAATTCGATGATGCCTGTTCTGGGCTGAAGCATCTCTATGATTTGGGTTATTCCCCAACTGCCATTATCACAGCCCTTTTCAGGATAATTAAGAATTATGATATGGCCAAGTATCTAAAACTAGAATCCTGAAGGTATGCGTGGTAATTTCTAGCTTGTCATAAACTGTACAGGGTGCCTTAGAAATGACTTGTATCTTTTTGCATGAGTTCACATGAAATTGGATTTGCACACATGACATTCTGTGATGGAGTTGGCTCACTTCTTCAGCTATCTGGTCTCCTAGCCAAGCTTGCTCTAGTGTGGGAAACTGCTAAAATGTGTAAGTTTGACCTGTTCTTAGCTAGATCTCTTGGATATTCAAAGATGTATATAGCTAGGAGCCTAGGATCATGAATTTGGATTCTGTATGTCTGTTATTACATATGTTTGGTTTTTGTGCCATGGTGAACCTAATGTAGGCAGCAAATATACAATTCCCGGTCAAAAGCTTGTTTAAACAAGACCCTTCCAAACATTCAGGAATCATGCACATGCAACAAACCATATCTGATAGCATGAATCATGGGATGGTTGTAGGTGATAGAAGTTAATTAGGTGAGTTTAATCTAAATGTGACAAAGCCATCCTTCTTACTGGTTTTATGAGGGATACTTTAGATGCAGGAGTCACATTGGATATCTCCTGTAATATTTTCTATTTGATTTTTTTTTTTTGGCGGGGGGGGGGGTGTGTTGTTTCTTTACCAAAAATATGCTCTAAATAAAAGTTAGGAGAAAGCTAAGAGGCATTCCAATTTTGTGGACATTATCATCTTTCATTTTGAAAATCTTGAAATGTCTGTGCCTTGCCCACTTTTTCTTACATGGAGAAGTGAAAGATATAATTTAACCATCCAAGCACCCACACCCACACCACCCCCACCCCCCCCCCCCCACCAAAAAAAAAAAGTGAAAGCATAAAGATTGATTGACATTTCCACTTTTAGCACATTTGAGGTGACTGAGTTGAGATGCAGCAAGGCCTACCAGGTAGGCTATACGGGGAGATAGAACCTGAAACTTGATATGAAGCAAATCCAAAGCGGGACACATTCCTATCTTTGATGGTCTGTGACTCTGTTAGACCAAGATGACTTGGGATGAATTGTGGTTCAAAATGCCAGAAATGTGTTGAGAGGCTTCTTCTTTGGAGTTTTTAACACAACCTATTTATGTTTCATCTAAAAAGATGTATAGCTGGAGACCCCACCATACCCCTTTTTCTTTTTTGGTTTTCCTTTCTGGTACTCGAATTACTCACATTTGTACCACTTGATTAAGTGAAGCATGGAATGTGATGCATAAAGAAGGTATTGGTATTGATGAACAGCTCAACTTACCTGCAAATAGTACCAAGTTGCAATTGATATTGCACGATCCCGAGGTACGTGATAATTGAATATATGAGCTAATGTGAGGTCTCACCATAATAAGTAGCTAGACAAATTGTTACTTTTTCAAATTCTTACTAAATTAACCATCAACAGGCAATTATCTCCCGCTATTGCTTATTAAATTAACCATCTGAATCTAAATAATAAGATGCATATATAATTTATGGGAGTGGGTTACCTAAAATGTAATGTGGCTCCCCCACCAGTGTGGGGTTCAATGGAAGCACATGACAAAGTTGGAGTGTCAATTCTTAAACCGAACCGGTAAAATCGGTCGGACCAAACCGATAACAATATGGACCGAATCAAATCGAAGCCTTATTGGGTCGGTTTGGTTTGGAGTATTGCAACCCCAAAACCAAACCGAACCGCACCGAAAACCGGATGAACCCGAAACCAAATCGAAACCGGCTCAAAACCCAGACCGAAATCGAAACCAAACCAGTAAGAAACCGAAACACTCCAAAATTCATTAAAAAAATCAAATTTGCATAGTTTTGTAAACATTTGTATGGAAAGTCGAATCCAAATTGGATTAAAAACCAAAACCAATCCGGTTACAAATTGATTTAAGAAACCGAAGACAAACCAAAACCAAACTGCATCGAAACCGAAACCTGAATTTTCTTATTGGTTCGGTTTCGGTTTCAACTTTTCCACACCGAAACCAACTCAACCCAGATCGAAACCGAGCTGGGCCTACCGATTGACACCCCTACGACAAAGCATTGACAGCGGTGGGATTTCTATTTTTCATGGGGATGAGGTAGTTGTTTCACCCTCGTGTCTAGGTGTAGAGGCATGTGCATTTTAGGCTTCTTTTCCCATAATTTATGTAAGGTGTGGGTTTGCTACTTGGTCACATGGCTATTATATCAGCATGTAGACCAATTAGAGAGCATGGGAAAATATAATATATGCTGAGATACATAATATGAGATATATGTGTACTCTCAACTCGGTTCAGGAATAGGTAATTTTGTACTCTATATAGTACCTCGTCAAGGAAGATTCCTTTTTCTAGATACCAAATCCATACCGATTCTTCTTCGATTCGGTTCGATGTGGTTTTAAAATAGAGGTTATGATTTTTATATTTTATATCAATTCTAAATTGACACTCTTAGCTACAAGCCTTCAACCCATAGAGCTCAGTGGAAGAAGGGAATATGATACCAACTACGAATGTGTTAAACTCTATGAGAAACCTACTGAGACATTTAGCCCTAGTAGGCAGTGGCCATTGCTAAAGGGTCAGGCTTCTACTTCGTATAATTGCTTAGGTTCTACTGTTGCAGTGGATTCAAATCTTCTCCAGCTGTGCTGTGGTGCCTAATGTGCTTCCAACAGCTAGTAGCCCCTTGGGGTGCGCACCCATGTGTTGGGATGCCCCAACCATTGGATGTGGCTGAGCACCCAACCCATCTGGAGAGGATCTGAATCTGTTGTGGTTCTTCTAATTGATGTATGTGCTGCAACTTCTTGATCTCTCCATTGCTCACTAGCATGGTTTGAGGAATCAATTCGGGTTGGTTAGTTAACTTTGCATGTGAGTCTACCATAATTTTGGTTTTCCATGATGATAATCTTCTAGTAACTAAGATTAGTTGCATCATCATGGAGGACAATGGAGTACCAATCTTTAGAATGTAATCTTTCTTCATGGATATTTTTCATTTGGGTTTTGTGAGTGATGAAGAGATTTGTACTTCATGGGTTGGGGTAACGAGGGTTATGCCCTTTGTAATTTTATGTTTCTCGGAGCTTCTCCAAGTCCTAAATAATATATGGGTTAGAAGAAAAAAAAAGGAATCGAATCGGATTGACTGATACCAATCTTGGGGATCCTATAGCGGTGGTTTGGTATGGACTAAGGGTAAAAAAAGCTAAAAATCATTTTTGAAATGAAAGCAGGGCATTTTCATCCAATCTATAGACCAATATATGTCGATCTGGATCCTGAGACCGATTCGGATGTCTTAAGGGGTTGTTTGGTTTGGTAAATCTTTGGGATAACATTCTTTAGAATGATAATTCTTAATTTTTGGAGTTGTTTGGTTCCACTATGATGACCCTCATAAGTGAGCACCCTACTTCTCATGAATGACCATATTACAAAGAATGTGTTCCAAATCTGAGTTTACCTCAACACTTAAACTCAGATTTGAGCAACCTTTTTACCACCTAATATAAAAGGAGAAAGCGGAAAGAAATTCTCTACGGAAGCTAATATCTCAACCCACGAGAAACATGTATTAGCCTCAAGGCAACCAAACGATTTTTCAGAAAGAAACATAATTCAGAAGAATGTCTATCAAAAGATTGACATTCATATCCGATACATACACCATTTAATTTACCGAACCAAACACCCCCTAATCGATGCCCACATGCCGGGTTTGAACCTTCATTCTAGTCTGTTGTATCCTTATCACAATATTCAGATTTCAGACCTGTCTCTCTCTCATCTCATCACTCTTGTCCATGTCACAATATTCAGATGAGACCCCTCTCTCTCTCTCTCTCTCTCTCTCTCTCTCTCTCTCTGCTATGCCTCAGCCAGTCACCCTATCTTTCTTGGGTCCTTTTTGACCCTTCAAACTTTACTGTGTCTACTTTCGACAGAATATACCCAGATGGGTCCTTGAGTTCAGCAATTTTAGCCAGTTGTGCAGCTTTTTCACCTTGTGAGTAGGTTCCATTTAACCATTTATTTACATATTGAAGTGGAAGACCATCATGTATTGGGATTTGGAGTATACCCAGCAAAGGGTTGGTTTATTATGAATCCTTCTGGCTTTAGCTTTTATTATATATATATATATATATATATATAAAAGTATCCGATTTATGGATGTGTTCATACCTTCACGCTCTTCAGTCCGTGTGAAACTACTAAATACTAATACTTCCATTGTCTGAGAACACTAAGATGGACCATTTTTTATTTATTTATTTATTTATTTATTTTTAAGACTTACATGATAGATAAATGAAATAAGTGTGACTGTGATTTAAAAAGAGGTGTGGAGCTCGGGCATGCAGGTTTAATCTCATCTGGATTGAGATCTGCCAGAAATAAAGTGAGAACCCCACCACCACCCACCACCAAGCACAATGCCTGGTTTTGGGTTTTAGGAACATTGAGATTTCAAGGGTATTTACTTATTGCACAAGTAAGGGTGTCAATCGGTTTAATTCTAGTTTTATGGTTTGATGTAATTTATATTTTGACAAAGTGAAAGATCAAAGTCAAACTGTATAGGAATTCATCAAAATCAGAATTATTTTGCATTTAATTTGGTTTATTGGTTGTTATCTAATTCATAATCGATTTACCCGTAATTTGTAGTACCCATTTTGAGAAGGTATTTTTGTCCCTAGAAGATGGCATTCAGTTTTTATAGTATTTCTTATTTGAAAAAGGAAAGATATTGACAATTGAATATTTACCCACCTTTCATGGTTACTACTTGCATGTTACATTACACTCTTTCCTCCATTCAGTATTGTTTGGGGAGTCTATGGCCACTCAATCCAACCATTAATAATGTTTAATGTGTATGAGAGATTGGAATAGGATACCTAAATTCTTATTGAATTATTGATCTCCATACAGAACCAACCAACATACTTTACGCATCATTGCAAAAATTGTGATAGTCGTGAGCAACTTGTAGTTAGTACTGCTGGACCAAAAGTATATATGTTCATCCAGTGCAATAGGTTGTTATTCGATTCTCCGGTTCTAAATCGAAACCCACCAAATAGAGAACCTATGAAATCAAAATTGGATCATTTTTTTGCAGTCTGATTCGATTGATCGCAAACAATGTGGTGCGGTTCTAATATTCGGCTACAGTAACATTTTGACACATTTAGTCACAAAGGCATGTGATTATGATTACTTCTCTAAACATCATAGGACAACTATTTTGTCACGTAGGAAGATGATGATATGTCAATTTCAATATTTGGATAGAGAAAAAGTACATGGTATAGATTAGCCATCTTCAAATTTTAGAGTTTCAATTAAATATCATTAGTATATTGGCAAAACAAAGAAATGGTGATCAGGAACATATGACTTACATAGGAAAAACAAAGAAAATGTGTGGCTAAGATTTGTCTAGGGACTTATAAAAACATCACAAACACTTGTGAAACCAACAATTATCATTTTTTATATCATAAGGTTTCAAGGGTTCATGTTGGCAGTTTCAACCAAGGATCGAGGTTTTGGTTTCAAGGCTAGTTTCGATTGAAACTTAGGATTTTTTGGGGTCAAAATCGAAACCTAGGTTTTGAAGACTAGAAAATGTCTATCTTGTACCATTTAACACATATTTCATGAATTAGTTTCACAAAAAAGCCATTCAAAATGGAACTTGTGTTTTGGATCCAAGTTAGTATACGTAAGAATGTTATTGCCTATTGTACACTAGCCCTATTATAAATATTGACTACATAGTATTTAGGTACTAGAAAATTAAATATACAATTAAAACAATCAAAACATACATTGGGTCAGAGGAAATATACAACGCAATCTATTTAATCCTCTTGTTGAAAACCAAGAGGAGTAAATATACACTGGGTTTCAACCCTTGGTTTCATCTCAAAAACTATTGAAACCAATAGGTTTTGATCGAGACGTCTTAGTCAAACTTTTTTGGGTTTCAATCGAAACTAAGAACCATAGTTTCAACCCAACCCGAGTGGAAAATCAGTTGGCTCATATCGACCGCATATTTTTAGGAATGAAAGAAATGAAGAAACTTTGTGCACTTAAAAAAATCAATTTCTTTGCGATTCTTAGGAAAAATAATGGGAAAAGGTCTACCTGGTCATGCACCCCTACGCCCAGACATAGGCGTTGGCCAAAAGGCCACTATGGCCCCTTGGTTGGTCCCCATGCTTAATTAGGTGTGTCATTCTATCGGGCTGGGCCGGTTTCAATTGGGCCGAAGTGGGCTTCTCACTTGAGGACCTCACACCATGACTAGCGCTAGTAAGTAATCGGGCCTCATAGGCTAGGCTAGGCATGGTCCCATATATAAATAGTCCGTCATGTATCGGTCTTTAATCAGGCTAAACGGGCCTTAAACGGGATAATAAGACATTAATCTCTAAACGGGTGATAAACAGGTTTTAAACATGACAGACACGGTCTAAGCAAGATCTGAGCGAGCCTTAAACATATCGTGCGAAGTAAGGCTATTAATCGATCAGTCTTGATTGGACGGCCGTAAGGTGGGACCTTTGCACTTGGAAGGATTTTATTAAATCAGCCTGGCTAGTTTTGGGCTTAATCGGTTAAGCTCAATCAGGCTTGCCTGTGCGGGCTTGGAGTTGACACCCCCACTTGCACAGTTGGCATAGTGGCCAGACAACCACTTAGTGATCCCGGCCCAAAAAAAAAATGTGGAGGTGGGGTACCAACCCTGATATTGAGTCAAGCTTGTTATATATATATATATATATATTATTATTATTTTTGGGTATATGATTGTAGAAACGCAACCCTAAAAGCGATGCAGAAGGTAATGGAAAAACATGAACAAACAATGCACATAGGTTTATAAGGTTAGGAAAGATTTCCTACATCCTCGGTGAGATGAGATTCTGCTTCACTATCAATGAAGAACAAGGTTACAGAACCGCCATTCTGTCGGGGACCTGCATCAGTACTCCATAAGTTAAACTGCGACAGAATACAAGACATCCTACACCAACAAATGATAAGATATCTTTTTATGCGGTGGATATATGTTCCATGAGAAAAGCACCTTAAAAGGCGATTAGTCACTAGCCAAGTGATATTGTAATAAATGTTTTTGGAAGAAAATGATATTGTAATTAATCAGTAAGAAAGTTGTATTCCCCACTGTTACTAAGTATACGATGTGATTATTATTTATGGAGTTATAAGTTGACTTATATATTATTTAAGCAAAGAAGGTAAGGGGAATGTGGGATCCATGCATCATGTTCAAAGAAAATAGAAAGCGCATCTGTCTCTTTATTCAGTTTAGTGGATCCACTTTAAAGCTTTTAAACTTCATCCTTGTGTTTCTTCACCTCAATTATCTAAATGGAGAATTTTCGAATCTTTTAAGCCTTCACATGCAAACTTTAAAAGCAAGCTCCTACTACCCTTCCTTATGCTTATAAAAGCATCTTCTCTTCCCACCAAATTGCTAACACCATCACCCTATACCACTCTCTCTCTCTCTCTCACACACACACACAGGCAGTTAGCCATGATGTCAAGGTCCAAGCAACCACTAACTTTGGGGAGAATAGTAGGTGAAGTAGTGGATGATTTCACCCCTGGTGTGAAAATGAATGTTACTTACAACTCCAGCAACCATGTGTGTAATGGGCTGGAGTTGATGCCTTCTGCTGTCACTGCAAGGCCTCGAGTTGAGATAGGCGGCATGGACATGAGGACTTTCTACACTCTTGTAAGTTTATGGAAATACATATATTATGATTTTCCCCAGATCCCTGCAGTGGCAGGAGAATCATGTATTGGGTACACTTTTTGTTTTTTTATAGGTATCTTCAAAAATAGAATCTACTTACATTTTTTTTTTTTTCTTATGGTTATTTATGTAGGTCATGACAGACCCAGATGCTCCTGGCCCCAGTGATCCATACCTAAGAGAGCATCTTCACTGGTTTGTGATAACAACCAAACCCTAGCTCTTCTTTTCTTTCCTTATAGTTTCCTATGGATGAAGGGTTCACTGGGTATGTTGATTTTCAGGATTGTTACAGACATTCCAGGTACAACAGACGCTTCCTTCGGTGAGTATCTCTAAAACATTAATTTCACTAATGAGTTTTAAAGTTGTTTAGCTTTAAAAGTTAAAAATGCTTGGAGGGAGTACATAAATATTGGACTTGGATTAGGGAAAGAAATGGTGGAGTATGAGACACCAAAGCCTATCATCGGTATCCATAGGTATGCATTCATTCTGTTCAAACAGAAGGGGAGACAAACAGTTGAGGCACCTCCATTGAGAGATCATTTCAGTACCAGAAAGTTCTCAGAAGCCAATGGTCTGGGCCTCCCAGTGGCTGCACTCTACTTCAATGCACAGAGAGAAACAGCCGCAAGAAGAAGATGATCCTCACCATTACATGAATAAACTAAGCCACTTGAGAGAAAAAGAGAGATCTAGAGAGAGAGAGAGAGAGAGGATGGATGTACTCTTTACGTCATTTTCATTTTCATTACGTACTGTACTAGTTATAAGTAGACGAGTGGTCTTGAGCTCTCTTCTTTGGTTAGCTCCATTTCCTCTTTTTTTTTTCCCCCAAAGAGAGGACATGCAGAGGTCCAACTCATCTTTTGTTTGTCTTTTCCAAGTTTTTATATCATGCCATGCATGGATCCGTAGAGAGGTGGATCATTGTTGGTCACTTTTTATATGAGTTATATATATCCTTGGTCTTGATCTGGTTTCTAACTCAACTAGGTCAGTTTGATAATGAAGTATGGATCATGCCCTAACCATGGATTTAATCCTCCCTATCAGTTGTATATGCCCGATTCTAAATCAGAACACCATTTTCCCATTAAAAATAATAATAATAAATAAATAAATAAATAAAAACATAGAATATTGGTCGATCTGTACAACCAGGTACCATTAATTATCATTCACGATCTTGTACCCTAAATAATAAATAATAAAAAATAAAAGAAAATTTTATCAGTCACAATCGATATCCATATGAATTGTCCTATAAATTGTGGCCCCTAACAAATGAAAAAAATGTTAGATACATGGGACTAAGTTTTCTCTTTCACTGGTGGTGATGAAAATGGAACTCATTGTGGGATAGAGGGCATAATGACACCTCAATGGTTAGATTCTCTTCACCAACAGTGGAGACAAACTTTTGCTTATGAGGTTTTGCTTGCATTTACATACGATTTAATAAGAAGTGGAGAGATAAAAACTATTTTTTCAGACAACTGATTGTCCCTTACAAGGAAGCGGGAATCTTCCACACTACACCTATGGCAGCACAAGAAATGGTATGTGAGTGGTGGGTGTGGGACCAGAAGCGAGAATGGTGTCACCAATTAGATGGGTAGTAGTTCTCTAGCGCTTCTTGTGTCGCTTCTTGTGTCTTTCTCTCGGTCTTCTCCCACAATGGAGGGGAAAATATGTCATTTCATAGAAGATGATAGAGATAGATTCAGGAGGCACTAGTGTATGTTATGCTCTTGGACAAAGTTCATTTTCCCCAATTAGATATACCTTAAATCAAGACTCGAGCAGCTTCAATATGTAATTTATGTGTGTATTGGATGGAACACATATCGAATCTAAGATTAATTGAATACAAGATCAAGAAATGTGAACAGCTGAATGGATTTAGGAAGCCATTTCTTTTGGGATTAGAAATAAACTTCTGCCCAGACATTCTGCAAGCCAAACATTTTTAAAAATAGCATCTTGTTACTTGTTGAGCTACCTCTTATTTCTCTCTCATTATAGATTTTTTTAAGCATCACCCTTTTATTAATATTTCTATCCATCCCCAAAATTTATTGTATCATCCTTTGATTATCTCCTATGGTTTTTTATCTATCATCATCTTATTAGTTGTTTGACAGTTACACAAGGGTCCCCCCCTTTCGTTTGGGCTTTGTTTTCATACTCTGTTCTTTTATATAATTTATTTTTCTATTCACCCATTGAAAAAATATATATATGGGAACAATAAAAGCCTAATGTACATTCCAATAGGATTTAAAGTCTAGAATTATAAATGAAATCATATCTTAAGCAGCAATAACAAACTAAGCCTTATCTCTACTTAATGGGCCGGCTGAAATCATATCTTAAGCATCCATTCTTAATTCCTAAGATGGTTGTCTTTAAAAAGTCCTCTCAAATATCTAAATTTGAGAAATATGTGTGCTATCTCTTAGAGCATGAATTCGAGGACTGAAAAGCGGGATCATAATCTTTATAAGAAGAATTTCATTACCAAGAAGTCCACCATGCAAAACATTCAAAAATTTTGCATTTAATTAGGCAAAATTCTAGGCCTACCTAATTTAGGGACCTTTTTTGGTCTTTAGTATTTATTTGTACCATGTGGAAAGATGATATGACTAATTTGACTATTGAATATGTATTAAGAGATTGTCTGTTTAGACTATATTCCAAATTTTCAGTCCCCCACCCCCCTGTAAAAGAATACTATCTCCCCTATATATTCGTACACCTTTCTTGTGGTTTATGCACTCTTTTGATAGCCTACTTGATAGACCCTATTTAGACTGAATGTCCACAAAGTTTCAGTCCGTCCAACTTATCACATGACAAATGCAGATGTGCATAGTAGGACTTTTTTTTTTTTCAAACCGCCTGTCCAAGAACACCATGTCCAGTTATTTATGGTCCTACAAAAGATAAATTTGTTAGGGTCTTTCTAAATGACACCCTATAGGTACATTTAGAGCATCTAACTTTTTTTTTTTTTTTTTTTTTTGTTGCTCTTTTTGTCCCACATGATTTTTCATTATACATGTGAAATGATGGATTTGATTCTCACTGGGATTTTAAAAAACAAATAAGAATAAAAAAAAAATCAATTTTCATTACTTTTCTAAAATAGATATGTACAATCAAAAGTGAATTGGACCAAGTTAATGGAAATGATAAATATCAGATTGAACCAAAACTGATATTCGCCTTACCAGTTCAACTCGGCCAAATTCCAGTCAAAACCGCTTTATTAATCAACTCCCATTAGCCATCTTTTTTTTCCTTTGGATATAGTCTCATTAGCAATTTTCATAAATGAGAAATATATTATCTTTCGATTTCATATTGGGATTTGAGTTGTATGGTCCAGTACAGTCACAGTCTATCAAAGACAAATCCAACAATGAGGATCATCCAGTCTAGCATTTTCTGATGTGATACAACATCAATATTGATCCAATAAGATACTAATTTGATCCAATCTGCTATCGATTAATTGGATCAGTACTAAAACCTTATAGGGATTTGTGAACCCTAGGATGGTGAGTAAACCATCCTCTATGGATGAGTAAAAATTCTTTTATTTATTTATTTTTTTTTTATTTGATTGTTTTGTATTGATACGGTGGAGATCAGTTTTAAGTGAGTTTTAAAATAAAATATTAATGAAAATTAAGAGAGAGAGAGAGAAAGAGAGAGAGAGAGAGAGAGAGAGAGAGAGAGAGAACTTTAAAAAAAATAGAGATAAGAGGGTGGGCAAAATGTATCTCTTAATTTTTATTGGTTTTGGATTAGTATTAACTATTTTGTAGGATTAAAATAAAGCTATTTTGTAGGATTAATAATAAAAGAATGTTAAATTATAATCAAAACAAAAAATGTTTTGATAAATCGTGAAGAGAGAGAGAGGGGGTGTGGAAAAGAGAATAAGAGAGAAAATAGGAAGAGATAGGTACTCGGTCAACAAATTATGAGAGATAATAAGTGGATTACACATGTCCAACTCTTAGTTGTACAAGAATCAAAACCCAAGTTCTCGTACAAGGACTTGATCTGGACTCACTAGACTAGAATAGAAGACCACGTGAAAGTGGACACAAATCCTCTTCTGCGGGGGAAAGGATCGATTTCATTTTTTTATTGATATCAAGATCGAAATCAGGTCCATGTAGCCAATATTAAGATGGGATATGGCTGAGTTGGTTAATGCATTGTTGGCAAACTAGGTTTTTGACTAGGAAAACTAGGCCGAGTCTGGTCAAAAGATTAGAAACCTGATCAATAATCATGGAGACTCGTCCTGTATTAAAAAATGACAAGACTGGGTCCAAATCATACCGAGTCATTCAAGACTCGTTTGTTTTGCCTGAGTCACAACAAAGCGGTCAATTCTTGTCAAAAGTTTAAGTCAGCATTTATAAATAGTTTTGAACTAAAATATATTCTAATGATATTAAATGTTCAATGATCGAAATCTTTTGTATTGAATTTAGCAACTATTGAATGTATACATCTAAATTTTAATTAAAAAAACATGATTCATGACCATGACATCTCCAAGTTGGATCTTATCACTTTCATCTAAGAGACAATAAATGATGAGTTCCATAAAAAAATTTAAAAAACAAACAGTTTTATTCTATCTTGTGTCATTTAATTTATTTATTAATTATTTATTTGAATTGCTTGAGAAATATTAGTATGGAAATAAGAAGGTGTAATTTAACATGACTCGTATGATTTTCTGTGACTCGTTCCGACTCACTAGGATAAGAGGACGAGTCGAGTCATAAAACCTGATTTTCCAACCATGAGTTAATGTCAAAATTGAAATCGGCATCGTATGAGAGGTGTTTGATTGGTATTGGTATGATATCAGATTAGTATCATCCTATCAACAAAGACTTATACTGATTTTTGGCCGACCCCACTGATTTTTGGCCGACCCCACATCGACTTAAAATGTGGAAGTCGAGAGAGTTAATGGGGGCGCCGGGGCAGGATT
>NC_056564.1:18842543-18844188 GCF_013358625.1 Macadamia integrifolia | reverse complement strand
AAAAAAAAAAAAAAAATCAAAGGAAATAGAAAGAGAGAATCCAGTCACATCTATCAGCTGGAACCCCCTTGGCTGCAGTACCTGAGGTGTTCCCAGCCGCTGGATGTGCTTGGACTCTCTCCTGCGCTGGAGAACATCTGGATCTGAGAGAGAAAACAACTCTAATGTGAGAGAATATTGGTAGGTTTTTTAGACTGTCAGATGGCATCCTCTAGATTTACTTATAAGAGTAAGGATTCAGAACCTCTGAGTTTAAATCCCTATGGCACAAACATAAATCTTGCAAAAGCATTTTTGACTCAGTCCAGAGACTTCAGACCAATTTGGCCTGAACCAACGCCATAAATTAAGGCAAAGGGTTTGCTGCCAGGCTTGCATAGCCTGTGCACTAATACAGGGCCAATGGGAGTACATACAGGCATCCAGGGAGAGAGGCAAGGCTGGTCATTCAACTGCCACATGTGAGAGGGCACAGGGATCACTGCTGGGCTGCTTTCCTTTTCCCATAAAAGAAATAAAAATATATATATATGAGGAAAAATGAATAAAAATGTATGACGTATCACTGTTCATCCAATTACATTCCTATGACTCCCATAGAGATCACAAATCCATCTTCCAAAGACTCTTCCAGCTCTAATCTCCGATGAAAGCTTTTAGTGGGCAATGATATCAATCACCATGTCGCTATTTCAAGGATGTTGGCAGCGGTGGAACGAGCATGTAGATAGAATGAATATCCTCCATGACTGCAGATCAAGACCAAAACCATGTCCTGTGCATCTATTTCACATCAACACACTAGCTTTCTACAAATAGGCTTCTCCAATATATAAATCAAGCATTTATTTCTGAATTGCACTGATGTTCCCTGTGGCAGCTTCTTCTGTTCCAGAAAATACTTGAACAACTAGCTTTCACTAGTCTAGTTGCTTCCATTTTATCTTCCTCCACTGATATGCCTTGTGTGTCAGCAGAAGATTCCTCTCTTGTTTCTCCTTCCTGGGGTTCCAGAGATGGGCATGGACAATCATTGCATGCGCACAAAGGAATTGCAACAGATGGGAATGGACTACAGGAGACGGGGCATAGAAGATCTGAAGAGATTGACGCAACACGGTTCTTGCGGATCTCAGGTCTCCAGGCTGATGTAGGCATATCTGGATCACAACGGTGTAGCATGCATGGGGTACAGAGGCCAAGAGATAGATGTACTTTGAGCTCCTTAGCTGGGGAATCAGGCAATTTCACAAAAGATACTATGCTATGTCTACACAGTGGACATGGAATGGATCCTGGTGGACCAACCATTTCAGAAGGGATGTTGCTGGTCGAGCATAGATAGAGTGCACACCTAACACAGAGCTCATGTCCACAACCTGAAAAAATGCACCCAAGAAAAAAATAAATAAATAAATAAATAAAAGATAATGATCATAACGACAGTACTATATCCTGTTCAGTCAACATGAGTTATGTCATGTTTCAGAACCAGAAATTTCCACGAAGTCATCAGATGTTAACAGAAATCCAAGAATAAAAATAAAACAGGACTTACAACGGACATCAGGAAAGCTCAGGAAAAAATTTTCAACGTCACCCAACATCACAAAAAAAGGATCGTAGTATCAGGCTCCAAAGAGAA
>NC_056564.1:18809733-18842523 GCF_013358625.1 Macadamia integrifolia | reverse complement strand
CCCCCCCCCCCCCTCCCCCAAAGAGAGAGACTAATATTGTATAGGTTGCCAAATATTATTGGAAGATGAGTAAAGATGTGAGTTCCATCCCCGCATCCCTTCCATTTTAACCACCATCTTAAGGCTTCAGCTATTTTATTATTTTCTTCTCTTTTCTGCTGTTGAGTTTTAGTGGAAGATGAGCCTCCACCATCTCCATATATTTTTTTTTTCTAAAAACGGCTATGTTTTTAGTGGAAACTCAAATACATGCATCTATCATGAGCATGCTCTTTCCTGTGGAAAATTTGGAACCTCCTATTAATGACCAGACCTTCCCCTTTGTGACAGATTTTTATGTATTACAGCAGTGATCATTCTTAATAGATGAATTATTGATGCCAGTGTTCTGAGACCAAGACCAGCACTAATAGTAGCCAAGACAACAAGGATTAAGACCCTAGCTGGGGGGTTTATATTGTCCCCTTTTCAGCTACAACCATGGGTCTTTGTTTTCCCTTTGTTGCTGCATCACTCTTGTTTAAAGTACTACGTATTTGCTTGTATGTTATCTTTGCAAGCAACACCATTCAACATATTGGTCTTTTGGTGACCTGCTGCCTAGTACCACAGATTCAAAAATTGGAATCGGATCAGCCAAATGGAATTGGCTGAGGCCAATTCCAATTCCAATTCCAATTCTGCCCTATTTGAATCAGCCAATCCATGTACAAAATCTAGGGTTAGGCAGATTCCAGCCGATTCTTAATCGATCCATGAAGGCTGTGTATGTCCTAATCTTACTACTCAATGTAGGAGCCATGTAGAAGACAATGCACATTCCTTCAGGTGACAACTGCCGTGTTTTAGGCACGTTTTAGGCACCGGAAAAGACTCTTAGGCCCAATCATGAGCCTATACAGTCCATTTGTTGGCCCATAGCAGCATGTCAAAGAACTACTGCATACAACAGCTCAACTCAGCATCATCCCAACTAAATGGGGTCAGCCACATGGATCTTCTTTCGCCAACCAACTCTATTCAAAGAAACTCTAGAATCCATGTTAAAAGATTTGGATAAAGTTGTTAAAATGTCAATTGCCAACATAAAGCACCAAACCTCCTTTATCTGAGCTACAGACTGGCAGTATAAAATCACTGGCAGAGTTCATCAAAGGACTACATCGGGGAACTTTATGTACCATGTAAAAGTGAAAGGTAACTTAAGTTCTAAGAGAACCAATTCAAAGCACCTGGAAAACTGATGCGACCACGGCTTCGAGAACCCTAATTCCAGGTTGCAATGGGCCCACCAACAGTAGTGGCAATTTTAAGTATAGAGCCCTTAAAAGTAAGATTAACAGAATTGGTACCATGCCAGGAATTAATTTTAAAGAGGGGGGGGGTCATGCTGGAAGTGGAGGGGAATAATCAAAGACAAAACTTAAAGAATAAGGGCCTTATGTGTAAATAACTTAAAACCAGCCTTTGAAACAAATAAGAAGAAGACACCTTCTTCAACCTCACGATAGGAATAAGTGGCAGAGAAAGACCTGGTGAAAGTGAAATAACCACTATTATGGCCTCAAAGTTGAGCTGAAGCTTTCGGCAGTTGTCGACAACTCGGGGTTTTGCTGATTCCAACAAAGAAACACCCCAAACAGTGATCGAAGATCAAAAAAGAAACCTACAACTCAAGGCTGGTGATAAAACAGAAAACCAGTGCTGGGTTTTGATTTGGATCTCTTTATTCCAGCAGGATTTTGAGCAGGGGTATTGCAGGTAGGGTCGCCAGAGGAATTTAACCTAATCCTCAAGTTGGTAGATGAATGAGGAAGGCACGAGAGAGATTGATCTCTTTTGCTGACCCAGATTCACACCCAGAACAGAGTATGTGTCAGGGAGAACTTAGGAGGAGAAGAGACAGCGATGAAAAGAATAAAAGTAAAGGAAGAGGGAGATGACGAGCTTACCAGAAGGATGGTGGTGGGGGTAGGTGGGATGAACACTAGGTTCAGGTTAAACACCTCCTTGGCAGGATCCCAAGCAAACCCAAACCCAAACCCAAGCCCAATAAGTCAACCTTCTCAAATGAAGATTAAACTCTTGACAATCAATCACAAATAAATAATAGAGATGTCCTTGAGAAGATAGCAATGATCAAATGGTCGGACTGGAAGTAATTGAATAAATACGAATTCTGAAACTAAAATCCCATAAATAGGATATTTCTAATTAATAAAAATCCGAGTGTCGGATCAAACTAAGATCCAGGTCGAGACCTCTTAGTAGTGAATTAAACTGTTGCTGAAAGTTTCAGCCGGATCCAATGGTTGGATCAGAATATATCAAACACTCCCTCTCATGGTACAATATTTAATAGATACAATTTCCGAAATTACCTTAATGGCTCTTCAGAGGCAGCCCACTACCCAAACCACACAATACAAGACATCAATCAACATAGAATACATTATTCTTCTAAATTTCCTGTTGCTGGTCCACTAATATGTAAATGGTTGCTTCTTCTTTGTTTATCTTTTGACTGCTATACATTTCAAGATTTGATCTAGACAAGGGGAATAGCAATAGCTTCATTTTCCTTCTTGATCACTAGACTTCCAATTTGGTGAGACAACCTCGGCTGCTCAAACTTCAAACTTAACTTGTTATAGATTTCTATACCAAATGAAAGAGATGAGGAAGTCTAAACAGTACCCCCAACACCCCCCAACCTTTTTTCCCCTTTGTTTTATTTGGTCAATCGTCTGAATGGTCTCCCCTTTGAATTACCAGCATAATACAACGACCAGGTATTACCATCCTTAGTTGTCAAGGCGTCGCTCAGACATGTCCAAGCTCTTTCTTGGGTCCAAGGTGACGACACGCCTTGTTGACACTTCACAAGTTTACGTTGATTTATGTTTATTACTGTGTTTTTCTTGATGAATATGCTTATAGTATATCCTATGTTTTATTTATTATATATTAGTTTTCTCATATTAGGCCATTACTAGCATAATTGTCCTTTTATGAATATGCTTATAGTATATCCTATGTTTTATTTATTATATATTGGTTTTCTCATATTAAGCCATTACTAACAAAATTATATCATATTGCATTGATATAGCTTCTATGTTGTGTATAAATATAATTATATATAGCAATATTACGTATACTCATTAATGCACGCATGGGGTGCCTAGGCAACACCCAGGCAGGCGTCTTGTCACCTAAGTGCTCCTCCAACACCTTGCACCTAGTCACCTTGACAACTATGTTACTATCACTATAAATGTTGTTTAGAAATACCAAATATTTTTTCTAGCTTATAAAGGGTCATTTTAGGAATGTGGCTGTAACTAAAATAGCAATAATTACAGTAGGCAAGAAAGGGAAAAGGAAAATAACTAACATATATACGCTAGAAATGCATAAAAAAAGAAAGAAATGGACCTTCAGCAGCTACAGTACATGCACGCTCCAGGCAGACAGCACAAGTATCATTATCATCGGATGTTGTAATGGAAGATTGCAATCCACATTCTCTGTAGAAAAGCATCATAAGCTCATCACAATTGAGGAAATACTCATAAAACTGTCATTTAAACACTCGATAATGTACAAAGTTCCTTCAAATTTGCTTCTAAAACAACTAGGGTCTTGGTAAATAGACTACCATCATCCAATATCTTCAAAAGTGAATAAATGTGGTGTTGTAATAGAAAACTGAAGAATCCTTTTAATTCAATACACAGCATTTTTTATAGACTGCAAATTATTGTGCAGTAATTAATACAAAATAAATGAAAAATTACTGGCACGTCATAGCATATTGTTATGATTGATTTGCAAGTAACAAATTATGATGTTATTTATCAACTAGAAAATTTAGCACACATGGTTTTGCCACAACAGATATACAATGGAAAATGTTCTAAGTGTTAATCGATTCCTCAGACAAAAAAGTAAACAATAGTACTGCAGACAACACAATACTCCACAAACAACACATGTTTGTTCTCATGGACAATCACTGACAATGCTAACAAGAAATTCTTGGAATATTAAAGTGTTAGACGATACACCAGCAGAGTTCCAAGAAATACAGCCGAAAATTTTGAATTCATTTTCTGAGTACTGAAAAAAAAAAATTATAATTTGGAATTTCACATTTCATAGCAGATCCTAAACATTTAAACTGAATCAGTGATTTTATACAAGATCACTCACAAAACTAAGCAAGAATGGTAATTAGTTAACTGGGAAGATTTTTGGCACCAAACAGGCACAGACTTTAGACAAAAGGGCATGAGATTGATTCTCACTTTGCAGGATCAATTGATCTCAAGCAGTGCTTCTCAGGATCCATGGAGCGATATCAAGATAAATATAATGCTAGTATTAGATTTATTTTGTCAAAGTACTGTACCCACAGGATGTGGCAACAACATTGTAGATGGCTATATTAATAGAATGAGATCTTGACTGTATAGTGGAGATCAAAATATGATATGATCAAAGCTTATATTGGTTCATAGAGCTGTGTTTGTGTACCAGATACAGAGGTTGATTCTATTCATCTTGCAAATTACAAAAATGACTTTAGCAGGTGAACACAGAAATTATTAGAGTTGCAATAAAGGAAATTTTTAAAGCTAGAAATTGTTTTTGTGGATTTTTTTTTTAAGAGTAATTTCCTTCTAGAGGAAATATTTGGGCTAAAGACGTACTATTTATATGAGGATTGATCCCATTAATTTTAACTTGTGTGACAATGTATCTGAATAGCCAGTAAACAGTGTTCTCGTGTTTGCAACTGCCATAGCATTTCCTGAGGTTCCACAGAGAATTCCATCACTTTCATAGAGACTGAAATCCATACCAAAGCTGAATATCATATATAGGACAATAAGATCTGAAATATTCCAGCACCAAAAGCACCAGGGAGGATGGGGATAGAGTTGTAGGATGCAAGTCCCCCGACTCCTACAGCAATACTTTTGGAATCAGTGTCTTGATGCAGTTACAAGAAAAGCATGGCATATTGAGAATCAAAAGAAGCATGAAGCACTACCACCTCTTCTAAAAGAACAAAGCATTAACAGCTAGGGACATGGTTTCAAGAGGTTGATGCCTCGGACACTTGGCACCCACGACATTTATAAGGTAATACAGCTATTTACAGTAAGTACTATGGTAACCAGGATATGTTTGTTTCACACCCCCCACCCCCATAAAAAGGTGACAAGTTGATGGGTTTCTAAGTCACTGAGGGATGATAGGTCCAGAAACTCAGAAGAAAATCAGAATCACAATGAAGTAAAAAAAAAAGGATAAATTTGATATCAGAAAATCAAAGAATCAGTGATGCGATCCCGGGTTAAATAACCCTGATTAAGGGAAGCTTTGGAGCCACCCAAGTAATAAATGGCTCAACAAATTTAAAGGCAATGGAAATTTAGTAATTTCTGGAGTTGTTTAGGGAAGGGAAAATGACTCAATGGCAGAATGGTAATTAATTCCAAAGCTGAGGACCAATATGGTATTTGAATATTGAATAAAGTTAAGTTGAACCACTTGGCATAATAAGGGACTTTAAGTAATTAAAGTGGAATGAGCGATAAAATAAAAGGGCACCAGATATAGAAGGGCCTTTATGTAAATGGCTAAAAGCACAAAACTTACTTATAATTTACAGTAGTTTTAAGTCTTTTTCTACTGCCTAGATCTCAAGAGGCTCACCACTCACGGTAGAACTCAAGAACAGATATTGAACCGCAGCCCTCTAAATCCTAATTGTAATGGTCTGTAACTCAACCAATGAGGTCACATGGGTTTACTCAGACCTGGAATTGTCGTATAGATAAGATGGAGAGGTTCGACTGGGACTGGTTCAACATAATCGCAAAACAGGGCAGGTTGGGAAGATGCAACAGTAGAGAGACTCGTAAGGACCAGCAATCATGGGTTTGAATTGCTTTTGGGAGAGGAATTGATGTAGATAAGTCACTTGGGCTTATTTTATTGCAAATAAGCCTTGGGTTGTGTTATGTATGTGTTGGGCCTTTGATCCCATGGGTTTTCTTTGAAATGGGCCACTTTAATGAACCTAAAATATGGGTAGGAGGTAGGAAAACGGGATTTTATTCATTAGTTTAATTAGTTGCTATTTAATTCAATAAAGGACCATTAGGCCATTAGTTGGTTGTAAAGTCCTATATGAACTATTAGTTAGTTAGTCCTACACCATGTTGGAGTCATAAAATCAAGTCCTAATCCTATTTTGAATTCCTAGTTGTAGTAGCAGTATCTAGTCCTATTGGGAAACTAGCTCCTAGTATTAGTATGATTGTAAACTTCCCCTCTATAAATAAAGAGGCATATGTCCCATTATTGGGGAGATTTGAATGAAAGAAAGTTTACATTTATGAAAGAAAATTTGCAACTAAATGCTTAGAGCAGCTGAGATAGCTGTGGGTGAGAAGCCCAGACTAAGATAGCCAGTCCCTTTATTCTCTTTCACCCTTGTCAACCCCCCCATCTGTTTTATTCTTCTTTTTTTATTTTATTTGATGTAACATTCAAGAGGTATAGTTCAGATTTTGATTAAAGTCTCCAGAAATCAGAACCGATCAGCAATCCTAGTGGGAATAGGAGAGAGATCGATCTCCTCTCTTTCTCTCTTCTGCACTCTGTTTAGCCAGGTCTTCAATCAGGGTATTCCAGGCCTCATAAGGGTCCCACAATCCTTACCTAGTCACTGTTGGAAGCATTAAGTTGCTGTTCTTGAAGGTTCTTCTCAGTTTTCTCTCCTAGGTTTGAAAATCAAGAAAGCTTGTAACTTCACAACTAGCAATCAGAATCCTCTCAACTTTGGGGGTTTTTGTACCCTCCCTAGGGACTATCTACGCCCAAGAGTGCAACTCAATCGGACTTCTACAGCCCTGGCCGCAACTCTCTCTCTCTCCAGCTCTATAACAGGTATTTCTCTCTCCTATCGGGTTAGGTTTTGGATTGGTTTTGCTCCTATATGGGTATTGTATCCTTCAGAATTTATTTGATGATATTATTTCTTTGGTTCTTACTCCTATTTGTATTGTTTGGGGTTATAAACTGCGGAGTTAGTTACATGTAATCTACTCCTGCATTAAGTGGTATCAGAGCTACGGTTGAAGAAAGCTCCAAACAATCTATCAGGGCCTAACCGAAGATGGTTCCATCAGTTCGTTACTTCGCTGGACAAAGGGATACATTCTACATCATTGATTGGTTAGATTCTCTGGAGGAATATTTTGACTACTACAACTTGACAGAGACACAAAGCCTTCAAGTTGTTTGCTTCCGGTTGATTGGTCATGCTAGAGATTGGTGGAGAGTCCATGAAAAGCGACTCCGAATTAGAATACTTGAGCCTAGGACTTGGGAAGAGATGAAGTACGAGTTACTGACACAATACCTCCCTGTATATTTCCAAAGAAGGCTCTTCCCTCCACAGGATTCCCATCAGAATACATCCACTGTTGCCCAATCTAATGATCAACCACGTTATTTTCATGGGGAATTCCTTGGATGCGTGAATTGGACATGTACTTTGACAACTACAACTTAACAGAGACACAAAAACGCCAATATGCATGTTCCCAGATGAGTGATTGTGTTCGAATGCAATGGAAAGTCCGTGAAAGGCAACTTCAAGCTCAAGAATGTAAACCTAAAACGTGGGATGAGATGCAGTATGAGTTGGCAGGCATGTAACTATCTGAGCATAAACGAAACATGTACTTCCTTCCACTAGAGGTCCAAAAACCACCCACACTTGATAATAGCCTAAAGGAATCATCGGCCTCTATTGCAAAGGAGCAACAAGAGAAGACACCTTTGACCAGTGAACTGGAGTCAAAAGTTGAGGTTAGTGTTAAAAATTTTCCAGCCATTCCTATTGTTGAGGAAGAACTAGTCACTGATGTTCCCATCAATGAGATTCATGTGGAAGAAGTCGAAAGCCATAAGGTTGCCACAATGGACAATGAGGTTGAGACTAGGGAACTTGACACTACAACAACTGTGATGATTGTGAACAGCCAAGAGGAAGATCCTAAGGAGTTCAAGAATGAAGTGTTTGAACCATCAATGGAACCGATTAGGAACCAGCAAGTAGATGAACCAAAAGAGCTTTATGTTGCATTGAAGTTAGAAGAGATCAAAGGTGCATATGTAGATGACCCTATGGATACATCCGAAGATGTTGAAGTTGAGCATGTCAAGTTTGTCATCCCATTAAAATATCTTGAAGATCGAGCTCCTCACATTCTAGACTACATCTTTATCATCAAAGAGCTACCTGAATTTTTCTACGGCTTGAAGAGGGACATGCACCATGATATAATCACCCTCACACTTTACAAAATTCAAGGACGAATTTTTTCTAAGAGAGGGCGAGTTAATGTAGATAAGTCACTTGGGCTTATTTTATTGCAAATAAGCCTTGGGTTGTGTTATGTTTGTGTTGGGCCTTTGAACCCATGGGTTTTCTTTGAAATGTGTCACTTTAATGGGCCCAAAATATAGGTAGAAGGTAGAAAAACGGGATTTTATTCATTAGTTTAATTAGTTGCTATTTAATTCAATAAAGGCCCATTAGGCCATCAGTTGGTTGTAAAGTCCTATATGGACTATTAGTTAGTTAGTCCTATACCATGTTGGAGTCATAAAGTCAAGTCCTAATCCTATTTTGAATTCCTAATTGTAGTAGCAGTGTCTAGTCCTATTAGGAAACTAGCTCCTAGTTGTAGTAGGAGTGTCTAGTCCTATTGGGAAACTAGCTCCTAGTATTAGTAAGATTGTAAACTTCCCCTCTATAAATAGAGAGGCATATGTTCCATTATTTGGGAGATTTGAATGAAAGAAAGTTTGCAACTAAATGCTTAGAGCAGCTGAGATAGCTGTGGGTGAGAAGCTCAGACTGAGATAGCCACTTCCTTTATTCTCTTTCACCCTTCTCAACCCCCCATCTGTTTTATTATTCTCTTTTATTTTATTTGCTTTAACATTCAAGAGGTATAGTTCAGATTTTGATAAAAGTCTACAGAAATCAGAACCGATCAGCAATCCTAGTGGGAATAGGAGAGAGATCGATCTCCTCTCTTTCTCTCTTCTGTACTATGTTCAGTCAGGTCTTCAATCAGGGTATTCCAGGCCTCATAAGGGTCTCACAATCCTTACCTAGTCAATATTGGAAGCATTCAGCTGCTGTTCTTGAAGGTCCTTCTCAGTTTTCTCTCCTAGGTCAGAAAATCAATAAAGCTTGTAACTTCACAACCAGCCGTCAGAATCCTCTCAACTTTGGGAGTTTTTGTACCCTCCCTAGGGACTATCTACGCCCAAGAGTGCAACTCAATCGGACTCCTACAGCCCTGGCCGCACTTCTCTCTCTCCAGCTCTATAACAGGTCTTTCTCTCTCCTATCGGGTTAGGTTTTGGGCTGGTTTTGCTCCTATATGGGTATTGTATTCTTGGGGATTTATTTGATGGTATTATTTCTTTGTTTCTTACTCCTATTTGTATTGTTTCGGGTTAAAAACTGCGGAGTTAGTTACTTGTAATCTACTCCTGCATTAGGAATGATCTCCCACAGTTTCAGGTCTATTAGACTTGGGACCAGGGAGTTGCATCAACTCTTTCCAACCCACGGTAACACAAATACCAGAGAACGGTAATGAACAAACAAAAGAAAAAAAATATAGGAAGAACAAAGAAAGAAGCAAAGTGAAACAGAAAATCAAAGAAAGAAATCAGACCTGAATCGGGGAAGAGAATGGAAGTGAGGTAGAGTGTGTCGGCAACCAATATCAGCATGAAAGTAACTCTCAGCAGCATATGAAACTTAAAACTTCATTCAAATCAAAATCTGTCCAATGATGGACTACATGCATCCATTTAAAGATTTGTAAACAAGAAGCCAAACTCTATAACTGAAGTAGAGTTTGAACCAAACTCAACTACAGAATTCTAAATTACGACTACCAACAGAAAAGAATAAATATCCTACAACTCTATCAACTTCAATAAAATACACAAAAACAACCCCCTACTTAATCCAGCGTGTAACTGCATCAAATAATCAATCAAAATGAGCTCAAATACTGGTCAAAGGTCAGAGTATAATAGGAGAATAAATCCTCAAAGTTTGACTCAGATCTGAAAATATGATCCAATCCTACTAGGGGTAGGATTCTAGAAAAGGGTTTCAGAACTGTAATCAATATCAGAAAATTCAGAGATCTTCAAATAGCAATAGCAATGATCTGAATCGGCAGATAAGTGGTGATCTGAAGCTATAACGACAAGCAGTAATCAAAACTTGAAATCAGATTCGAAATTGAAGATTTCAGAAAAATCCTACTGAGAAGGATTCCTGTAAATTGATGTAAAAACTGGATTTTGAATACTGATTCTGAAACAGAGCTTAACAATGAGACAGAAAGGATATGAATCAAGATTGTCATCTGATTCCATACTGGAACCCCACCAGCCTATCTAGGCATTCCACCAAGTCTGTCACTGCATCTCACAGCAAAATTATTCTGAATCTCACAGAACATTGAAGGAAAAAGCCAATCCCACCGACCAGTAAATCATGGGGAGGCTTTAATGCCTTACATCTATTTATAACTTGAGCAATGGACTGTCTCAGACTTAACAAGGAAATGTCTAGGCCAATGCCAAGCTGTGAAGGAAAAACAGAGAGTAAACTAGACTTAGGAAACTCCCTCTTGGGCAACTACATGGAAGTGACCTGGACTGGTTAGACTCTACTACTTAAAAGTTTCAAACAGGCCTGTAATTTCAAATAAGTGTTACAACCTTAACAGGAAACATAATAATAAGAATAAAATACTGAAAATGAAATCCTAATCCATACCCCATGATAGGGTGAACCATCAGGAATGAAAAACAATTCAGTTCTAAATCAGAAAACTGGTTCACACAGAGTCACAAGGGTTTTTCAATCTGGGTCTTCTCCTGCATTGGTACTTGATAAGAGTACCTCTGATCTTTTTTCTCTGGCAGATGAAAAGTTCTATCTTTCGAAATTTCCACAAATAAGCTCACTTAGACTTTGTGTTTTTATAGGAATTAAATCATTTCATCCGTGTCAAAGGTAGTATGAATAGATGGTAATGAACTCCCTCGTTTCTTTTTTATATACATACCAAATCTTCTAAAACAATTTGAAAATCAAGAAAGATAGTAATAGAATGAGAATACCTTGCTATATTAAGAACACTCATGAGAGGCAGAGAAAGATAATTGGATGGAGGAAATGTTGGTACTATCAACTGAGAATTGGGTGCCAAAAGTGGTTCGAGCAAATGACGACTCCATATCCTCGCAACATCCAGTGGCAGCCACCTGATAGAAAGCACCAAGTCTTGTTAAGGACTGTATATTTACAAGAAGAGAACATTTCAGATATGCAGCTTAGGATCAGCCATTAAAGTACATTTGGTCCAAGACATCTTACCCATTGCAGTTCAATGTCAACCGGCTAGCCCCTCTTGAAATAAGGATCTGACAGAAAGGAAACATGGGATAAAAAATTGTTTTTCAAGCTCAGGACAGAGATTGGGTCCAGAATATCACTAGTGTGAAAAGTAATTCTCACCTGACAGCATTTTAGGTTTCCTCCACAAGCAGCATAATGCAAAGGAGTGCTTCCTGCCCCTACAGAGAATTCAGTGCAATGAGATAATAGAAAAGAAATTAACCAACGAAGGTGAAATTCAATCAGAAACAAAAGAGTACCTATCAAATCCATTGATGTTCCGTAGTGAAATGTGACAGCTGAGACATTTGCATTAATGTCAAGTAGAAGCTGTACACAATCAGAATACCCATTCAGCGCAGCCATATGAAGAGCAGTTATACCACCGTCTGCAGCCTTGTTCACAAACTTGGAAAGTGCACTGCATTCAACGTATATAACTGGTTTAAAATGATATTGTAGGAGACAATGAAAGATACAAGAAAGAACAGAATTAGTTTCAATCATTTATGAGCCAGAATAAAATAGGGTAATATTTTACAGCAATCAGTATCTTTACAAAGGATGCAATAACAAGCTCATTGTAACAGATTACGAGACAGACAAAAGGAAATTTAGAAAGGTCATCCAGCCTCAGTGAAGACTTTAAGACTTTTGCATCAGAAACATATGTTTATGAGTCAGACTATGAAAGAATGATGAGAAACAGATTGGAAACAAACCACATACGGTTGGTCGTATTTGGTCCTCAATTTTGAACCATCCCCCTTATCACCACTGGTTTGAGCACTGCCAACTTCATACGGAACGCTGGGGATGAAATCCGCCACAAGGAGTCTTATACACCTAACATGCCCATTTACAGCCGCAAAGTGCAGTGCTGTCCGACCGCTGAGGTAGTCCGCTCTAGTAACCTGAATTATAAATAGTTATCCAAAAAATTAAGCTAAATGATTTTGTGGGGGGAAAAATGGGAATTATTATAAGTAGATTGGCAAAGGGACTAAGAAAGGAAGGAGTAAAACAAAAGAAGATGACTCACATTGCTTCTGAAGAGCAGAAGTGTCTGAACGACTTCCCAATGCCCATACCGGCAAGCCTGCATCAAAGCAGTCTTTGATACCCAACACAAAAAAGAACAAAAACCACTCGGTGATTAGGTCCTACAAGGATTAATCGATTGGCTGTGCAATTGAACTACAATTTGATATCACCCAGAATCTAATTTGAACTATAATGCGATTAAGAAAAGCATCACATAGGGTTTGCCAAATCAACGAAAAGAGAAATAAACCGATCCGAAATCGCAGCAGTGACCGTATGCTCGGAAGATACACAAATTAAATAAAACAATACATAACCAGAGGAGTAGACCAAGGAAAATAACAAGAGATACCTGGCCACAGTAATTCCTGGAGTTGACGTCGGCACCATTCTCAAGCAACAAGGCGACAATCTTGATAAAAAGTATAGAAAATGAACGGATGAGTGAGACATACATGCAGATATTATATATATGGAGTCATGGACAGCAAAGCAAGAAATCCAACGGTAAAGGGAGTAGAGTTACCTCGTTATGGCCTTTAGCAGCAGCGAAGTGGAGAGGAGAGTTAAGGCCACCAAAGGTAGAGTACTTGGCGAGGCCAGGGTTGAACTCCAGCAACATCTTTGCTTCCACCAAGTCCCCATCCCTCGCTGCCGACACCAATCTCTCCCCTGACGCCGAGCATCCAAACGAATTCCCCATTCTTTTCTCCCTCAAAGTAATGACTTCTTCTTCTACTCCTCTAGTTAAGCAGTCCTTTCAAGAGCACAAAACAGACTTCACCAACACAACGACAGAGAGGCAGAGAGCACAGGCCAAAAAGCAGAGGACGCGCGAGCTCTTTCACGGTCACAATTCACAAGGAATCCGAAAGAGAAACCCAAAAATAGGGGAAGAAAATACCTAAAAATATGCAACCATTTCCTCTTTACGCGAATCAGAAACAGATAAAAACATTTCAAGCTCTCTATCTTTCTATCTTCTTCTTCTCTCCTGTCGAAACCTAAAACGACATTGATGGGGAATTGGGAGGGTGACAGTTGAGGAGTTCTCGATTCCCACACTTAAGATCCTTCCACGTTCCCTCTGGTTCTGGTTCTCGCTCTCCTTTAATCAGTATTTCCCCCTTGGACTTGGAGACCTTCAATTAAGTCAGATTTGAAACCTTTCTTTCAATACTTTTTCGCTTCCACGGTTTCCAATCTCTCTCCTCTCTCCTTCGTGTGTTGTTTTGTCTTGTAGTAAAACTAAGGTGGGGACCACGATCGGCTCCTTTAGCTTTGCTCGTTATGAAATTATAAAATTGCCCTTCCTTTCTCAAATTTTAGTAGTGTGTAGGATTCCGTGAATGCCCCCGCTACGTTGCCCCTCTCCGGCAATATATGTTTTGCGTGTTTGGGATAAATTTTCTCCATCTTTTCCGGTATAAAGGGTTGGAGGATAACGAAATATTTCAGTTTTTTTCCTTGTTTGGCCTCTGTGGGCTACGCGTTCTTCCAAGCATTCCACACTGAAAAAAATCCTCTGCCGCTGGTGCGGGGGAGCGGCGAGGATCCAATGGTCGGCATGGCATCAGAGAGAGTGTTGATGTTATCTTGGTCGTTCGATGCATATCGCACGGCCGCATCCACGGCAGAGGATCATCACCCATTCCACATGATCTACATTTTCGTTTTGCTTTGATTGTAAGGCACAAAGTGGGATGAAATGACCAATGGGGTTTGGTAGCATGAAAATATCCTCAATCCATCATTGTTCAAGTTGCCCATTGCACTACTTGCCATACGGGAGCTTGTCTTGGGGACTATAATCACTACCATTGAGCATCCTTTTTTTTTACCAAAAAAAAAAAAAAGTGGGGTAAAATGACCACTCTCACCTTTATTAGTACAAAAATCTCGTGTTTATTGATGCTTACTCATGTGTTGTGATTGGCCTCGATCTGACACAAGCCACATGGAATAGAACCATCTCATTTTAAAAATTAATAATAGATATAAGTTTTTTGTGTAGATGTTTTTAAATATACATGTGAAATAACAGGATTTTATTATCCTTTAGAAAAGAATATTATTATATATT
Source organism: Macadamia integrifolia (assembly GCF_013358625.1). Taxonomy (NCBI): domain Eukaryota; kingdom Viridiplantae; phylum Streptophyta; class Magnoliopsida; order Proteales; family Proteaceae; genus Macadamia; species Macadamia integrifolia. The sequence goes on along the minus strand of NC_056564.1, from coordinate 18,827,866 downwards.
AACCAACTAAAACAGGATTAAATATTATAAACAACCATGGAGTCATACAGACAAACTTATCACCTTAAATATTAGATTTACAAAGATCCAACCCTGATGGCCCATTAAATTTGGGGAAACTTCATGAGAAATTTTTTCCGTCGGTGATGAATAGTATAAATAAGGAGAGTTTGATACCAAGTCCCCCTCCCATTGCTTTACTCAACCAACTTTATTTTTGTAGAAGCTTTCCTCAACATACGTAGACATAGAAATTAGAAAATACACAAACCAAATGCTGTCAAACTGCATAACGTATACTAGCACTTCTCTATTTTTATCTTAATTCCCCACTCTTATGGAATGATACATGTACCTCTATTGTAGGAGGAGATAAATAAACACAAGAAAATAGAGACACTAATGCACGCTAAATATACAAACAACAAATTCAATCACAACTAATCAAACATGTCCCCCTCCCTTCCTTTCTCTTGTTTTCACAAAAAGAAAAGGTTCATTTGAACCATTAGCCACTGCTCTGTTTGAAAATGGATTAGGATAAATTTAATTAATGGGTCTCACCACTTCTCCCAATCTGACTTGATTAAATTATAGGCAGCTTGATTCACATTGTATTTTCTCACTTCATGCCTTAATATAAAAGGAATTATTTTTTTTTCCTTTCTAGGTAAAAAGTACCAAATGTAGAATTAGTGCGCTAATATAATACTATAATATCACAGAAATTTATTATTTTCCACACTTTGGTAAATGTGCTTAATTTGAAAAAGTCATTTCACAATCAGTTGGCTGTCCAATGTATGATTATGAGGAGGAATCACTTTGGTCATCTTCTATTCTATTGTGGGTTTTTGTTAAATCTATATGGTTTGGCTCCGATATCATTTTAATCTATTATACGTTTTGAGTGTGGGCTTAGTGCATCACAATTTTATCAATCGAGTTAGGCAGTTATTGTTGATTAGCTAGATTCATTCTTCTTTATAAGGATAATAGGGATGTTGGTTTAAATGGTTGGAGCCACATTAAGTATTGATCTGTATCCTTACCCCTCATGCCTTAATTATTTTGATTGATTAGGGCTAAGATTAATGTGAGGGGACCATGTATGATTGCATATTTAGAAACCCACATAATCATATCATAACAAGGTCTCAATTCAATTTGCTGGCCCTGTATTATTTAAGGATTTATTTGGCATTTAGTTCTTCTTCTCCCCTCCTTTCCTTGGTGATGTATTTATAATTCTATAAAAGGGAAAAAAGGAAAGTGGAAATGGACTTGACTGATTTTTTTAAAAAAAGGAAAAAAAATAAATGAAATTTTTGTAATGATTACCTAACATGTTTGTACAATAAATTTAAATATTTTGTCATATTTAAAAATTATACTTTTTCAGATGTAACTGGTATTTTATATATCAAAATCAAAAGAATTTGGATGTAGAGTAAAATAAAATTAATGATTTGAAGTTTATGATAGATAACTTATGTTAGGTAATTATATATATATATATATATATATATATAAGATTTCAATATATATATATATATATATATAAGTTTGAAATCTTATATATAAGATTTCAAATACGCTATGAGCTTTGATGATTTTCAAATTAGATCAACAAAAATATTGTCATACATAGCCTTAAATTACCATGCAACATAACTTTTATCGCCAATTTATGCTAACTTTTAATTGACAAACACGATGAAATTTACAACCCATAATATAAGATTACAACCCAAAACAACTTGGCATGCATATAAGCAATTTTAATTTTTTACTAGTGATTTATCCAATAACGTTTAAGGAAAAGGTTCGGCATTGCCACTAGGTTACGCATTGAACATATGTCACCCTTCTCCTCCCCCTTTGAAAAAGGCATTCTTACTCTCTTGTGTCTAACCATGTGATTGGTGCCTACCACTATCTTACAGAAAATTGGCGACAAGTCCAAATCTCGCTCAATCTGGCATTTTTATCATCTCATACTATAATAGAAGACAATGACATAGACTTCACGTGGGATAGCTAAAATATTGGTGTTGGTATCTAATCACAAAATACAGCCTACATTAACAAAAAATTGGATGTAATACCTAAAGATTACTATCAAAATGGAAGAATTATGCTAGATAAATTTTTAATCAATCCCTTGAACTTAACCTATTTTTACCCAAAAACTCTAGTTCTTTTCCAATTCCTCCCATAAAGTAAACTTTCACTCAGATATTTCTATTGTCCCATTTTCATTAATTTTTATTTTTACTTCACTTTTAAATTTACCTTTAATACACATTGAGATTACTTAACTACGCATTATAAATTATTAATGAAAATATTTATTTTTTAATTCCTATATTTGATACTAGTATCCACCACAACGACAACCTCAATCTTATGATGCATATTCTCTAAAAAAATCAAAGAATTAATGGACTAATTAAAGCATCAAATTATCCTAGCATATAGTTATGCCAATTTATAAAGGTGCTACAAAATTAATCAATTTGCATCACAAACATCAAAAACCATACCTTATGAAATTGTAGGTGGTCATGTAGATGTTAGAATAGAATATCATTGACCATTAAAAATTATGTAATATATTGTTAGGTCATTTCAATATATATTTAGGAAGTAGTGAAAATATCATTGACTATTCATATGAGTGTTTTCAGAAAGACAAAGAAAATGAAAGCCGAAAATTCAATTATTGGAGAATTAAAAAGAAAAAAGTATTAAATGAGAAAATTTACCTGATCACATGGTCTCTGCACCAATACGAGAACATCAATATGGATGGAATTTTTTTATTTCATAAGGGTAAAACAATAATTTTATGCGCTCATACCTTTGGTCCTTTTTCTTATTATAATATAAAATAAGAAAACGTGTTACATTTTTCTACTAGTAAAGAAAACTTGTTAGATTTCAGTTAATCAGTCTACGTCATTTTACATTAGAAATTTTAAGAGGGAGAGGGGAAATCAAACTTAAGGTAACAAGGAAATCTGATATCACTAGTGCCGGTGGTCTCACCGACAATGACCCATGGGGATCATATTATGTCATCGATCAATTTATTTAAATTTAAATATAAAATAATAAGAAGAAGAAGAAGAAGAAGTGTATACACAAAAGGAAGTGAGTGGTTAACGTGATTTACGTAAATTACGTTCACCAAACAAATACTTTAGAACCAGAACCAGCCACCGAGCCACGCTTGTCCCTTATTATATTTTGCCTCAAGGATTCTAAACGTTTTGTTTTGTTTTTTTTCGTTTTGTTTTGTTTTGTTTTTTTTTTTAATATTCTAAACGTGCATGGTAGCAGTTTAAGTGAAGTTTATTAAATGAATTGGTAATAGATAAGTAGTACGTGGGAACTCGAAGTAATTCAAGACTTTCCACTTTGCAATGTGGTAATTTAACCGTGATGCCACAGGCTCAGCCACTTGTGCGTTAGATGGATTGTTTACCCAAAAAATATGTACTAGATGGATTTGAAGTGTATTATTGGGACTGGAAGTTCAACTACCCACAAAAGTCTTCGGATCCTCTTAATTATTTTTGATAGAAAGAGAGGTTTCTTGTGGGTGAGGGGAACAACCCTGTTAGTCTGACACAAAAAACAATTAGAAATAAAAGGTTCAAAATGACCATGCCACCCCTTATATGTGATGAAGATGCTCTCATCTGTACTATCATTGGCCTCCGCAATTAAGGTTCCCTGCGCCAGATGTTCTTTCGCCTTTTTTTTTTTGGGTTAAAGATAGAAAGAGATTGTTTTGTAGCCAAATAGAGAAAGCACAGACTTGGTCCTCTTTATGTTCTAACATGGAAAAATAGTGCCTTTAATGTCTGCCTTAAATTCTTCGTCTGAGATTGGAAGGCACAAATCCCTATTCATCTCTTCTGTAAACTTTGGGCTGATGACGGCTGATGAACTGCAGTGCATGTTCAAGCTGTTGTGATCCTTAAGGTGTATATGTTGAGGGTTGATTCTCTTCTGTAAACTCTGGGCTAATTAATGATTGTCAAGTTTCTTAACAAGTCAATGAAATTGCTCATGCTCTCACAAAAATTAAAATCAAGCCAAGAATTATCAACAGGTAGTGATCATGAGTATTAAACTGTACTAACAACCCAAAGTTACTTTCTTTAGCTGCAGGAGAGTATTTAACTGTAAGCTAAAAAACAATGGAATAGAGAATGACAATGACAATGAACAAACAAAGAAACACACTGGTTAAATACAAAAGAGGGAAGGGGATTGCATTTCCCATGCAATCCCAGGGAAATTGAAAACCTGAACTTCCCATATGCAGATAAACCTGCAGATGAATCACCACACCCAAAGTCCCCCACCATCAGAAGGTTCTCAGAATCTTGCTGCTCCACCTCTACAAACTCTGATAAAACTATATACTACTAGAGAAGTACAGTTGCGTGTAAAGCTAAACAGCAACAATAGTGCCCGCTAAGATTTGGCAGGTGTGTCCTAGTGTGTACTTGTGTCTCCACATTAGTTATGTAACAATAATACATGGTATATATAAATTGTGGTATGAACCTTGATCGCAATTTGCATTCCGTGCACCTCATAACTCCATCAATTCATTTAGAACCTCCAGTTGAAAAGGATCTCTCCCGTCTACAAACTGTCTTCATTGTCTGCTTCTTTCATGTCCTATCTCCAGGACAAAGGCTGCGGGTTTTGGATCCGGGGTAGCACAGCAAGCAACAAGGCCAATACAGGCCATTTGACCTCTAAGCCCATACATACTAACTACTACCAGAATCATACCGGCAATTCAGAATTTTATTTCTTCACATTCTCAGGAATGACACGCTGAAGCAGTTCAGGAGATGCACCAGCTAGTTCTACAAGGTTTTCCATGTGAGAAACAAACAGTGAATTAATTAAGGTGGACAGAGTTATGAAGAGAAAAGTTTAGGAAAAGGCAAAGGTGCATCTTCACCTTGTGGTGTGAAGTTGAATAATGGTGGAAGCGGGCGTCCATTTGGCAAGCGTGCATTTGGATCTCTCAACTCGTCGAAGAATGGATGTGCACATGCCTCCAACTGCAGAGAGCCCAAGTTTCAACAGTTGTCATTAGAACCACTACCAATGAATAGCATCAAACAAGAGTTTTGATCCACTCAAAAGATTTAGAACTATCACATACTAGAAAATGTAACCTTAGAACGGCATTGTAATAACCAATAACATACTAGAAAATGTAACCTTAGAACGTAAAAAACTAGCTAGATTTTCTTCTGCACACAAAACAAGAATGTTAATCCCTCAAAATAAGACTCAAAAATGGGTCAGGCAAACTGCTCAGTTCAATACACGTGCAACTTGTAGTGCCTGTAGACTGAACTAGTAAGTAACCCGATTTATCCTTATCTTTCAGTTCTTTTCTATGCTTTTATTAATTTATTGACTGTCATGACGAAATTCAAAACCTACTTCCTGCAACCCAACACCTAAATGCATTAAGAGTTCCATTAACAAATGTTTAAGCACAGGATTAGAGCAGTATGGGTGCGTATTGTTTGCAGCTGAGAGACACCAATCAAATAAAAGAGATCATTGCAAGACTATGAGACCAGACATGTTTTACACAAATGAATTCAAAAATCGACATTCAGCATGTGAATGCATTTGACTTCAAAATATGCGATGCATATTAATGAATACTACTAAGTAGTGTCACATTACATTTTAGGGCTCAAATCATGATGGACAAGAAAAGACTGGAATGACATGGATCAGAGTAAGTCATGAGAAAGACCTGACACCAAACAATTTATCAAAGGACAGCTTCAGATGGCAGTTACAAGCAGGATTTCTTATAGCCAATCCCGAAGAGCTGGTGTACATATTTGTTGAGCTCATTTGTAATTATGATTGCAACATTTCCTTGGTATGACACTTACGGCTGCAATGTCATCCATGCCGCAAGGCAGGCACAGTTCGTACCTCACTCTTCACCTCAGCATGCCATTTGCATTTACATGATAGCAATAAATGTAAAATAGATTGAGAACTAAGGAGGAAAAAGTATTTCCGACCTCTCTATTATTCCCAACAATGTTTTAAACTAGTTCAGCTGTCTTACTACTGAATTCTAACCTCAATACCCCCAATCTAAGCAGAACCTAACTACAGAACACATTTCCATAAACTTAGACAATATTATAAGAAGACGTGGAAATAGAGTACATTCCAAATGCATGTAGTCTTTTTTCTTTCTTTTTTTTGGGTTCGATTGTGTGCAGTCAGTTCTCAAAAACAAGTAACAAGCATAAACAAAATTCAACAGCGAAGAGATGAAATTTATTACAGCAGTGCAACGCAATTTTGGTGAATACTGGAGCAGCCTTGATACAAGATCAACTGCCTCAGGAGGCATCCGCTTGTGAAAGACCTGCAAGACTAAGGGTTAGCAAAGCTTGTAGCTAAACATGAAATCAGTGTAAAGCAAGAAAAGACACATTAAAATAAATTAAATGCTGCCATGACTGAACTGTTCACAGACCTTATGCCACGGGTGTGCTTTGATCTGGGGAAACTTGAACTCTCTGTAGTTTGGATTCATGCACTTGATCTCTTCTCTGGTTGGTGTCCCCAGAACCTAAGATGGCATTATAACAGTATAACTAACTCATGGACAGACATTCAAAGCACGAGTGGAAGAAGGGAAGAGGTGGGAGGAAGAAATAGATGAGAAAACAGAGGGTAAACCTTAATGATTTCCACCAGCTGATCAACACCACTTTCTCCAGGAAATAGAGGCTGAAAACATGCATGACCCAATAAAAACCAGAAGCATTTCTGAGAAAAATTCACACCAGAAACTAAAAAGAAAATTATGTAACATATACAGTACAAGAGATACAAAATGTTTAACAGGTTTTTAATGAATCCCGTTGTCCCATCGAAACCCACCCAAAAACCTGCTTAGTCCTCCAGTTGTCCACCCAATCCCATCCAATCTCACCTACTATCAGAATACTTGTAAATTGCGGGTTAGGTATCCATCAGCACGGGTATAGCTTACAATGTATTTGGAAGCCCTTGGCCAAAAGAGTATTTCACAGAGCCAACAAGGAATTTCCTTAATAACCAGCTGTTTTGATCATTTGGCACCTCAATAGTACAATAGTCAAAATTTATCATATTTTGTTATTTAAATTATTTCATAACTTTTAAGCGGGTCAACCAAAACTCGATCAAAAATGGGTTGAGATCAGGCATGCCTATCCCATGTTAAAATTGGGTCTGCCTCAGGCCGGGCATATAGCATGAGACAGAGTTCGTCTCCAGATTGCCAATGGGCCTTAATCTTTTCCAAAATGTTAATAAATCAAGTTCAGTAAAAACCATCATTTAGGTTTAACTAACAAAAGCACACCTACCCGTCCAAGGAGAAGCTCAGCTAGTACACAACCAACAGACCACATGTCAATTGCAGTTGTGTATTCCGTAGCGCCAAAGACCAGTTCAGGTGCTCTATAATACCGTGAACAAATATATGATATATTTGGTTCACCAGGCACCTGAAATTCAACAATAACTAGTCATGGCTAAACAATAGAATAGAATCAAGGTTTATTCAAATACTAGAAATGACCACATACCAACATTTTTGCACTTCCAAAATCACATAGTTTTAGTTGATGAGTGTGGGAATTAACCTGCAATATGTATCACACTTCAAATCAAAAGTTGCTTTAACAAAAACTGATCAATAAAATCCCAGAAAGCTACCCGTTTACCAAGATAACCTACGAAATTGCCGTCAAAAATTTAATAATGAAACTAGATACACAAAAATGTTGTTACTATATACTGAGAAATCAGGTGGGCAACTTTCTCCTATTAACATCAGGTGGCTTAATTGCCCCTTAATTATTAACTAATGGGAAAAAGAAAACTACCCGCTTGCATGTGTTTACACCTAAACACAGGCGGGAGCGTAAACCACTGCCCCCCATCCCATGCGCCGAAGATGCCTCCGCGCGGCCTCCCATTGGTCTGCGCACTGGTGCAGTGGCCGTGTAAGTGGGTAGCATTCTCTTTCCCTCAACTAATATTGCACAATACACGCCATAACAGGCAAAGATTACTTGTATTAGTAACATACACCATAAATAAAATGAAAATGTTAAGGGACCCAAGGTCAACTAGCTAGAGGAACCCAAATTTGGATTAGATCTACTGGAATAAAATTACAACAATCAGGGTTTGAAAACCCTGGTTCAGATCGCTTATGAGCCCACCCAAGGGAATAATAGTCAAAAGATATAAGATAATGGTAATTCTGTAAATTATCTCAATCTCAAAATTACAAAGAAGCGTGGCGATCTGATAAATAAACAGAATCTTAAATCTCTACTTAGGAAGATAAAAAGGGAAGGGATAGGATAGGAATTACGAATTAAAGGTTGGGGGCAGACTAGGTACTTAAAAATAAATAAAGGACAAAACAGAATCAACAAGGAAGGGCACTTTTGGAAGAAGGAAATTATGGTGCCATGTAAAAGAGCATCACCAAGTTGTCTTCAACCTCATGATACCAAGCAGCAAGGTGGAGAACCAGTTCCTAGTTCAGGAGAGTGAAATCTCTAATACAAAGATTTTCGAGGAGAGATTTCAAGTAAAGATTCACAACTTGATGCAGCACCAAAGGTCTACACGAGGAGGCACAAGAAGGTGGTCGACCCAAGTGGCTGACTGGGTTGACCAGATCTGATCCAAGTCAGTCCACGATTTGGGCTGCTGATGAGGTTATTAGTTGCTTATTAAGTTTCTAAATTAGTTTCTATTTTTAGTCTTACACTAGTTTCTAATTTCTGTTCTAAGTAGTTTCTAATTTCAACTTCAGATCTAGTTTCCTTTTAGAGTTTCAAGTTTTAGTAACTTATGTAATCAGTTTTAACAACCCAGAATTATTAATTTCTAAGTTACTATTTTTTTGTAAACCCCCATCATGATTATAAATATAGAGGAGGGCAGTATCATAGGCCCACGATTTTTATGAAACCAAAATATGCTGCTGTCGCTGCTTCTCTGTGAAAGTCTGCTGTGTGTTTGATCACAATGTGGGTTGGTGTGTGATCCAACGACTCCTTGCGGCGTAAAGTCCAGGAGGTCTGCCTCAGGTTATTCTCTTTAAGTTCATCTTTCTTCTCAAGGTTTATCAAGGCTACAAATCAGGTATGTGAATTCTGAATCTGCCCAGAAATATTCTGCGAAAACAGAGCATCTGCCCTACTGGAAGAACCAGTTCTAGTTGTCGGATTACTCCAGTTTTTTGGTCGATGGTTCCTCTATACACCACTAAGGATCGACCCAAGTTTGAACAATTTCTGTGCAGCCCTCAGTGAGATATTCAAAATCTCTCCATTTTTGTCTTTTAGTGGACTGTAGTTTCTATTTTCTGGATTCGATAATTCTGCTGTTCTGAATACTGGTTTCTTGACTGCTGAACATATTTGTTTGTTAGGTTGAAGTTGTTAGTACTCTTATCCAGTCCCTGGTTTAGTTCCAAGTACTTTTGCTATTCTGAATTATTCTCTGTAATACTGTTTCTGGAGATCGGCTATTTTCTGGACTGTTAATTGAGACTGATTTTTTGCTATATATTTGAGACTGGTTTTTGGTTGTTCTTTGGTTTATAAGTTCCTGCAGTTTTGGGCCTAGTTGGCTTGTCAAATCCAGTCCTACATTACAACTCCTATCCCTTTGAAATCCAAACAGCCACACTACACACACACACACACCCAACAGCCACAGATTAAATAATAGATTATACGAAGAAAATAAAACCTCTAAAACTCACCCGGTTGGAAGCCATGAGATCCAACCTGAAACTGCTTGTGTTTCTCACAATCGGAGTTGATTTCGGAAGAAAGGAGGAGAAGAAAAAAAAAATGGTAGGAAAGGAGAAGAAGAAATAAGAAGTAACTTAAGCATGAATGAAGGGAATAAAATCAAATCTGAAAGGAAAAGACAGAGAAAGAAGAAGGGACAAGATTCAAAAACACTCCATCAAACTACAGGCCACAGGCAACTCAAATGAACTTAATATCAGTATTGCATTCTACTAACTCCATCCATTACGTGCATATAAATAAGAAAATAAAAAGACTCCAATAAGAAAACAATTCTACTGAAATTCCTAAACAAAAACAACTCCAAAAACTTGCTAAACTCTTCCTATGTATCCTACCCAAAATAAAAGATTACATAATACTCTCCCAGATAAAATAATCTCCCTAAATATCCTACTGAACCAACACCCGGTTTAGAATTGGTTCCTTGTAGTCTAGGAATCCAAAATGGGTAAAACCAGTCCAGCCAAGTATCGGCATCAAAACGTTCCTAGGTGCACTATCCAAATGTCATTTTAGAAACTCCAATTTGCAGAGAATTTTACTAGCTGCACTAGCAACATAAAGTCAACCGCATTCTTATCAACTACTGGTTGCATTTGAATGCATGGTTGATGACCCGTTGTGTGGACAAAAGAACTGTTGAAACCGAAAAAAGGTGTCTATACCCCACATTTTTTAAGCATTGTCAAATTATAGAGGCAAATTCTCTATATTAGGAGGACTAACATTCAAATATTGTTTTGATTGCTAAAGAACATACATAGCTCATGAATATCATAGTTAAGAAATCAATATAGATAAATGTCTTACCAATAAGTTTTGTGGTTTAATGTCACGATGACACACACCAATAACGCTATGAACGTAATTAAGGGAACGGCAGATCTACAAAATGAAAGATAATGCAAATAACTTTAGATCAACCTATGAAAGAGAACAACACACAAGGTAAACATGGGGTACATTAAATTGGTCTCACAACCCTTGAAATATTAGCAACATCGAATGCACGTTATCAATTTTCACCTGGTAAGTATAAAGCTGCACATAGATTATGGGCATATGTTGACTCATCCTGGTATAGTGCTTTGAAACACGATAAACTGTCTCAGGCACATACTCCAGGACAAGGTTAAGGTAAACCTCATTCCTTTCAGTAGTAGAATAGAAACAGTGCTTCAGATTAACCACATTAGGATGGTCAAGCAACTGCATGATTTGGAGTTCTCTGTTTTTGTATCTTTTGTCTTGCAAGACCTTCTTTATAGCAACTGCTTCACCTGTTTCCAGGCACTTTGCCTGCACCCAAAAGAAAAGAGTTCTAAAAGTATAGAGAGAAATACAACATGCCACCAAAACATAACTTCCGTCGACATAAATAAACTAATTCTCCATACCTGAAAGACAACACCAAATGAACCAGTGCCGGCCACACGTTCTGCCATATATGAAATTGTCTGTCACACAAATAATCATGAGTTTTCACATTGAAAGATTTTTCTAGCCCTTAAAAATGAGAAACAATTGAAAAAACTTGCATATACATAAACAGAGACTTTGTAGCCATAAGGTTTCAAAGCCAAGAAATAAACAACAACAACTCAGCCTTATCCCAACTAAATGGGGTACGCTACATGGATCTGTTCAAAGACCCAAAAAATGAAAAGAGTAATATCCCGCCTAAATTGGGCTAAATAGATTCTTGCCCTCCAATCAAATCTAGTTGAGGTCATACTTGGGACAAGACCTAAACTATGTGTAAGCTTTCCTCACTACTTCTCCTATGGTCATTTTAGGTCTGCCCCTAGCTCTTTTAGTGCCTTCAATCAGAATCATATCACTCCCCCTTACTAGTGCAACATCAGGCCTCCATTGAACATGGTCATGCCACCTTAAACGACTTTCTCATAACTTCTCATGAATCAAGACAACTTCCTTACTTTGTCCTTTCTAGTCTTGCCACACATCCATCTCAACATCTTCATCTCTGCTTCGCATAGCTCATCTATATGATGCTTCTCATTTGCCTAACATTCTGTTTCGTACGTCATAGCCAATTGTACAACTGTCTTATAGAATTTTCCTTTAAGCTTTAAAGGAATCGTCGGTCACACAACATTCCGGACGCACGTCTCCACTTCATCCATCTCACTTCAATTCTATGTGAAACAACATCCTTTATATCACCTTCCTCATTTATGGTGACCCCAAATATCTAAAATAATCACTTTGCAGTATCTCTCTCTCTCCTCAATTAATAAATGAAGGAAGACTAAAAACTTTGGACTCATTCTCACCAATGGCGTCTCGCTATACTCATAGAGCCAAGCATAAAGCTGTGTTTCTTTGTTCTCAATATCATTGGCCTTTATATCAACCTTCTTTATATAAATAGCAATCGTTATTATTTATAATCAATATTCTTGAAACAAAATAAATCTCAATAAGAAAATGCACCTAAATCTTAGATTACATAACTGAATAAAATAGAAACAAGGATAAGAACTATCTAAATCCTTAATAGTCCTACACGTATCAATCTTCAACTTGGCATTCTAATCAATCTCCATCAGCAGGCATTAGACCAACACAAGACCTGGAACGCAATCCCCTTAAGCTGGTTGAAATCTCCAAATATATGTGGAAACACTCCCCTCATGACAGGCTGACCAATAGCTAAATATTCTCCCAAATATGCTGATTGGATATCTACCGTATTCTGGAAAGTAATCTTCCAAGGATACTCCACTCAGGCTGTAAAATCTCCTCTGATTATTCTCCAATCAAGGACCCAATGAGCCCATAGAATATCTCCTCAATCTCCTAGAAATGCAAGCTATCCATATTGGCATTATGAATGAAGTACACCGACATGCTTGACAATAAAAAGTGTCCGAGTGCATATTAAGCATTATGAATGAAGTGCACCGACATGCAATATCTATTAACTCATTAAATGTGGGTAGAATCTAAAGTAAAAAAATAAAATGATCCATACAGAACAAAGTCAACTTAAGAATAAAATTACCTGTTTTGGCAGACCATTTCGACCACCTATTGTTGTGGCAATTATCTGACCAGTCTCTGTACCATTACCATGCACCAGAATGGCTTCTATATCCTGCTGAACCCCGTATCAGAATCAGTAACATAATAAGGGACACAAACAAAATGCCAGAGGAAGGCATGCATTTCAATTTTCTTACATAACAAGACAGGTGAACAAAACAAATGATAATCCCAAACAAACTTTTACCTTCTCGTCATGGCTATCAGCTTTATCATCTCTTATCTTCAGTTCATGCATTTCTCTTGGGAGCTGATCATAACCAGACTTTTCAGTCTCAGAAATAGCAGATATATGAGATGTCCCTGCAGCGGCTTCAAGAGTGGTAGAAGCCATGTGATGCTCAAGCTCTGTGGTTAATTTCTCCACTGATTGAGATTCCCTAGTAACATACTGCTCCATTTCTTGATCAACTTTTGCCTTTTTTGTTCCAGAATCCCCGCCCTAGCATAAACTAAGTTGTAAACTCATTGTAAAAGATAAGGTAATCAAAGATGTAAGACATCCAATGATACAGCAAAGGCTAGCTAGCTTCTACTTCACCAATGATTCATTCTTCTTAATCAGAACTTGGTGTAAAGGAACAAAAGCAGAGATCCACATAAAGCATGCAAAATGGAGATGGAACACTACGTTGGAAGGAACAAGTATTAAGACCATAATTCCACCTTGACAACTATGGTCTCCTTGGTTGTTGATGCCCCCTCCAATGCCTGGGTCCCCTAGACATCGTGACAACTATGATAAGACAGTCCATCAAGATACAAAAAACAGACATGTACATCAGAACAAATTAAAAAAATTAGGGCAGTGCATCATCTGAGTCTCTGAGATCTTAACACTGACATCTTGAGAAAAACAAATTAAAAAGATTAGGTAATTTAAATTTTGGCAAACCACATGCTCATAATATGTAGTGACACCTAAGAACATAAAAACTATACTGCACATCAAATGCATATGAGATACTTCTTCATCCTACTTGTATCATAATATGAAAGCCTCCCACATGCCAAGCCAGATATCACTCTCAAGTTTATGAACATATTCCATAAACAGTGATCCTAAAAGAAAATGATAACAGGATTAGAATAAGACGATAGGCACAGGACATGGGCTGGGTGGAGTGCCTGGCAGAATACAACATGAATCCCAAGTAAATGATAATGATGAACAGAAGTAACTTGGCAAATAACAACAGCATTGCAATTTCCATCTGGACCTGAGGCCCAAGGCCCTAGATCAATTTATTGATATACTGCATTTACAAGCATTAGTCGAATATTTTCGTCTAGGTTACAATACCAATATATGAAAAGCAAGGAAAAAAGAGGGGCCACAATATGAATTAGTTAATGAGAATAACTGCATTTCAGAAAAATTGCAATGCAAAACCTCCATTGTTTCATAGAGGAGGAAAAATCAATAGAGCGTGAACCTCATAACTCCTTCCCAACAGAAACAATAATAGAAATCCAAGACCAAAGCACATTTCAATGGAAAGCCTAACGTTCAATCCCTAAAAAAAAACACATCATAAATCGATACAGAAAATATTACCAGAAATACAGATTAACCGTTAAGAAGCTTATAAGCCCATAGCCAACGCCGATCAATAAGGGGTGAGGAAGAGAGAAAAAAAAAAAAAAAACTCACGGGATCAGAAATGGATGAGCGACCAGAAGCAATGCTCTTAAGGCGACGCATAACATGCATGGCTATCTATATCTTCTCTACCCCAACCTCCAAAAAGAAGACCCAACTCTGAGTTCCTCTTCCTCTTCCTCTTCCTCTTCTGCGTCTTTGAAGCTCCAGAGATAATGGAAGGAAACAAATCAAATCCCACGAAAGAAGACGTCTCCTTTCCTGTCTCCTCCGTTTCAGAGAACCAAACAGAGTAGAGAAAAGGAATTTCAGGGAAAAAAGAAAATCTCTCTCCCTCCTCCTCTTCCTCTCCCTCTCCTAGACTCAACCGTGGAAGCTTCTCTATCTAGATTAACAATCCTCCTCCACACCCCAACAACGATAACAACAATTTCTCTTTCTACCTTCCGCTCCCCCAAACAAAGAAAATTGAAAAAAAAAAAAAAAAACCAGAAGCCAAATTCCCTCTCAAGCCTCAAACCCAATCATTCCTTTCCCTGCCGTACGACAGTCAAACTTTCACTCACGACCGTCTGTTACATCAAATGCCCAATCCTGCAATTCACATCACGCTTCAATAGAGAAAAATCATATTATTCCGAAAACACCCTTTCTGGAAGAAGGAATTACAATAAAGGGTATCCGCTTTTACGGGTCGGAGTGAATCGAGGAGAGGTTGTCCAATCCATTCCCATGAGGAAGAGTCTGAAGGTCGTTCTTGCGGTTACTGAAATTGGCTTGATTTGGTATGATTTTTATCTAAATTTTTTGATTTATTTCTTAAAATAGTCAACATATATATTTTTGGTCAATAAATTAAAATTGTCTTGACTGAACTGGTGGTGGTGGTGGTGGGTCATGGCGGTAATGATGGTGAGACCATCTGGAGAAGAAGGAAGGCAGTGTTTTGTTTTTCATATGAAATTACTATCTTCTCCATCAAATTAACATTAACATGTGTAAATAGCAAAAATAAAAATAATTTCAATTTTGAGATTGGAAGAGCTTTTCAACCATATTAGAATTTCAGTGAAATTTGATTTATATTTCATTGAAATAAATCAAATCAAAGAACTTCTGAAATAAAATCACCTCATGAAATTGATATAAAAGGACCAAGTTTTCCATTAACTGTGGTGAGTCTAAATGTGCTTGGGAGTATCAAGAGGTTATTTATGATAACATGTTAAAATTCTATAAGAGTTTGTGAACCTTAGGACTAAGTGGTGAACATTCTCGTCTGATGGAGGAAAACTTTATTGTTATTAAATGTCTTCAATTTAAAATTGATTGTATTTTCCTTAAGCCGCGCTGAAGGAGAAACCTTGACTGCTAGGTTTCAATTGCACACAGAAAGAGGTATCAAAAGGATATTTTGGAGAACAATGTAAAACCTTATAAGGTTTGTAAACCCTAAGATAGCGTGGTGAACCTTCACGCTATATAATAAAACTTTATCCGAAAAAACACAATTTGCATGTGATCCGATCGCATGATTGTGTCAGCATATCAAATATGGTTTTACTGGTGAACCCATTGTATGAATGAGTATACTTTTACACCCATTATTACACTTCATAGAGTATCATAAACTAATAAAAGACGGGGGAGAATGTTTGGGCTAATGTTATCTACCACAAGCAACCCTTGCGCCAGGACACAAGGGTGTGTGCCCCCCTAGAGGGGCAAGGTGCTAATTTTATGCCCCTTGTGTTTATGGCACATGGGACATTCTCAAACAAAAAATTATCCTAAATGACTAGTTTGCCCTTTTGAAATGAAAAATGATACTTCTATAGATACACCTCATGCAATCCCATTAATTTTTACGCATGCAGAAGCTCCACTCCCCGCATAAAACACTTCCCCATGAGAGATACATGCAATTACCAAAACACACCTATTTATAAGAGACTTATTCTCCTCTCCTACCGGAGGTTCAAAGGTCAAAGGAAACCATTCTGGTCAAATCCAAATCCAGCTCCAGCTCCAGCTCCAGCTCCAGCGTTAACGGAGTTTTTGTTTGTATGATGACTGATGAATTTAATAGTTAAAGACGGAGGAATAGGCCAAAGGCCAGGCCGGTCAAGCTCCACGCAACAACATTACGTGGCGTTGCAATCGTTTCAGTAATTTGACAAAGCAACTTAAGCATCTGATGGACGGACGGGATTTAAACCAAGAACGCTGCAAGTGGGTCCACTCGACCCGCCCACTTTTTAAAAGTTCAAAAAGTTCAAACAGTCAAACTTTCAAACAAGAGATGGCCCACGGGCCCCACGTAGATGTTTTGAAAACAAGGATATCCCAGGTATCGGACTCAATTGGGTCCACTTTCAACACTGAGTCAAAAGGCCACGAAATCCCAGTACCGTTAAATCGCGTCCTAAACCTAATTAATGGGCCCGAGCACTTGCGAGTTGGTAGTCCTTTTAGAAGAATTCCATAAGAAGAACAACTTCAAGAAAAGGGTCTGGTCCCGATACCACAGCTTTTGAAATCTTTGTTCATAATAATGATATATTCTTAAATAATTCATACATGATACGCAATGAATACGAATAAAGGAAAAATAATTTGTGACATAATGATTCCTCTATGAAAAACATTCCATCTCCACAAAGTGTATGATATTGTTTTCTATCACTATCTAAGTTTAATTTAATCGGGGGAGTTATGGATTGTCTGAATAATACATTTATAGGTGTATTTAAAATTTGACATATTTTTTTAATTATGCTTTATTTTATTCTCAAAAATTATTTAATTCATGGATAAAAAAAATCAAAATAATTTGGAAACCAATTGTTATTATGTCATTGCTTCTTATATATTTTTTTGGTATATATTTGAAATGATGAGATTTATGATTTACCCTTGTTGGAAGAAAAAAATGTTTACATACCAAATGGGGGAAAAAAAGATTACAATTTATTTGACACCTAATCTAATCTATTCGTTGCATTATGTTACATGTATACTCTAGTGTGTTTCACATTGACTATCAACCATGGTAAAAAAAGATCTCGATTTGAGATCAATTTGCATGGTTTTTATAATTTTTTTTCTTTCTTTGGTAAGACATGCTTTTTATAGTTTAATGGTAATGAAATTGTTGGGTTAGCAAATTTGTAGTTTATTGGTAATGAAACTATGAGTTAACTTCTAGAGTTAAGATAAATATTATCATATATTTTTATTTACAATTATCTTACTTCGTACGAGTTTGGAACTTTCAACATGTGTTGTTAGCGATTGATCATGTTCACTTACTAGTTTAATCTTTTTTATTGGATAATTTGACATTGTATCAACTCCTCCCTCATTCTCCCATTGATTATCTTTTCATGTTTACAATATAGTTTCATTCCCCTACATATCTCACATCAACAAAGTTTAGGAGTTTGAGACTACATTATTACCAAAATTCAAGCAAGAAGTCCTTTTTTTTTGTTTTTTTATTGTTTTATATTGGGGGGGATGTTGGGGGTTACGGGGGCGG
>NC_056564.1:18780897-18809713 GCF_013358625.1 Macadamia integrifolia | reverse complement strand
GGCGGAGGTGGAGGCGGAGGCAGGGACAGGGGAGGGGGAGGGGGATAAATGAAGGTTGCCTAAGAAAGACATACAATAGATTACAAAATTTTACATATTGAAAAATAAAAATACATTATTTTTCTTCAAACAACAAAATTAAAAAAAAATTGTTTTACGTGCATGATTATCGTTTAATAGATTATCATCTCTCTTGCATGGGAACAATCTCTGTGGCTGAATACCAAATGATTAGGGATTGTTTATATATGGATAGTAGTTATACATTGTAAGTAATTTTTTTGTTAACCAAGGTATCTAGCCCAGTTTATGAGAATCTTAATTAATACACAGAAAGGCTAGCACAACAACCCACCGTCACGGTCTCTACTTAAATCGTAGATGCACAACGTCTATCCACACGATCTCCAGTTCGCCTTAATCATTGGAGCAACCCACGGATGGGTATACATTGGAAGTAATTATTAATACAATATTATGCCTAGTAGTGGTAGTTTCAGTTTATGGAGCCTCCCTCAAAGGGAGGAGGTCGTGGGATCGAACCATGTAGTATTCATTGTGTGAGTGTGTGTTTTCTTTTTTATTCGGGTTGCCCAGGCGAGTCTCATACTATGGAAGAAGTGAGTAATTAAGGCTATGTTTGGTAGCCAAGAGAATAAAAGAAATGAAATGGTAAGAAAATAAAAAGATTATGTATGTTTGGTTACCAAGAGAAGAAAAGAAAAAAAAAAGAAAAAAATTCAAAAAAATTTGAATTTTAAGAGAGAGATAGACACATAGGAAATCATTGTGTAATCATTATTTGTTATCTTATTATTTTTTCATATTTTCTCATGTTTTCGTGTGTTTTTGGTAAAAAAAATTTTGAGAGAACAAAAGAAAACTTTATAATTCCCAAGAAGAATCATCTATTGAGTGAAGAAATACTAAGTGCAAAGAAAAATTCTTCATCCAAAGAAAAAAAGTATAAAATGTATACGTTTTTTTCTTTCTTTTATTGCCTACCAAACACAGCCTATGAGTAGTGGTCGCAAATGATTTGTAATGCTTAAATAACTTGCGTATGATGAATGAAAGGAGACTTGAAATCCCCAAATTATCCTTAAAAGAAATAGATAGGCTCTCTCCTAAGTTAAGAATTCACAAGCTTCGTGTGTGAAACCAAAACTTGATAGAGAAATGGAGAGGGGGCAGGGACGAGATAAAAAAAAGGAGTGAGAGAGAGGGGGCGGGGACAGCAATTGGGATGTTTCCTCCCAACTAATCTTCTGCACTGATCGAAACCATTAGTCCTCACCCAATTTCTGGAAACAGTCGGGTTCTGAAGAAAAGAGAAGGGTGGGTTGGTGGGAGCTTATGAACAAATTGAATTGGCGACCATTGCAGTTCTCTATTAAGATATGTCAGCAGCGCAACCAAAGAGAATTCATCCAACAAATCCACTCCTCAGTAAATAATGGGGTACCCATATTCTCCATTGTTGCTGGGAATAGACATTTGGATGGTTTATCAAAATCTGGACGAGTCGTTGAAGCCCGTCATCTGTTTGATGAAATGCCAGAGCGGGATGAGTTCACTTGGAATACCATGATTGCTGCGTATGCCAGATCAGGACGACTAACTGAAGCTCGTCAGCTTTTTGATGAGACCCCATATCGGAGTTCTATTGCATGGTCTTCCCTTATCTCTGGGTATTCTCGTTTGGGATGTGGGAAGGAAGCGCTTGAGTTGTTTTGGGAAATGCAATTGGAAGGACTCAAGCCCAACCAATACACATTGGGCAGTGTTCTTCGTGCCTGCTCCATTGCTGTGGCACTCCGAAGAGGGAAACAAATCCATGCTTATGCTATCAAAACTCAATTTGATACAAATGTTTTTGTTGTTACAGGACTTGTGGACATGTATGCTAAGTGCAAGCAAGTTTTGGAGGCAGAGTATTTATTCAGGACCATGCCTGACAAAAATAATCATGTGTTGTGGACTGCCATGGTCACTGGATACTCTCAGAATGGGGACCCGATTAAAGCAATGCAATGTTTCCGTGGCATGAGGTTGGAAGGCGTTGGGTCAAATCAGTTCACCTTTCCCAGTGTCTTAACTAGTTGTGCAGCAGCTCTGGCCCTTGGATTTGGAATGCAGGTGCATGGTTGCATAATTCAGAGTGGTTTTGGGGCAAATATATTTGTTGAGAGTGCATTAGTTGATATGTATGCAAAATGTAGGGACTTGAATAGTGCACGGAGGGTATTGGAGGCTATGGAGGTTGAAGACATTGTTTCTTGGAATTCTTTGATTGTTGGCTGTGTGAGGCTAGGGTTGGAAGAAGAAGCACTTTCCTTGTTTAAGATGATGCACTTGAAAAATATGAAGATGGATGATTTCACTTATCCATCTGTTCTAAATTCGTTTGCCTCCATTATGGATATACAAAATGCTCGGTCTGTTCATTGCTCGATTGTGAAAACTGGTTTTGAATGTTACAGACACGTGAGCAATGCTCTTGTAGACATGTATGCAAAACAAGGAAGTTTAGATTGGGCTGCCAGAGTTTTCAATAAAATGCCTGAGCAGGATGTGGTGTCATGGACTTCACTGATCACTGGATACACACACCATGGGTCCCATGAAGAAGCACTGATGTTATTCTGTGATATGAGAATTGCAGGCATTGATCCGGACCAATTTGTCATTGCCAGCATTTTGAGTGCCTGTGCTGAACTAACAGTTCTAGCGATTGGGAGACAAGTACATGCCAACTTTGTTAGATATGGCTTTCAATCATCATTATCTGTAGAGAATTCACTGGTAACTATGTATGCCAAATGCGGGTGTATAGAGGATGCTTATCGAGTATTTGACTACATGTCAATCCGGGACGTGGTCTCTTGGACTGCTTTGATTGTTGGCCTTGCTAAGAATGGTAGGGGAAAAGACTCCCTTCTACTTTATGAGAATATGATCACGACTGGCACAAGCCCTGACTTTGTTACTTTCATTGGCTTGCTGTTCGCTTGCAGCCATGCAGGTCTTGTTGATGACGGTTGCCGCTACTTCCAGTCCATGGATATGGTCCATGGTATTGCACCTGGTCCTGAACACTATGCTTGTATAATTGATCTTCTTGGGAGATCTGGGAAGATAGATGAAGTGAAGGAATTGCTGAATCAAATGACAGTTAAACCTGATGCAACTATATGGAAGGCAGTGCTAGCTGCATGTAGGATCCATGGGAACTTGGAGTTGGCTGAGGGAGCGGCAAGGAACCTATTTGAATTGGAACCCTCCAACGCAGTGCCATATGTTCTTTTATCTAATATTTATTCAGCAGCTGGTAGATGGGATGATGCTGCAAATGTGCGCAGACTGATGAAGTCAAAAGGTATTACTAAGGAGCCTGGATGTAGTTGGATTGAGATGAACAGCAGAATACACACATTTATGGCTGAAGATAGAAGCCACCAAATGATGTCAGAAATATATGCCAAGCTCAATGAGATCATGATCTCAATTAAGAAAGCTGGGTATGTGCCAGACATGGATTGTGTGCTCCATGACATGGATGAAGAGGGTAAGGAGCTTGGTCTTGCTTATCATAGCGAGAAGTTGGCTGTTGCTTTTGGGCTCCTTGGCATGCTTCCTGGAGTGCCTATTAGGATTTTCAAGAATCTCCGTGTGTGTGGGGATTGTCACACTGCTATGAAATTCATATCGAAAGTTTTTGAACGGCATATTATCTTAAGGGATCCAAATTGTTTTCATCATTTCAGTGAGGGAACATGCTCTTGTAAAGATTATTGGTAGATCATCGCACTTGCATCTTTTAATGTGCTCTCTTAAAGCCGAGATTCTTGAAGATAGGGATAACAATCTAACTCTCGATCAGGCTATTGAGAATCTAAAAAAAACTCGAGAGAGAAAAGATGGTTAACAACTTGGTTAAATATGTTTACGGAGCTGAAATGTCAGGAGATGAAGATGAAGGTCTGTTTGAAGACAATGCCAAGAAATCCAGAAAAAATGCTCTGAAAGACAATGCCCCCCCTCTGCCTCAATATCTTCCCCATTTTCTGAGGGTTCTTGAATCTGCTGCAAGCTATGGATATGAGAACAGAGAAGACTCAGTGTCTTCTTAGGGATTCCAATGTTTGAATCTTCAGATGTTGAAGATTTTGACTCCCAATGGTTTCAGTTAATTCATATATCAAAAGTTTTAAAACCATAGTTCAATGATTACCTTCTCCCTGCATCCTCTGCCGGTCGAAAACATTAGTGAGCTTTTTATTGTAGAAGGAACCTTGGAAGAAATGCTTAATGTGAATCACTGCCTGATTGGCGTGAAGTATCCATTCAAGCTGGACTACTTGATTTCAGGTAAGATAGAAATAGGTGCCAAGGAACTGAAATTGCCTATTATAAGACGGCAGGTCTGATTAGTGTCAACCTAGTACGAGTTATTTCTGATGTATGTGTGAAGGCATTGTATTCTGGTCTTCCTGAGATGACTACTATCGGCCCATGGTGACTGGCAAAATCTTGAAGCATTAAATGTCAAAAGCGGTTTAGTTCAGTCAGACAAGTCTGAAATATCTAGACCTGTTTAATCAAATTACTGTTCATGTTTTTGTCAAAGCTTAATAGCTAGCGGCGCTTGAGGATGCCCTGTAAGGATGAATGATTTTATTCAAATTGAAGGAGGGTAAGAGAGTTAAGAGGAAGCCTAAAATGATCATAAGTGATAGGGGTGAAAGTTTGGTCCTGAGTTCCTAACAACCCGAACCCACCCTGAGCCCGAATAGGGCTTGGGCCAATTTTTTTTACCCTAAGGATGGGTTAGGGTTGAGGCTTCAACCCGACCCAATCTGACCCAACATGACCCGAAATTTAACCATGCATTTTTATGATAGAAATTAGGGCTCTTATAAGTATTTCATTTTTCTATAATTTTTTAATATATGAGACATGAATGGAGAAAACATATCAATCAAGGTTAATCCAATCATCATAGAAGCCAAAGTCAACCTAATCCAACCCAGCCTGACCTTGACAGGGTCAATTAGGGCCGGATTGGGCCTAAACATGAACTCGACAAGGTTGGGTTGGGCTGGGGTTGAATTTTGAGGACCTAGGGTTAGGTTAGGGTTTTAAGAAACCGGGTCAACTCCACCTTGTTTCACTCCTAATAGACGAAGTGGTGAGGAATGATATGCATAATCTCAGTCTTGTCACAAGTATGACCCTGTATAGAGCCTATTGGAGGCCAAGAATCCTTCTAGCTGACCCATGTAATTGAGCTTATTCTGACTTGTGTGGGTTGTGCTTCTTTTCCTCTTACTCTCATCTTTCATCCTTTCATTTCTCCCTTCCCCCACTCTTTGTGGACTTTTTTTTTTTCCTGATACTTTATTGTCTTTTTTTATGGATTTACGTAGCTGACCCCATTAAGTTGGGATAAAGCTAAGTTCGTTATTATTGTTTTTATTGGCCATGTAGTATTATTGGTGGATTGGTACGGACAAGGGTGAAATGGTAAAAAATCTGGTTGTAAAAGTAAAACCAAGGGTTTCTTTGTTCGATCCAGGACGATCCGAATCAATATATGCCTTGAATCTTGATCAATCCAATTTGCAATATCGAATTCTCAAACCTTGCTCCCAACCCCTCCCCTCAATTTCTTCCCTAATCCCTCTCTGAAACCCACGCCGTTCAACACAGTTGCACCACGACCATTGAAAGATAGAAAATCGGAGCCACGATAAGGTAACGTTCTTTTCCCTTAATTTTGAGAGGGTGTTTTGCTCAACAAGAAGGGTAATAAGGTAATTTTAGTAATCTTTTACAAATCCCACTTCCAATTTCCAAAATCTCGCTCCCGGCTTTCTATTTTCGAGTCTTTCGACCCTGCTAATATCAAAGTAAGAAATAAATACCACCCTGCGAGGCTGCGACCTGAAATTCCCTAGTTATCTTTCAATCGACTCCTCCATTCCGGTTTCAGGGAAAGCATCGTGCGGGTGGCTTTAGGGTTTAGGGAAAGCAGAATCCGGGCTTTAGGTTTTGTGGTATGGTTCTCTCTCTCTCTCTCTCTCTCTCTCTCTCTCTAAACGGCATGATATATTTCTTTCGAAATCTTTCAGAAATCCTTGGAGCCAGTAATGTTTGTTCACCACCAGTGACTTCGGTTATATCTGCATTTTTTTTTTTTACATGAACCAGATTAGACGGTGGCGTTTCTTCTGTAATTTTCACAGGAGTGCGCCTTGTTGCATATGCTTCGGTTGTTGCATTTGCCTTGTCCTATAACCGTTAAAATTTTCCCTCTTTTTTTTTCTTCCTCATGTTAAACGTTTAACTTAAGAATTCTATGTATTGCTTTATCAGTTTAGAATGGTTTTGCGTAAGCATAGACTATATGAATTTGAGGTTTTTCCAATCCCATTTTTAAGCATTAATTTTGTTCTGTTTTTAAGCTGATTTGATACATCTGGAACTTCCAACCAAAGATATGAACACTTGGACTTGTTTAGTTCAAAATATGGTTACATTGATCAAAACTCTATAATCTCAACCTTTTGCAGCTCTCACAATCCCTGCAAAAGAAATGCGGTTTCAAATTTTATTCAGTGTCATTCTGAGATATGGGTTCTAAGTTGTCATTCACCCCATTTGGCTCTATATGATTATTTTGTATTGTTTTGTTAAAAGTATGATGTTCATAAGTTATTGTTTGTTCGTTGTCTTCGATTAGGAGAGACTCAATTTTGGAGCAATTGTGATGTTTCTACCCAACTAATCTTCTGTCATTTTCCCCTGCATTGAACAGTGAATGAGATGGACCTGATTAGAAGGGGAAGTAGAAGGGAAAACGAAATGGACTCCAGATGCAAAGATTAGGATTTAGAAAATTTGCCTAGTAGACATCACACGTCCATCATTCATCTCCCAGTCCTTTTTTTGGGGGGTGGGGGGGACAAGGGCGAGGTAGAATAAGAAATGAAAAGAAAAACAGAAAATTTTAATGTAAATTACAAACACCCATCTTGTTGGAAAACTTTTTTGCTATATTTACTGTTTTTTAAAATGCGTCACCAAACAACAACAGTTTGTAAACTGCTTTTTTTTTTTGCCCAAAAAACTCTGCCAAACACATACTTTGTTTGAATTTTCTGAAACATGACTGCAGATGTAAATCCTTTGATAATCTGAATACCATCCTTTTCTTTTCTTTCCTGCCATTGCTTGTGCAGTTACTCTTATTTAAGAAAATTTCAGAGCCTTATTGGTTTCGAGGCATATTGTTCTTGATCAGAGAGAAAACTAAATCCTTTAAGGAGGTCATGGTCTTTGATTTGGATCCTTTTGCTGATATTATTCCTGAGCATGCCAGATGTAATGGTAAGAATATTTTGTTTATTACATGCAATCATTGTTTTCTAGCTCTTATTATCTTGTGGTTGAGTGTATGATGATACATCTTATTGGCAGCCAGGGCTGGGGGCAAGTTCCAGCCAAAGTCCAAAGCACGGCCCAAAAAAGAAACACCAAACACACTACCCACCTGTCTCTCTTGTGCTACGGAGGGAAAGTCTGTCAAAACAACCTCCGGTCATGATGCTACAGCTATAAATTCCATAACACCGGCCGCCAACCTTCAAGATTCTGTAAAATCTCTTTCTCCCGTGGATCCAGGACAGAGTGGATCAATTGATTCGATTCATGTATCATCTTTCTCTGTAAATACCTCTATCATAAGGCAGTGTGTTAGAGCGGTAGAAGATCCTTATTCTAAACTTATTGGAGCTGAAGTGCTGGCCAACAAAACAGAGACTTCCCATTCTGGAGTTCAACTGTCTGATGGTGACAGAAGGTTTGAAACTGGGGGCTCTGTATCCGAAGTCACCATAAGAAAAAAGAATGCAGGCTCCACGAATGCTCGCTTTTCAGAAGCTGCAATCTCCAACAGCAATATGAGCATTCATTCTGGTTTTGGAATGTTGGGAGTAGAGGTATAGTTAATTTTGTTGTAATTTGTTTCTCATATGCTTGAATTATTTCATTAAGTTTCATTGCTTTCAGGCTGGCGACATTTTTTTGGGGCTCGAATCTCTTGACAACATTCTTTTTCAAGCCAACACTTCAACTGGTGCGTTATGTACTTTCCTCACCTGCTGGAAGATTTTATTCGCTTCTTTCTTCACCTCACTGGGCAATTATGTGTTTTATTGGCAGTTGGTACTGAAAATAACTTCCAGTGTAACAGTGAAGTGAGTTCTCAGCCAGGAAACAAGCTAATAATATCTCATCCTATTACAAGTAATGCTGTGGACTCGAATGTTTCTCTTAGGGACCAAATCTTTTATTCTTCCAGCCATCAGGACTCAGAGGTAGAACATTGTAGTCGAGATTCTTCTGTCAACTCTTCTACCTTCCTGCAATGTAATAATGCCAATGCAATTGGTGTTCCTGCTGAATCTATTTTGCCCCATGAGCCAGTAAACAGCAGTGAAGCTGCAGCTTGTGATAGCAGCAGGCATATGCAGATAGATAGTCTAAGGTCTGCAATAGAGGTAAATATTTGCATTCTTGTGCTCCTTATTCCCCCTCCCTCCTGGCACCTTCTTGGATTATCATGTTTGAGGTTTTGTTTGCTTTCAGGAAGCAGAGGCAATTCATGGGTTGGAAACTTTTGATGTTATTTCTGAAGCCACCATTGCTCCTGGTGAATTGCAAAAGACAACCGACTGGATTTTTCTTTGAACTAAATATTTTCTGTTTTCAGTTGTAAATTAAATTCATGTTTGCAGTTAAGCATAAGGGAACTTTCTGCTCCATGAGCAAGGCTCAAGATGAGAATGAAAGGCCCATCACTTCGCTAAGTTTTCCTGATGCCATGGAGTCCATTTCTTGTCCTGGAGATGCTCAATTGACTCCTCAAATCTACTTGGATGAGAGTTCAGTTCCTACCTTTCATCCTGATTGCTCTCTTGATTTCTCAACCATGAGTTTCTCTGATACTACCCCTTCAGATCGTCCCCCTGAACTTCTGGTGACTGAAGGGCCCAGAAACCTTGTTGAGGCATCTCACTCAGATGTTGCAACATCTGAAAAAGTGATGGATTTACAAGCTTCTGGTGGAACATCAAGAAGAGGGGTATTTCTCAATATCTTTGTCAATCATGCATTTTCGTTCAATAATTATCTTGTTCTTTTTTCTTGGATTAGGCATTCATATTTTTTCTTATTAATCTAATTGTATCAACAACATCCCCAAATGAGCCTTATCCCAACTAAATGGGGTCGGCACATGGATGCTTGCCCTCCAATCAGCTCTATTCGAGATCATACATGATACAAGGCCTAAGCTATGCATGCCTTTCTTCACCACTTCTCCAAGGGTCATTTTAGGTTTGCCCTTGGCTCTTTTAGTTCCTTAAATCTGAATCAAATCACTACCATGTATTGGAGCATCCAAAATTCTCCATTGAACATGGCCATTCTACCTCAAACGATTCTCTTGTAGTCTTATCAAATCAGCTCTAATATGATCATTCCTTACTTTATCCTTCCTAGTTTGCCACACATCCATCTCAACATCCTCATCTCCACTATACTGAGTTTATCTATATGATGCTTCTTAACTGCCCAACATTCTGCAGCATACATCATTGCTTGTCGTATGATGTCCTATAAAATTTTCCTACTCTCTATATGACCTTTATTTATGATTGAGCCCAGCTGCCTAAAATTAATCTGATTGTATCCCTCTCTCTCATTACTTGGGTTTCTCAGATTAGGAAAAAGAAACAATCAACAGTATTGGAAGGAGCAGTGAAAGAGGGCGATTCTCAGAATTTTGAGCAACCTTCTCAGAGGGGCCAGGATCAAAGACCTGCATCTACAGCTGTTGATGAGAACGAAGCTAGTATGTCATCGAGGAGACTTAGAAAGAGGATAGCTGTTTGTGTTCCCGCTGATGAGAGAGTGAATGGGATTGGTGAAAGTGAGAATGTTCATGAGGAGGCTTCTAATTGTTCTAACATGGAAGAAGATGAAGAGGGTGGTGATGACGAATATAGAGTGAAGAACACGCCCCGGAAAAGGAGGGCACCAAGAAAAATGAAGAAACATGCACCTGAAAATGATGGACCAGTTCAAAAGCATAAAAAGGCATCTGAAGGACAGGATCCATCAGAGAAAAAAGTTGAAAAGAGGTTCTCTCATTCTACTAAACGAAAGAGAAGACTTGGTACCGTCAATTTCTGTTTATTGAGTTAGTTTGACTTTATGCTATACAGATTTGGTCATATGAGAAATATTTACATATTTTATGGCCCACTGCTTTTAGTGGATAAAGTTTTGCTTGAAACGCCCGAGGATGAAATCAACCCTCAAAAGCTGATGATTAGAGATCTTATCCTGCTTGCAGAGGCAAAGGAGAAGTTATTGGTTCATATTCATCTCCCATTTCTTTATGAGATTTCTTACAGCATTCTTAAGTATGCAATCTTCTACTGGTAGACCATTTTTTTATGGACATGAGCTTGGATTTGCTAGTTCCAACGTCATTGCTTTTTCTCCCAACATTTCCCACTCTTTTCTTGCAGAATAAAGAAGCAGCAGCATCAAAAAAGTCCTTTCCCAATAGAAGGTAATCTTCACAAATATTTGCTGTTGGATGAACTTTCATGTTCAATAGCTCGTGGCTTTATTATTTATGGTCTATGCTTTCATATGGTGCTACAAACTTTTGTGTTTTTTTAACCTATGGTTGGCCTTGGAAGAGGTATTATAAACTTTTATGATCTCAAGACTTGGTTATCCAAACCATGGTTCGTTTGATCCAAGACTTACCCAGTCACTAATCAAATGGCATAAAAGTAATGTAAAGAGGAAGGATAGAAGCATGGTTCTAATCTCGGGTTACGACCTTGGCCGAAACCAGGTATTTTTTCTGGTCTATTTCTAGAAAAATTTCTGAAATTTACAGAAATTAGGGGTGAAATTTTTGAAACTGGGTCAGCTCGGGGTGGGTCGAAACCATTGAAACTTGCTTGATTTCTGTTGAAATTTCCAAGATTTAGAACTATGGATAGAGGGGAGTTATAACTTCAGTGTGCAGGTTAGAGGGTTGGGGGATGCCCAAATCTCGTGGCGTTGGCACAACCTCTCTCTCTCAAGTGTCCCTCAAAGTGAACCTCTTAGCCAAGAAATGGTCTCTACCACAAAACAATCTCTTGGAATGGGGGGAGGCCTCTATGTATAGAGTTGAGGCCCCCCCTTCTCGAATTATGGCAATGGTAGGTATCAACCACGACCATTGGATACAAAGTCTAGGATTAACCGCCCAATGTGGCAACTCCTTCCCAAGGAAAGATTTGATTGCCTCAAGATCGAAAGAGGATCTCAATTGTAGTCTGTAATCTCCACTGTAGGATCAAGGGTTCAATGCGTTGTATGGTCAAGATCAACCCACTCCCACTTAGGAAGGTAGATAATGGCGAGATTGCTTAGCCAAAAAGGTGGGAAGGTTGGTAGTCATCCTCCCCTACCGTTAGATCTAGGGTTTAGCTATGTCAGTTAATGGTTAAATGAAATCTTATGGCAATGGTAAGGTGAATATACACCAACTTGAAGGGGAGGGGTGAATATTTGATAGCCACATAATGGGAAAAGGGAAATCGTAGTGGCCATTCCCATAAGGTTTTGGCTTTCAAAGGTTGGGATTAAATTACCTAAATGGTAGCCACTTACAAGGAAAGGTTATGGGGTGATTTTGACCTTAGGATGGGTTGGATAGTGATCCTAGGGTCTGAAATTAGCATTTAATTTAGGCAAAACCAGATTAGGGGATATTATGGTGGCTAAAAACCACAAGCCCCATTCACACTTGAAGGGAACCAGTTTGGAGGCTCCTAGACTGCTTTTGGCAGCTCCTACTGGGCTTAGGGCATTGGAGCCACCTGGGCTGGAGTGGGGGCCACCAAGGCACGAAGGGTCAGGCCAAAATGTGTTTTTGGGCAAAAAATGGTCCTCCCCTAGGCTGGGCCAAGCTGGACCTGGTTGGGTTTGCCTGGGGTTTGAGTGGTTTGGCAAAACAGGTTCACAAAACTCTAGAAAATTCATAACATCCATCTTTTAATCCAGTGGTAAAACAATTTGGTGTCGTTGGAAAGATAATTCTCAGTATTATCTGATGGAATAAGGATCAGTTGTTGTTTTGGTTGAAATCCTTATAGAAAAATGCTATTGGGTTTGGGATCCACCCAAAAATAATTTGTATAAAACAATGGGGCAAATGCAACGTTCTTGTCCCATCTTTTAGCATGGGGTTCTTAATGTCAAAAAACACATACTTGTAAAGTTTCGGCCAGTTCCAAGGTTGTTTAGTTGGTCAAACCTTGCCAGAGGCTATTTGGTCCTTCTGTTGCAGTCTTCTGAAGTCACTTGGTGGGAGGGGTATTGATGTAGATAAGGCACTTAATAGGTTTATTTTATAGTAAATAAGCCTTAGGTTGGGTTATGTATGTGTTGGGCCTTTGATCCCATGGGTTTTCTTTGTAATGGACCACTTTAATGGGCCTAAAATATGGGTAGAAAGTAGGAAAACGGGATCTAATTCATTAGTTTAGTTAGAGTCTTGTTTTGAGTCTATCTTCTTTGTTATTTCAGTTTTCTAGTCAGTTTAGGTGTCTCAATTAGTTAAGGATTGGGTTAGGCCTTTCCTTTTTAGTGTTTGAGTCAATTTTGAGTCTTCTATATAAGTTTGTAAGGGGCTACAACATTGAACACGAATTTGATTAAATGACAAAAGAGAAAGCTTTGTATTGGAGAACTGAGAGATGCAGTGCTGTGAGAGACAACTTTAGTGAGATGCCCTAGGGAAGAGTGAGATGCTCGACACAACTTATTCCCCTACCCCAGTCTTCCCTTCGTCCTCTTATTTTTGTTTTGTTCATACTATCTGATTCTTATTGAATTTACTAAAGATCCTACCTGGGATTGGATCACTTGTGATTCGATCTTGCATTAGGTACCAAGTTGTTAGGTTTAAGATCAGGGAGGCCTTTCCGATTAAAATTAGGCCCCACACATTGACACACCATTCCAAGATTGAATTTCATCATCGTTCCGTGCATCCCCCAAGTGGACAAAATGGGATGTCCACACATCATGGGATTCAGATCCTCTCCAGTCGGGGGGTGGCTGGCGAGGGGACCAGCCAGACACAAAACAAGAGAGAAACAGGGGGTTTCATTTTCTCTCCTGTTGTGTCTGGCTGGTCCCTCTCTAGCCACACCCTTGGCTGGAGAGGATCTGAATTCCACATCATGTAGCCTTTCCTCTTAAAATTAGGCCCCATACACCATTTCAAGATTGAATTTCATCATCGTTCTGTGCATCCCCCAGGTGGACTAATGCAAGAGTAGATTACAAGAAACTAACCTGATACCACTTAATGCAGGAGTAGATTACAAGAAACTAACCCCCACAATTTATAAACCCCAAACAAGACAAATAGGACCAAGAAATAAGGGAATAAGACCATCAAATAAACCCCAAGGGTACAATACCAATACTAGAGCAAAACCAGCCCAAAACCCAACCCGATAGGGGAGAGAAAGACTTGCAATATGGCTGGACAAAGAGAGGTGCCACCAAGTCTGTAGGGCTCCAATTGAGCTGCAATCTTGGGCGTAGGTAGTCCCTAGGAAGGGTACAAAAACCTAAAAATTTGAAGGACTTCCGACGGTCAGTTGCTGTGATATTCATTTTCTTGAAAATCAAACCTAGGAGAGAGAATTTGTTAGAATTTTACAGGGACAGTAAATGGTGGCCTTGAATGGTTCTTCCAAGATGGATCGATTGATCCGCTAATGATGTGGAACAGCCCTAGCAAGACCAGGCAGATCAGACTTCAGATGGAGGAGATATTGGAGATCGATTGGACTTTAAAACTGGAATTCCTTTGTTGGTCAATTATGATTTAATAGGACTTGACATATCTAAAAACTCTCTTGGAAATCTCACAGCAACAATAATTAAGACATAAAATAGTAATGGAAACCTAGAAGAAAAAACAAGGTGGAGGGTTGAGAAGGATGAAAGATAATAAATGAATGTGTATCTCACCCCTCAGGTTTTGGGTATCACACCCCTCAAAGGTTTAGGCATCTCACCTCTCATAACAACTTTTAACTAAAAAGTAATCACTCTATAATTCATTCATTCAAATTTGAGAATTGATTACATAAGCTCCTCTATTTAAAGAGGGCAAAATAGCAATCCTAACATAACTAGGAGCTAGTTTCCAAATAGGACTAGACGCTCCTAGTGGGACTTGGACTCATAATAGGAATAGACTAGAAGTCCAACATGTAGTAGGACTAGAAGTTCTACATGGAGTAAATAACTAACTAGTCATTCACTAATAGAGAAACCGAAACTGAGTTAAACTGAAATAACAAAGGAAATAGACTCAAAACAGGACTAACTAAGCTAATGAATTAAATCCCGTTTTCCTACTTTCTACCCATATTTTAGGCCCATTACAAAGAAAAACCATGAGATCAAAGGCTCAACACATATATAACCCAACCCAAGGCTTATTTGCAATAAAATAAGCTCATTAAGTGACTTATCTGTATCAATTGAGCACTTAATGTAGGAGTAGATTACAAGAAACTAACCCCCACAATTTATAAACCCCAAACAAGACAAATAGGCCCAGGAAACAAGGGAATAAGACCATCAAATAAACTCCCAAGGGTACAATATCAATACAGAAGCAAAACGAGCCCAAAACCCAACCCGATAGGAGAGATAAAGATTTGCAATATGGTTGGACAGAGAGAGGTGCGGCTAGGTCTGTAGGGCTCCAATTGAGCTGCACTCTTGGGCATAGGTAGTCCCTAAGAAGGGTACAAAAACCTAAAAATTTGAAGGACTTTTGACGGTCGGTTGATGAGATATTCACTTTCTTGAAAATCAGACCTGGGAGAGAGAATTTGTTAGAATTCTGCAGGGACAGCAGCTGGTGGCCTTGAATGGTTCTTCCAAGATGGATCGATTGATCTGCTAATGATGTGGAACAACCCCTAGCAGACCAGGCAGATCAGACTTCAGATGGAGGAGATATTGGAGATCGATTGGACTTTAAAACTGGAATTCCTTTGCTAGTCGATTTTGATTTAATAGGGCTTGACATATCTGAAAACTCTCTTGGAAATCTCACAGCAACAATAATTAAGAACATAAAATAGCAATGGAAAACTAGAAGAAAAAATAAGATGGAGGGTTGAGAAGGATGAAAGATAATAAAAGAATGGGTATAGTGGGATTTGGATTCATAATAGGACTAGACTAGAACTCCAACATGGAGTAGATAACTAACTAGTCATTCACTAATAGTGAAACCTAAACTGACTCAAACTAAAATAACAAAGGAAATATACTCAAAACATGACTCTAACTAAACTAATGAATTAAATCCCGTTTTCCTACTTTCTACCCATATTTTAGGCCCATTATAAAGAAAACCCATGAGATCAAAGGCCCAACACATACATAACCCAACCCGAGGCTTATTTGCAATAAAATAAGCCCAGTAAGTGACTTATCTACATCATGGAAAAAATGGGGTGTCTACACATCATGCCCCTTAAGCCATTAATTTGAAGGCATTGTTCTCAACATGGTAACAAATTTCAGTATTAAAGATATTGATACTAATTTAAAATGACTTTTTTTTTGGGGGGGGGGTGTTAACCCTTTTAAAAAGACTCGAAGGAATAGATTGCATGTGAGATGGGTTGATTTGGTCCTTAATTTCAGTGGAAATTTATTAGTTTCACTTTCATACTCATGTTTTTATTTGACTATTTTATATTATGCAGTGCTGATAATTCTGCTCCTTACGATGCCTCATATAATGAAGATGACTCCTTTGCATCAACGCAAGATCTAAACTCAGCCGATGACCAAGCAACTCAGCATGTTCAACGAAGTTCCTCTAAATTGAATTACCATTCCTTCATGGACAGGACACCTTCTGAAACATGGTCGAAACAGGACACAGAGCTGTTCTATGGGGTAATCTTATCAGTAAATTGGTATAAATATTTTAATCTAATAGTAATTTGATTTTCTTAAAACAATTGTAAACTGAGGGTATCAAAAAAAAAAAAAAAATTCAATGTTTTTCTATTTGACCCGATCAACCATAGATACGTAAATAAATTCTATATTTCAGTATGCATTCAGCTCACCCTCTTTACAAGAAAGTATGTAGCGCCCAAATAGGCATACCATGTGCATCCTCTCTTATTTATTTGATAATTTTTTTGTTTATAAAGAAAAAATGTAGTTCCCAAATGTAGACCTGATATTTATTGCAAAAATTCCTTGAAAAGTACTTTCTGTTGGCAAGTTAATGCAAATAAAACCATATAATAATCACATGGTCTTTTAAAAGTATATTCTAGTTTTGAGAACCTTCATATATTCAATTGAAAATTTGTGTTGCCATGAATGTTTGAACTCTCCCATTAGTATAATCATGGGCAGTAAATTTGTCTCTGCAGCATTAAGATTTGGGAAATTTACATTGCCCTCCATGTACTTTGGTCCAGTTACACCTGTGGACTTAAGACATTTTGCAATTTCTACTGAGCTTTCTTGTCATGGTGTAGGTGTTTTCCCTTTCTAAGCGGGCTCATATGGGTACCCCATGCCCTTCATATTGTAATGGCCAAATAAGTTCATCAGCTTTGGAGATGTTTCAATAAATTATAATGATTAGTTCAGTATTGAACCCCTTTAATCATATATGCTGCTAAATTATGTCTTTGTATATGTATTTACCAACTTTAATTGAATTGTTCACGCTCATACTCTTTGTGTTTCAGGCTATTAGGCAATTCGGCACAGATTTTGCAATGATACAACAATTATTTCCAGGTCGCACACGTCATCAAGTGAAATTGAAATATAAGAAAGAAGAACGTCAACATCCTTTGAGGCTTTCTGATGCCTTAACTAATCGTTCTAAAGGTGCCGTAGTACTTGATGCCTTAATTGGTCTTTTTCTTCATTCTACTTAAATTTTTCCTGGTGCTTTCTGATGGTTAATCTAACAAGTAGAATCTTGATTGTACATAATTTTCCTGATTAGTAGAAGCTGGATTGTACATAATTTGTGGTCACTAGATAAGTGTTGTCAAAGGTGAAAAGTACAAGGTGCATAGCAGTAGTTAATTTTAGAAGATAGGAATAAGGTACTTCCTTGGACAGATTACTACCCATTACTTAATAAAATTAGGAATTTAGTATGTGATATCATCTTACCCTTGCAATACAATCACGTAATATCATCTTAGACAGTTCTGTTTGTTTGAACAGAGCATCCCATAGGAAGCTCTGGCGAGAGAGTGAGCAAGAGTTGCAAAACAAAAGAAAAAAGGAAAAGAAAGAATCTGTTTGGGGCTAGGTGCAATACACTTGCCTGGCTTCGCCATGTACTTGGGTCACCTGTGACAGCACTTCACTGGATCCTCTCTATAAGTTCAAGCTAGAACAATATTTCAAAACTAAGAATTGAAAAAGACTTCACTGGTTGAAAAGGGAAATGAAGGGGTAAAAACTTGGGAAAGAGCTAGAAAAGGAAGCTACAATGTCATATATGAATTGGGCATTCCCTCAGTTGTTTCTTTTTCGTTTTTTGTGTATCTTTTTCTTGGTATCCTTCTGTGGCTAAGGCAGGGAGGAACTATTATTCAGATATCTGCATGGACAAAACAGACCCACTTCGATATGGGAAAAATTACACAAGGCAGCTGTACTTGACATCTAGTATCATTACAAGGTCACACTCTGATGCCATGCGGCAAACATGGACAGATGCAGAGGGTTCATGTGATAGGTGACCCCTATGCCCATGTTACTGATCAAATTTCTGGCTGGGACAAACACTGTAAGTTTTTATAAGAGTTTAAAGTTTCAGAAGATTAAAAGATGGTCATTTCATAATAATAGATTTTGATGGATTTCTTTCTCTCTTAAATAGATAAAAGATTCATTTTATTGCAACAATGGGTATGAGTAAAAATCATAGTGTACAACAAAAAAACAAGATTAGGCTGAAGCTACAAAGAAAGGATCCACAAAAGACTAGTCACCAAGGTACCGTCCCAGGTACAAAGGTCCATTCAGCCCCGGTCAGCTCGTCAGCTACGGAGTTAGGTGACTGGAGTCTCCAACAGGAAGAGAAGTTCCCTTTATAAGATAGAGATCTAGCCTTCCTTTTAACTACCTCCAAGGAACACCAGAGCAATCTTGAAGCTAGCTGATTACTGAGTTAGAAACTGCCACTAACCCCATTATTTGTGTTTCTATTAATTAAGGTAGCCCATAGCGACCTGTGGTTTTATCAAGCTTCTTACTGATCTTGTTATATGATCCTTCCATTACTACTTCTAACTTCCAAGTGAATTAGGTATAGCATGATTCAGTTACTAAATATATCAAACTGGGTAAACCTTTTAATGCATCATCTACTTATGTTGCCAAAGATGTGAATATTAGATTATATGAGCCTCAAGTATATAGGTTAGATGATTATGCTCGATAAAGGGAATGAGGGAAACCCCAATAGAAATATTGGAAAGGAAATGCTTCGACTGTTGGGATCCCAGATGAAGCATCAAGTCTAAGAAGACTCATAATTTTCCATTGGAGATCTAACTTTGGCAACTTTATGGTGAATTAATATATTAATATATTTGTAAAGCATGATTTATCGAGTCCGTTTCTTCGCAGATCATTCCCATTTTGAAATAGTGATTCAACGATTACAAGCTGCTGCTCAGGCAGAGAGGAATTCTGATGGAGATGTGGCCTCAGTTGCTATGACAGATGAGGAAGAAGTGACTTGTGAAGAAAATGTATGTATTAACCTAAACCTTTTTTTTTTTTCTGTTAAGCAGTGGGATAGCTATTATTGGTCATTTTTATCATCTCATGGGGTTTCCACTACTCTTGAGGCATGCTATCTGTTCTCTTAGACTATCAAATGGCTAGGTCTTGTTGAAATGTCATTCAAGCTCATGTTCTTAACCGTCTTGTCAGATTCATAATTCTTTTCAACAATTGAAAAGTATGTAGGGAAGAGTCCACTAAAGGAAAGTATGTTCTTAACCGTGTTGTCAGATTCACATTTCTGTAGCTTACCTTTTATGTTAGGCTTAGATACAAATCTCCTGGGACTGGTTCATTCCTTAATGTGGTCAGGATTCCTTGCTTTTGCTTCAAGCGTGTGATAGAGGAACCTGAAGGATAAGTTTAATTATTGCCTCATAATTATACCTGCCTCTTGTGCAGTTAATATCCTGTCATTCTGTAACTTGATCATTTTCCTAATCTTCTAACCGGTTCCTATATTCTTGCCGAATGTTGGCTATCACCCATGTTCTCAGGAAGAAGTAGAAAAATCAGACGAGAAAGTAGAACAAGTAGAAAACAATCCTGAACTCAAGGTTCCTGAAGTTCGTGATACTGTGACGATTCTTGACAGTGAAGATGATTTCTGTAGGTGGAGTCAATATAGAGGCGCAGATTTTCTTACCCCGAAGATGGGGGAAAGGGTGAGTATGACTTGTAGTGTACTAACTAATTTTGTTAACTGAATACAACTTACGTTGTCTCCACTAGAACACTTGTAGGGATATTCATTAATTATAAATTTCTTTGGTGTACTTTGTAACTGACCAAATGTTAAAAATCTAAAATTTTGCCTATTGAAGTTGTGTTCTTTCTTGCATGTACATTCCAACACAATTGCAGTGAATCATTTTGTTCTTTGAGATAATTATCATATCTGTTATGTTGTATGATTATTATTTCAACAAATCCCGAAATTCAAAGCTACCCGTTATCCAATAAAGACATAAGATTCCTAATAATAAACCAAGATCTCCTGCATGATTATTTGCTGCAATCGGTCATGTGAACCAAAAATCTATTAGAAGATAGGAGTACAAAAATTCTGGACATGTCATAAATCTTATGTATATGACCATAAGAATTGCTTTCGAGTTATAACCTGGGTCTCCTATGGAATGGCTCTTCTATTTTTCTATTTGGTTGGGCACCTAGTTCTGCCACATGGCTGAAATTTTGTGGGTAGATAGAGCCTCAGGTCCTTAGCTCAAATGTCAAAGTTTCAGACGAAACAGAATGGGTCACATGCCAGGATATAGAAATGTTAGCCTTTACAAAATCTTCTCATTTTTGACATTTTTTCAGAAGCAAGCTTGAATGTAGCAATCAAGTCATTTGATGAAAGCGTCTCTAGTGTTATAGAGGTTTATCCGAGAACAATCTTTAAAGCCTTCCATATATAAATATAATAAGATTGAAGATGGGGCTGAGTTGCACCATAGGTCACTTTCTTGAAGATTATAGTTGTCACCTATGGTGCAATTAGGGTTTTTGTGATTGGACCTCCGAGATAAAACAACCTTTAAAGCCTTTCACTAGTTATTGCATTCAATTATTGAGCAATTTTGGGGAATATTCGGGTCGTTCTCAACAAAAGGAATAAGACTTTGAATTCTTCTCAAAATAGTAAAACATGAGGCAAAACCCATTCCATAACATCCTCAGAGAGACACTCCTTGATAACATTCATCCAAAAGAGCTGAAGAGATGTACCTTTCGGAGCTAGAAGTCACAGAAAAAGAGCCATTGTTGACATGATGTGCAATACAAAATCATGGACATCGCCAATGCTGGAGCTGAAGTGGACCTTTTCTTTGATATTCAGCCCAAGCTCTACATGGAGTTCATACGAAAGTGTGGAAAAAGTACTATAGAAATGAAATAATATGTGAGGAATGTATATGAAAGTGCTCAAATTTTTATTTTTTTTATGCTATGGGTAAATGGGTGTTGATGCCTAAAATGACTCTAGTATGACCTCAAATAGAGTTGTTTGGAGGGCAAAGATCCGTGTAAGCTGACCCCATTTAGGTGGGATAGCCTTGAGATATTGCTATCTCTTTCTTCTATTTCTATTGCTATTTTACCCTCTTCCGGATCCATGTAGCTGATCTCATTCAATTGGGAAAAAATTGAGTTGTTTGTTTGGTGAATGTGTGTTGAGGATCCCACAACTGTAGAAATAAAAACTTAAAACAATGTAGAAAACAAATGGAAATTACAAACAAATAATCATAGAGTGCAAGGATTTACAGGTTTGGTATGATTGCTTACATTCACTTTGAGATAAGGTATGCTTATGAGCTTATCTATCATTGTAGAATAGGGTTATAGGTGCTCGTATCCTCAGGCCTCTATGAAATTATAGAGAATACACTTGCTACAATTCATAGAAACATTGTCTAGGTACACTTTAGTGAAATACCCAAAAAACCCTAAAAATTTTCCTCAGGGCTAGCACCCAAAACCCCCACATGGATCCCACCCAATTCATCGAGGCCCCAATAATGAAAATAACATGCAAACTGCGCCAATTCCTTCGAGCCTGGAGACTTCAAATCCAATGACCTTTCGGAATAAACCCACAAATCCATGTGACGGAATACAAGACATAGTAACCCCCCCTCCCCCCAACAATTACTTGGAGCTAATTTTTACTCCCTATTCCCTACTAAACAAAGGTTTGAAATGCCATTTTCGATATGTTAGGAGTTCCATCCAACAACCAAAAGTGATGGATGAAGACGTTCTCTCTTCAATTGGAGAAATATGTAACTTTCCTCTTATCATCAATTCCTAGTGGTCCATACAACACTAATTTCAGGGCTCAATAGACAAATCGACACAAGGCGTGAATTCAATAATGAAGACTAATTAGTAGAAGAAATCAATCCGGATTCAGTTCAGTCTTCCTGCAAAGAACTAGGGAAACTGTTTATATGAACCTTGAGACAATGAAAGAATTTTTTTTTTCTTCTCTCCAACAGTTAATTTCAAAGCCAAGTGGAGATTTGCATGGGTCGTTTATTATATTCTCCAGTCTCTAGAATGTGTGGACATAAAAATATAGTTCATTCTCTTTTGGTTGTTTATGTTTGAAGTCCAAATATGAAACAGTGAAAACTAGGAAGTGAGACAGAGACCCTAAGATGGGAAATAATTGAGACCCCAACTTGAAAGCCTTTGGAATTGCAAATCTTTTAAGAGGTCAAAGGAATTGAAGCTTATGAGACAACTGGGTTTTGCTCAAAGGTCAAACTTTTGGATGCCTTTGTCTTGGTGGGCTCTCTGAAGTCATTATCATCTTTGCCAACCTAAAGTCATTTTCTATCAATTAGCTTTTACTAATTCAATCCCAATTCTTAGTGATTAAATGGATGGTCATACGAACTACCACATATTTGTTCCGTTCTCTCTCACTAAGAAAGAAAAGAGATTCCCAAAATAAGAAAAGAATAGTCTTTTCTATCAGTTGGAAAGAAAAGAGATTGACAGTTCAACATCAGCAGTTGAGACTTTTTAACTCAATTAATGGATT
Source organism: Macadamia integrifolia (assembly GCF_013358625.1). Lineage (NCBI taxonomy): Eukaryota > Viridiplantae > Streptophyta > Magnoliopsida > Proteales > Proteaceae > Macadamia > Macadamia integrifolia. Next base: position 18,787,185 of record NC_056564.1, on the reverse strand, counting down.
CACATGTCATGTATTCAGTTCGAAGGGATAAACTGGTTCTTAGAACTCGGAATAAAAATCTTTCTCTTTCTTCTCTCTTTTTGTTTTCTGTGATTACGTTATTCCAGTCAGAGACTCACTTGCAACTTGACTTTTTGTTTTCTTCCTTCCTTGAGGCGAAGGGATGTGGAAAAACGAGAACCTAAAATGATGTAGAAGAAAATAAAAATCGCATACAAATAATTACATAATGTAAATATAAAGATTTCTGTGGTTTGACAAGATTGCATATCTACGTTCATAATGCGATGATATTTACCTCATTATCAATGGAAAATAAGGTTATCGCTGTTTGTTGGGGCTGTACGATGTTTTATATTCTATTACTTGCAAAAGTAGGCTTATTCCAAAGAATTGTCAAGAGGCCATCAAATGAGATCCTAATTCACTATTAATAGAGAATAGGGTTATAAGCTTACAATGGCTCATCCTCACACCTCTTTCAAGTTACTTATAGCTACAAATTTATAGCAATCCTCATATAAAAAATTTACCGAAATACCCATATAACCTAATCATGTAAATATTTGTGTATGACTGTTATATATGATTTCTATTAGTTTTCTACATTGTTTTAAGGGTCTGTTTTGACATTTTTCGATTCTCCTCACACCTCTCTTAGATTGATTATAGAGAAAAAATCATTACTACAAATATATAGTGACATCCTATATAGGTAATTTGCTGAAATATCAACCCTTTAAAACCCCTTGAGAATCAACCCACTAAAGCAAAGGATGGAATACAAGACATTGTATCCCCAACAAGTGACAATTGCAGTTGCTGGTCCATACTATGAACACACCGAAATCCCAAAGGGAAACCAAAGTCATTGAGGGTCAAGAACGGTTGGTGATGTGGATATTAATAAGCCCCAAAGGTTTGGTCCCTTCCCATGCATATATTGAAAACTGAAACTAAAAAAAAAAGGAAAAAAAAAAAAAAACAGAAGCCATTTTAAGCTTCTTAGGGTCTTACCCACCAAATCCTTCTCTCATTACATGCACAAAGGCATCTTTTAGCAACTTCTTCACTTCATTAAATGCATTAAATATTCCTGGATGAAAGAAGTCTACTCTTATAATTCTAAGCCTAGTTTTCATTTCACACCATATTTTCAGTTTCTTCATCTCTATGATCCAAAAGTCTGATTCTGAATACACATGAAGAAGCTTTTAAAACTTCTATAGGGTAGGGTGGGGTGGATGAGGTCTCATCTCCAGTTCAAAGAGGTAGGATATATAGTTGATAGATCCCACACTCAGCCATGTGAGAGAAGTTATAAAAGACTTGAAGAAGAGCAACATGACACGTGAGGAAGCATGGAAGCTGTTCACAAGGGGCCTTAAGAGTTCCTGACCGACTTAGATCATCCAGAATGGCCTCCAAGCAAGGGCCAACCCACCAAGCGTGGAGTGGGGCTATATCATTCTTAATTTCAATGATGGTTGGCTGTATTGACTTTATTGCAACCCTTGCCCATAACCCACCAGCATAGCCATAACCTGTAACGATCACGTACACTATCCTTCTCACCTTCTCATGTGTGTGTCACAGAGAGAGAGAGAGAGAGAGAGAGAGAGAGAGAGATGTTTGAATCAAAGTAGTAGATCGATGCATGTTCTTATGTCTTCACTAATTCAAATTGTTGAGTTTCTTCCTTCAAAATTTGTCTCTAAACCAAAACAACAACATATTTAATGAAGGACCTTCGAGAGAGTTTTCTCTCTAAGAGCGTGGTCCTTACGCCAACATGGGTTTCAATAGAAGTGCACACATAAATATCAATAGGGGTGACAATAAGTCGTTTCATGCCTAGTTATTAATTCGGTCGAATAATTCGGGAATTATTCAGTCGAACCGAATTTTTCTGAATTTAATCAAAAGTTCTGATCGAATCCGAATTAAAAATAAAATTCGGTAAAATTTGCATTTTTTTCAAAAGTGAATATAAAACGTGAATAATTCGGACCGAACTGGATTAAACCGAATTATTCGGTCCACTTAAACAGTATTTAAAAAAAAAAAAACCAAAAAAAAAAAACAAAAAACAAAAAACAAAAAAAACAAAAACAAAAACAAAACCAAAACCAAATAAGCTTTTTTTATCGCTTTTTTGACCGAATCCTTAAATTAATCAATCGAATTATTCCGAATAATTCTCTACCTGAATAATTCCCGAATCCGAATTTGCTAACTATGGTTTCATGGGATGGGGCAGTCATTTCCCGCTACCCTATGTCTGAGAGCTTTTTTTTTTTCGTTAATTATTCTTTCTATCCCTTATTTTTCTCTTTACCGTCCACATAGGGAACCTAACTATTAGAGTGTCATTAATTAATTTCTACCCTTCAATTTTCTTCACCATGGGCCAAGAGAAATTAGAGTGTTGTTATTTGCTTCTACCCCTAATTTGTCTTCAGCGTCGGTAGAGAAAATCTAGCAATTAGGGTAGTATTAATTATTCCTTCTATTGTACGAAGTCTAAATGTCCATCGACACTTGGCACCATTCCAAGAGTCTCATCCAACCACTTTTTTTCTCCAGCATTAGTAAAGAAAATTAAACTTTGTCCAACCAAGATTGCACAACAACCAAACACAGAAGCGTGTGAAATTACTTTCCCAACTCTAGGATATAAAAATGTTTATGTCCCTGCACATGTTTTCAATGCCTCCCGCACTGATGCATGTGCCACACAATCAAGCAACAATCTCTTGTCTTTTCTAGTTGGGAAAAAGGGGAATGCCTAGTCTCATGATTCATATGCCTTGACATAGGAGGAAGCAAAATTGCTGTCTTATACCTCGTGAAAAAAAAAATTATTTGTATATTGATGCCCCTCACGCAATCTCATTGGTCCCACATACTGGTGTTGGATAACAATCTCTTGCCATTTCTAGTTTTTTGAACATAAAGAATCCATGTGGGAAATCTTGTTGGATTGGATGTTAGAAGACTGAAATAAAAGTAAACATTGATATGCCAATAAAATTTGGGCAGTGATGAAGTTCTCACATGTTCAATACCTGCTTCAATAAGAAATTTTTTATGCAAATAATAATAAGCAATAAAGGAGAAAACATATCTTCATGACCCATGTATATAGGTTTCATTGATAAGTTAAAGTTTCTCTAAGATTTGTATATTTTAGGGGAGATATTTTTTTCCCCCATGTGGATGGAAAGAAAACCACTGATGGAATCTTATAAATTATAATCTCTCCTCTATATGATATGGTAGATATTCAAAATACCCTTGGTGTTGCTCCAGAAATTCCATCAAAGTACTGAAACTCATGGAAAAAGAGATTTCTCTCCTCATAGTGAATGGAGCATTCTTATTTTTTAAAATTTTAAGTAAGGCAAGAAGAACACTGCCAATCTGGCACAGGAAACGCCCAAATTGGTGCGGATACAAGAAGACCGCATTGGCCCTCCCTTGTGTGCACTGAAGATGCTCCCGTATATCTTTACATTGGCCTGCACGTTTGGTGCATCTTGTGCCAGGCCGACCGAGTTCTTTTGCCCTTCAAGTAAATAGACCTAAAACATTTTTTTAAGGGGGGTGGTGAAGGAGTGTGGGGAGTGGCATATAGGACTTTGGATCATAGTTGCATGAAATTTAATTTATTTCGGAAATTGAAATTTTATTTGGTTCAGTTTGATATCAGTTTTAGGTTATAAACCATCAATCTTAATCAAATCAAAGTGAATGAAGTTTAATTCATCAAATACTGGAATCAAATAATGTCAATACCAATCTGATCTCGATTCAAACCATCCTTTATTGGACAGAAATACCCTTAATCATCAATAAAAGCCCAGGTCTTTGACTTTACATTATCACCTTTTTCATCCAGCAGTATATTATCAGCCAAGAATTGAAATCGGACAGGGCCGATACTGATCCGATCCATTGAACCATGCTATCCCATCACACTCCCTTCACACCCCGGCCACCCTTGTATGAGTTGGCCTACGGAAGCTTACAAGTTACAACCACTTCGGTTACTACAATATATGCAACCCTTTTCAAAAATCTTAGTAACAGTCTGAACCACGTTAAGTACGTTTTCATAAGCCACGTACCCCTACCCCTAATGGTAACGCATTTATTTATTTATTTATAGGATTCCATGGTCTGACCGTCAGAAGCAGGTTGACTCTGTTGGAAACCAGAAGTGAATGGGACCCATCATCTTCATCATCAATCACATGGACTCGTGGGGTTCTACCGTTGTGGGGGGTTTGATTTGAATACCCCAATTAAGGGAAGAGATAACACATTGAGACTAGTCTCCCTCATATTCTTATCATGGACCTCGTCGTATCAGCAGCATGCCTGAGACCCTGACACGTCTGGAGAACTTAACGTCCCACTAACCACGTCCACGGTTCGTCTCTTCCCTTCCGCCGTTTCCATCCGTTTCTTCTCCTCTATTTCTTCTACTAAGAATCTACGAGTCCCCGTATGTAAGTAGTAGGCGTAGTCGCTACTCTTCGGCTGAAGAAACGGAGCAGAACTGTGTCCACAGTCAATATATATCAGAGGTGGGCCACGGCCGAATGGACTTAACCTCTCCTCACTCCTCATTCATTACTGTACAACCTTCGTCACCAGTAAGCATTTATTACGGCATCACCAGACGCTGAGACACCCCCCCCCCCCCCCCCCACGACCATCACAATTAACTATACCACCCGCCACCGCCACCGCCACCGCCACCTTCGTACACTTAGAAGACTCGTGACTCGTTTCCAGTCTTCACTCGTATAGGACAGAGTACAGGCACAGCACAGATGAGAGAGAGAGAGAGAGAGAGAATACAAATTAACTTAAACATTAATACTAATACTAGGGATTTAACATACAGAGGGAGTCATCCAAAGACATTTCATCAATTCATTTTATGCTCAGATTAGTAAGATATAATTCAAAAATAAATAAAGAAGAAAATTATAATATAACGAAGACACTAATACATTTATCTAATTTCTTGCTGCTTCAGAGTCTTTGATAAGTGATTCATAATCCATTTTATGCTTGATCATAATCTTCAAACCCGAGACAAAATTGCGGGTCAACGAGTCAATACCCGAACCACCACCCTTGCGTTGTGTTAAGAATACACCCATATAGCCAAACCGATTTAGACTCAGCACCCTCATGGCCTATATTCTGACCACCCAGCAAGGATTCTCTTCGCGCGGTTCGTTCTTGACTCAATACCCCACCACTTCAATACGGTCCCGAGATCAACACCACACCACTCATCCTCCTCCTCCTTTAGTCCCTTCGACATATCCTATCAAACAACCCCCCCCCCAAAAAAAAAAGAAAGAAAGAAACCACTCTATACTGTCTTCTCCCTGGAGCAGAGGCAGGGATTGGAAGTCCCAGTTAAACAAATAACAGTAAGAAGAAATGAAGATAGAAGCAACAACAGCCATTATTATCCAAACACCTTCCTCTCTCCAAGATACTTGTTGGATCTGGCTAGTCTCTGGCCTAGCTTTCGCAGTGAAGGGCTGCTTTGATCTTCTGTACGGTGCAAGAGATGAGGTTATTCACTGTCTCCACTGATTCAACCGTGAGCTTCGCAGTCGGTAGATTATTCACAAGTATCTGAAACGCCACCGTCAGTAGACAACCACCTACCCTAGGTGGTCCTCCTCCGTTAGAACTAAATGGGCTGGAGCCACGAGTAGCCGGACCATCTGGTAAGATTGCAAACCCAGATGGGAGAAGAGCCACATAGGCAGAATCTCCACCGTTCATCACAACATGCATCGCTGGTATATCCACTGGTGCGTACACTACGAGAGATCCTGAAGCGTCGATGCACGTCTCCTGTAGTATTAACATGCTGCTCTGGTTCGAGTTCATTGCCTGCACACATAAATTTTACGTGTCATAACTCATAACCTCTCGATGTCCGGTGCTTTTCCGTTACGATCTTTACTAGGGTTACAAAATCAAAAGTCAAAACCCTAGTGGAGGAGCTTTGACTTTCACATTCACCCAATCCTAACTGTGCGGACGACCCGCAAATCTGGGCCACCCACAGCCCATGCCCCAAACATACTTCCAAAACCTTGCTTTTGATTTTCTCCAAAAGCCAACAAAACCAGAACACGACACATGGGCAGAGTCAGAGGACAGATCATCATCGATAAGGTTAATGACCACAGCTCTGAGGGGCAAAATAGTAATTTTAGGTAAAAAAAGAAAAAATGAAAAATGAAA
>NC_056564.1:18769255-18780877 GCF_013358625.1 Macadamia integrifolia | reverse complement strand
AAAAAAAAAAAAACAAAAAACAAAAAACAAAAAAAAAAAAAAAAAAAAAAAAACAAAAACAAAAAAAAAATCTTTTGGAACGGGAAGTACGTGATATCTAACAGGATATGGAGGAATAGGGGTGGTATAAACTACTCACACTAGCTCGGAGGAGGGAGACGCAGTTGCCATGTTCCTGGCCCTTAGCAATGTGGGCCATCTCCTGCATGGGCCCACCGTTAGATAAGATATCCCACTCGCTCCTAAGACGCTCGTCTCTGAGGAAATCAAACAGACGCTGCGGAGAGACTGGGAGCCAGACGGAGGTGGCAGCGCTTAACACCACACCGGGCGGCTCGCCGGGGTCGTCCACGCTCTTGCGAGTTAAAACCCTAACGTCGGCGTCAACATTGCCGTTGCATAGCTTGTTCCACTTGTGAACCGCAGACGCACACACCCCAGCACAGAAGTTATCCGTCATTCTGTGGGCTAGCTTCAACATGCTTCTCCTTCCGCTAGGGGTTATGGCTGCTACAATATAACAAAACATCACAAAAAAGAAGGAAAGAAATGGAGTTGACATTATTGTTGACTAAGAAGAATTTATGGGAGGGAGATGGGACTTGGGAGTACCTGCGTTATCTCTGGTGGGGACACAGGAAGACATGAGGATGGCTAGGCATTCACATTGCCTCTGTAGGGTAGCTACCCATCTCTGTGCACCGAAACCCATGCCGGAGATCAGCAACGACCGGTAAAGCTGGTGTACTAAGCTCTCATCGTACTCCGCATGTTCCACCCATGTTACCTGTTCAGCGAATTTTTTAATACCATTAAAGTTAGGATACAGTTGGGCCAGAAGAAGAAGAAGAAGAAGAAGGATCAATTAACCAAGCAAAAAGACAAAACACAATTCTAGTAATATGAAGAAATAACTTTAGTCAACCTTGTAAGGTATAATAAATTCACTTTTATGCCAGAAAGCGAAGAAAGATTTCCCAATCTAGTTTATAAAATAACACAGTATTATATTAGATACATATACAGGTCCAACCAGATGAAATATACATAGAATCTCTCTCTCTCTCTCTCTCTCTCTAGGTGGACGACTTTTGGAAGAGAGAAAAAAAGATTGGGCATCTCTTGGGATGGGGCGAGGGAGCGAGGAGCACGGCTGAAGGTTGTCAAGTATCGAGATATGTTTATATATATAAAAAGTATTAAAAACAAAATGGCCACGGTCTTAGGGCTTGACTATTAGGTCTTCAGAGAGTAATCAAACAAAATCCAGTACATTATATATGGCGAAAACAGGTCATGGCTAGGATTCTGAACAAAATGAATAATTTATATATATATATAGAGAGAGAGAGAGAGAGAGAGAGAATGGCAGACTGGAATAGAAACATCAAATATGTATTTAAATAACCAAGGTAGAAGATTACAAGGTCATACCTCGAGAAAAAAGGCTAATGAAATTAATGTGTTCGAGGCGCAGAAACAAGGAGAGCAGTAGAGGCTTCCATCCAATATAAAATTGCTGCTAACCTCGATTCCCTCATGTAGGAAACCATTAAAAAAAAAAAAAAACTCTAATCGCGGAAAAAACACACTAAGAAATTAACCCTAGTGCAAGTTCATATTACCATGGACGATGCTTCAGGCAAAAGCAGCACAATCAGTGGCACTGTTGCATTTCAATGATATGAAACCTAGAAAATTAAGGTCTTTGGTGGACCAGATTCTTCCAAAAAATCATAGACCAAACAAGACATAGATGCATGAGCTTAATTGAGTTGGGAGTGCAAAAACCTAGGATATTGAATTGTAACTATTGGAGCTTAATAATACTATTTCATGTCTTTCTCTCCCAAAGACTATCAACTAGGTTCTAAAACCACTATTCTAGCAACCACCTTCATTAAAGACTTGAAGACAAAAGGATAAATACCCATTTAGGAAATTCTCACTAATTTAGGCTGATCACCATTTGTGGCCTTTTGATTAATTATTCCTCTTCATTTATTTTGCTTACCTTAGAGTAACCATTGGGCATATCTTGTACCACACAGCCTGATGGAAGCCTCCTGCAGTTCACAAAAGTTGGCGCAGTTGAAGCTTCTTGGAGAGTGTCTACAGACACATCGACAACAGCCCAGACCCCGTCTGCGTGCTGCTTGCAGAACCTCAGGAAGTTGACCTCGCGAATCGGGACCAGTGGAGAAAGAACTTGCAGCTCAGCATGCATCTGCAAATGTCCAAAAAGCTTTGTTTCAGAGAATAGATGGCGAAGTCTTGGAAGATCTTAAGATAATGTCAGATATTTTTTTACCAGTTTTGTTCTTCCAAAACAAAAAAGAAAATACAGAAATTGCTTACCAATTGAAGTGCACCATTTCTGGTTCCACCCATACCACTTGAAATCACGTCGGTGGTGGAAGCTCGAGCTATCATTCCAGGAAACATTTCAGCCCATCGATTCTTTTTTCCAAAGAGAAACAACAAAAACAAAAATGAATTAAAATGAGAAATTTCTTCAAAACCAGTTTTCATGTAAAAAAAATTTGCAAAAGATTGATGGTTACCGCATCCATTAGTGTCTCAACGAGAGCCAAGCTATTGATGATGACCATACCAGTCTCCCTCGAGGCCTCAGTCACAAACCCATTTGGCTTCATCCCAATACAGGAAGGGAAACCCCGCATATACTCTTCATGGTTCAATGTCTCCTTCCCACCTTCTTCAAAGCTGGGGATCCAAAGGGGTTCATTGGTTTGAGCCATCTTGACCAACTCGTCCATGGCAGATAAAGCAAGCTCTAGCAACATCGATCTCTCCAGTGACCTCTCAAGGCTTGTCACACCGGATCCTGTCCTGGGTGGAGGCACAACAGGCAAGGCACCAGGAGAAACCCCACCTCCAAAATCAGATACCAAAGGTAAAGTTACAGCTGTAGTGCTTAACCCAGAAAACCCATTACTTCCAACACCGAGTTCCAAGCTTGAGTTGGGCATATGAGGTGGTGGCATTGAAGTGGCCAAGGATGAGATTGGCCTACCCAAAAACTTCCCTGCCAGGGCACAAACTCGATCAAGCTCATCCTTCAAGCGAGCATTCTCAATCCTAAGGTGTTGCTCCTCCAAAGAGATCTCTCCTAGCATCGCTGGGCCACCACAGTTGGTGCAGATTGGGTTCCTCATGGCATCCCTAATCGACATATTCTCAGCTCGCAGCTTATCGTTCTCTTGCCTAAGTATTGAGTTCTCATGGCGTTCCAGTTGGGTCTGTTTTATGTCGCATCATGAGATTACTAGTTTCATTACCTCATAAACATAGAAACAAACACTGAAAAAGCAAAACCTAGAGAGAACTTTACCTTCATCTGAGTGCGGCGGTTCTGAAACCAGAACTTTACTTGCCTAGTTTCCAGGTTAAGCCTCCTGCTTAGTTCTAGCCTTTGCTTCTCATCTGGATGAGGGCACTCCTTGAAGAGACTTCAAGAACAGAAACAAAAGAGAAACGGGAAATCTCATCATCAAAAACACTTCAGGTTCAGAAATTAAACAAAAGAGAGAGAGAGAGAAGAACGAGAAAACTTACGATTCAAGCTCTTGGATTTGCTGTGGAGTGTGTCGGTGGTATCTCTTCTTCCTCGGTGGGATATCGGCTTCCTGATCATCACCGGATCCGCCCTCCATGTTATCGCTACCAGATCTGCTCTCATACCCATCCTCCTTATTAAACCTCCCCGCTGTTAGGGCTGAATCCAAATTCTCTCCAATCCTACTTGCATCCCCATGCCCCTCCATACTTGTTTGCTGCTCCAAATTTCCAACCACAAAAACAAAACACAGATTAGCCCAAAGCGAAACTTAAGAGGAAAAAAAGAAGAACAAAGACTAAGAAAACGTACAAGTGCGAGAGAGAGGCCTGGAGAAGAGAACATAGATTTGGCCAGAGAAGGAGCGACGAGGCGTGGCTGAGCGATCGCACCAGCCGGCATGTTGTTGTAAGGTATATCGGCCACGACTCTAGCACCACCAACACCAGAACTGTTCTCGAAAAAACCCCCAAAATTCATCAAAATACTTCCCTAGTTCTCTAATTAACGTCGACTTCCCTTCCTGGATTCCTTTTTTGATGCTTCTACTTCGTACAATCGTCCTATCTACAAGAGCTAAAACCACATTTGTTGATTCACCTCCGTCACAACAATCTCCGATCCGTTCAAGATATACAGTTTAAATTCACAAACCCAGAAACGTAAAACCACGGGAGAGGATGAAAAACTAACAAGTTAACCAAAAACGGAGTAGCTCAGAGAAAGAAATCGCCGCCCAAAAGGGCAGGAAAAAAAGAAAAGAAAAAAGAAATACAGAGAGGACAGAGGAGACAAAAGCAGGAAACTAATGTCTCCAACTCCCTCTCTGGAAAGAACTGAGGAGCTGGAGAGAAAGAAAGAGAAAGAAGGCAAGCAAAAGCTTTTCTGCTGCTTCGCACTTCGTTCTCTCCCCGTCTCCCTCTCTCTATTGAGCTCCTCTGTCAACAAACGACGCCACAGATATGGGAAAAAGGAAAACCACCAGCGAAGGACGATCGGAGAAAGGGATGGGGGGGGGGGGGGAACTAAATAACCCTATTGAGCTAAAGGGTTATATCCCTTCTTCTGCATGTCTTGACTCTTGACTACCCAGAGCTTCCATGACTAACACTGTAAACGGAGAATACGAAAGACTTCTAGAGAGAGAGAGAGAAAATAAAATAAAAAGGTGAAGATAAACGCTTATGTGGACTCCTCGAAGCCTTACAAATACTAAAACCAAAGCTGTGAAAAGGGTCGGTTGACTCTGGGATACACACAGACACACACTCTATCTCTCTCTCACTAGATCCGTCAGAAGAAACGAAAAGTAATAAAATAAGATCACAGAACAGCTGCGGAGGCAGCGGAACTGCTTTTGCGATGGTGAAAAAAGCTAATCTTTTTTCAAATACCTTTCTATTACTGTCAGTATAGTAAGAAGAAGAAACATTTTTTTGCAGAATTCAGATCCGTATATGGATCTCTCTCTCTCTCTACTTCGAGATCCAGCGTACAGATGGCCCTTCGCTTTCTCAATAAACTCTCTTTATTTCAGACCCAAAAAAACGTTAATGGCAACCATTCCTTGACGTTCGCCGGTGGTTGGACAAATTCCGGCAATTCGCCAGAGCTCTGGTTACTTTATGCGACGTTCCGTTCCTCCGGAGTCCTACAAAATTATCAAATCAGATAGTGTTTGCATATAACATGGGGTCCCATAATCTTAGGCGTCGGATTCTTTCATCCTCGAGATTCGTGGATGACTGACTTATGATCCTGAATGTGTCTCACAAATTTTTACCATAAATGGATATATGGAATCGTCTCTCTTTTAACCATGGCTGTGAAAAGACCATCTCGACCTTTAACGTCATATATTACCGTGAAGAGAGTAAAAAGAATGGGGTCGTTGGGGTTCTGTTGGTGATTGGGAGTTAGATGTGACGGATTATGAATGGGAGGGAAGGAGAGAAGCGTGGGCGTATCTGTCTTTTTATTTTTTAATAAAGTTGGTCCTAGCTGTCCTTCTAAATACAGAACGAGAGAAATAGGTAAAGCATTAACTGCGGGCTCTGTCTCTCTCTCTCTCTCTCCTTCCAGGTTTCATTCCAAGAGTGTAGTATACGCTAGCATTCTTTGAGTCTATCTCCCCTCTCCCATAAGAGGAAAGAAAGAGAGAAAGAGAGAAAGAGAGAAACATTAGCATATATTTCGCTCTAGAATAGAGTTAAGACCCGTTTGATAATGTTTTTTTTGTTTTCAAAAATATAAATGGAATTGAAGGTGTTTGATAAATCATGTTTTTAAAAGTCGATAGTAACCAGTGAAAAAATGATCACAAGTCGTTTTCAAAAACGGTGAAACAAGTTTTGGATCGTTTCTTAAACCATAAATAAGTAGAAATTTCTATTTCTATTTCTGAAAATAAGTGAAACGAAACAGTTTTATCAAACGCTTTTTGCTCTGTTTCTACTATTTTTAGAAACAAAAACGATAAAAACGTATTTCTTGAAGCGTTATCAAATAGGCCTTAGTTTTCCTAAACTAAATTAATAATTATCATAAGAGAGAGAGAGAGAGAGAGAGAGAGAGAGAGAGAATACCCTGGTGACACCAATGTGAGGGGAATATGCATGCCATGTCGATGATTGCATAGCCTATAACCAACATGGGGACCAATGAGGAGACACACCAACATCAACATGGGGTGAATGAGGGGACGCCCCTACTTAGTATCTAGGTGTAGACACTAATGTACACGCTCTCTCACATTCCACATATGGATCCCACACCTCTGTCCTTCTTAAATGCCCACCCCTAATTGACAAGTATGTAGCCCTCTCCCATGTTGAAATTAACATTTTAGCCCTCGCCATCTGTAAAGGTTTATGTTGTCATGAACTTTAAAGTTGATATTCACCTAATAAGAAATTTAAAGTTGAAAGATCGATACCGATCGGATGGTTTTGATTATTTGATCTTTGACCAAACAAGAGTGTAGGAATGAATGAATGAATGAATTCAGTAGTAGACAGGCATGGCATGCTAGCAAAGTAGCAAACACAAATTGATCTATAATAAAAGATACTTTAATTGACAAAATTAATGAAAAATAATGCAGTAATTAAAGTTGTTCTCATTCACGTCTTTCAATGAAATTCATGGTAATTTAAAAAAATATATATATGTAATTAAAACAAAAAGTATATTTATTAAAATTTTCATGTAAAGTCATTAAGAGTGTCATATTATTTTAATTGAAAAACAATTAAGCGGAGCTTATTTATTCATTAGTGTCTATAACTTTAATTTATAATGATCTACATATATCTTGTTTGATTCCTTTTACCACTATTATAATGTTTGGAGTATTGACCTCTTATCCAGTTTTTGGTGAATCATAAAGCCAGTGCGAGGCAAGGGGAGAAAATGTTGGTCATATTTACTGGCATAAATCTTAACTTGCTGGCCTATGCCTTTTTCCTCTTACCCTCATCTTTCGACTAGCATCTATCTTTTCTCATCTCTCATCTTTCTACGTCTTCCTTACCCCCTTCTTAATTTGGAGTGAGTTGTGATAAGACTGAGTTTGTTGTTGTTATTATTGTTGTTTTTGATGGTGACGTAACATTTTCTAATGCTCAAATGCTAATTTATTTTGTTATTTTTTAATCTCATAAACAAAAAAATATGGTTGTCATTAAGTCACCCACCTCCAAATGAAAACATCAAACAATGATCATATAGAAATGATCAAGCCATTTTCTTCAACTCTATGGCGTCTAAAAATTACTAATAATTGTTGGATTTAATCCCAACATTAAAGATTTTATAAATTATCAATTATCCATCATAGTTTCTAGGTGTTGTAACTCCAAACATTCAGGTAGAATTTATATGGAGAGTTAATCATGTTTCCAACCAGAAATGCACATTTTTGATAATCAAAATTAACAATGACATAATAAGGATCCAAGCATCTAATAAAATACAATAACGATTGATAGCTATTCTACAAAAGTAAACTAAATATTCACTTAAATTATTAAGTAGCATCATATTTTTTTGATGTGGTCAAAATTAGTCATCATAATTCTTAATTGTAACTTCCCAAATAGACTCGACATAAAGATCTAATGTCCAAATGAACAAACACATGTATCCTTGTTTATGGTAAACACACCTACATGGATATGTTTATTTCAAACACTTCCAAAGACAAAATAGAGAGAGAGAGAGAGAGAGAGAGAGAGAGAGAGAGAGAGAGTAAATCTTTTCCCCTTTTAAAAATGTTATCCCATGTTTTCCATTGAAAAATTTAATAGTTAGATCAAGAAGAAAGGCATTGATTATTGGTATACTTCATACGCATTTAAGTTTCACTAGATGGCAACCATTGCCATGGTTGTCATAGAGTAAAACTGAACAAGAAGGAACTTATTTAAGGGGCATTAAATCAACATTGACAATCAATTGATTTGATCATACAATTTACTCAATTGCTATAATGACATGTTAAATAGTGGGGCTATCGACAATAATAACAACAACAACAAATTCAGCCTTATCCCGATTTAATTGGTTATTTTCTCTATTAAATATGTTGTAATTGTTCATCAATTCTTCATGAAATTTAAAAAATATTGTTATTTTTTAGTTGACTTTCATTGGCGAAAATAATGTATAAGAATATGATTACAAATGATTATGAAATTTGAATAAATTAACTTCGTTGTTGGTTTCCTATTTTTACAAAATAATTGTAGCTATATTAACAGCATGGCTGAATTCAAGAAGACATTTATTAAAAAGAATACTATAGATGAACGACTAATGATTTACGTTTGCAGAATAAATAAATAACGATAAATAATAGTGACAGCATAATTAATAAAAAATAATAATAATAACAAGGGCAAGTGTTTTCTATCCACAAGAGGCCCCATGCAAGAGTATAGTGGCCATTACACACCTCTTTGTTTTTGGGGCAGGGGTTTCTCATGACAAAAACTTTGTCCCTAATAATAATAATAATAATAATAATAATAATTAAGTTATTACAATGAATACATTAATTTGTTGGGATGCATTTTAAATTGAAAAAAGTTAGAATTTGTGACGTAGAGATGACTATCATTGTCTTGAATTAAAATTTCAAAGTATAGTCTATCAACTAAAGAAATAAAAAAGTGAGTAGTCCTGGTTCTTTAATTATATATAAGTTAATATCAATCACAAAATCACTATCTATTAGGTGTTTATGGTGGATAATTTTCTCCTTTTTTTTTTCTTTTAAGGATACAACTATTTTCTCTCAATTACCTAGGCATTTTATGAATCATTTGAAAATGATTTCCAAAAGGGTTATTGTACTTGCAACTTTTAGTACAAAGGAGAAAAATACAATTTATGAACGAAGGAGTTTTCCTTCATCACGTGGATTGATGGGATGAGACCCTGCGTACAATTCAGTCAATTGATGCATTATTAATTAGAACAATGACCTCTTAAATGGTGGGGCTATTGAATTTTGTGTGATTATTCACTTATACTTCAAAAAGCTTATAAGTTCTTGATATTTTGCTATTTTTTCCTACCAAAAAAAAAAAATTTATATATATAATTTTTTTCTATTTTTTAATGGAATTTTATTATGAAAATAATGAGTAAGAATATAGATAATTACATTTTCTAACGACGATGAGATTTGGACAATAAACTTCATTTTTGGTTACCTATTGTTAAAAAATAAATTTGCAGTGATACTGATTGCGTGGGTGAATTCATGAAGAGAGAGATAATGCCATTAAACTTCATTTGGGTCTCCTACTGTAAACAATAATTATATTTATTAGATTCGGTGAATTCATTTAAACATTTATTAAAAGGAAATGACAGATGAACTGCTCACGACTTATGCTCGTAAAATAAATAATGATAAAAAATAATTATGATAGCATAAATGATGATGTGAATGGCAAATAATAATAATAATAATCATAATACTAATGACATAATTACTTAATTAATCATTATCACTTCTGTTAATAAAGAAGTGATAATTTGGGTTTTTTATTTTTCATGTCTCAGGGGAGAAGGAGAGGTAGGAGTTAACTTTCTTTGGGGGAATCAGATTTGCAAATTTGAGCAAGTGTATGGCAAATATAGCGGAGTGATTATTATTATTATGGAAGGTGATATTTTTTAAAATCATAAGACAAATATGAAATGGCTTTTTTAGGGTTTTTTATTTTCTTAATCTAGACTGTTTATTCTCACTCATAGTAGGAATAGTGGGAATGAGTGCATTGTACACATGTTGACATGCATAGACATACATGGAATGTGTCAATAAAAAAAAGGGCATTTGATTGAAGGGAAAAGGTTCTTTGAGCCATCAATGGAGGGATGCTAGCACCATCTCTCTTTCTCTTTCTCCCCTTTTTCATATGAAATGATCTCATTGTCCTCCAATGTATGAAGCCGTTTTGCCACACCTCATTGGTGCACTGCTTTATGCCACTTGCTCGGATAACCCTATTTTTTTTTATTGAATTAAACTACGAAATTGATACATTGTTAATCTAGATTATGCTTCCACTACCCAATAATTATAATGTACATACCATCTGTCCATGTGTCAGAATAAGGCATTGTGACATTTGAAAAAAAATACACGTTTGTGACAATAATAATTCGCCTTATTTATTTTTAAAATTTTCCAACGTAGATCATCCTCATATATCTATAAAGCGTGTATGCTAGCTACTCTCCATGTAAACTATAAACGTGATACATGGGCTGTACACTCTCAACTGCTTGCTTTCCAATAACATAAATATCTCCATAAATAACATTAGGACATTTGGATCAAATGAGGCTTCCAATTCATTCCTTCACTCCTAGAGAGAGAGAGAGAGAGAGAGAGAGAGAGAGAGAGAGAGAGAGAGAGAGAGAGAGAGAGAGGTATATTGTGGATGGTAATGGGCTTGATGGTTCAAAATAAAAAAATAATACCATTCACCTAAAACAATACCATTTCCCAAGAGAGTTATGAGAAAAAAAAAAAAAGAAGATTAATACAATATTATAAACATAGGGTAATTTACAGCGCCACCCCTTGGAGAATGCCATTATTATAGGGACACCCCCTCTCTTTCACCAAATTAAACTCAGACCCCCTACCGTCAGTCTCTGTTAAGTGATGCTATGAAATGACATTTTAACCCTTATAAGTAAAACACCCTTATCTTATTATCCCAAAAATACCCCTCTCTTCACACGTATACCATTTCATTATCTCTGTATCCCTCTCTCTCCATGGCGATGCCCTTGAAATTGCAGGAGTCTTGAACTTTCCCTTCATTCTGATAATAGCTATCGAAAGCATAAGAAGGAAAGAAATCTATGCAAAAAGTGCAGCCAAATTAGGGAAAACAAAGACAGAGAGACGAAATTCTTACCAAAGCTTGTCAATCCTGAAAACCGAACAATCAATCCATCCCAATTAAGAACTATGATCAATACATACAAGATCATATAAAGAGGGGAAACCCAAGACAAAGAGACAAGATTCATGCCAAAGCTTCCAAATCCTGAAAACCAACAGGGAAAAGAGAAGGTCTTCTTCATCAAATCAAAAATGAAAGGAAAGAGATCTATGCAAAAAGTGCAGCCAAAGCCACATCCAAAAATGAAAGGATGAAGAAGCCTGCTCCGCGAGTCGCCGCAAGTCCCTCCACGGCTTCGTTCGTCATCGCTGCCGCTGTTCTTCAATTGCCGTACTTGCATCCGCATGAATGAAATCTTTGTCTTCTCTCTCCTTATTCTCTATACCACCGATCTTCCCATTCCCCATTTGATCTGAAGCTTTTATCACAGCAATATCCTTAGAGATGATCGGAATCAGAGCCGAGGTGAAGGAATCTCTGTTGTTGCTACCGCCGTAGTCGCCGGAAGGGGGTTCGTAGCCGCTAATCTGAAAAGCCTTGAGGAACGCTGGAAGGGTTGTGATGAAATCCGCCGTCGTCGCCTTTGCCGGAAGGGTTGTGATGAAATCA